>NC_137224.1:24739406-25339406 GCF_949987685.1 Ammodytes marinus | reverse complement strand
AAGACCCAAAATGTCACGTATCGGTACCATCTGGTTGGGCAAATTCCAGCTGTGAATTTTTATATCCTATACATCCCTAGAAAAGGTTTTGTTGTGATAGACCTTTTATATTGGTAGTTTTTTAGTAGGCTGGAATTAATGCACTAATTTTTTAACATTATGGCTGGCCTAGGATCAGCACTGGGCATGAAAACGGTGCACAATCTTCGTCGCTCTACCGTAATGGCTGACCCAGGATCTGTACTGGGCACAATGGCAATGCGCAACGGCACTTGGCCGGCGGAACGTAGCAGCATGTTTTTGTTTTGACCCGCCGGCCGTGTGTGTTTGTGTGTGTCACGGAGTCACGCAGTTAATCATTATTAATCCAAATTAAACTACCCTAATCTGAATTTAATCTGATTGAAAATTGTAATCGTTACCTATACTTTATAGTTGTTATCCCCTGTTAAAGTATGGGCTACTGTAATTGAAGGCGAGACATTGCAGGTGAGTAACATGTTTAATTTACTGTATATCGTTAAACTTTGCCAGATGATTAGGCCTACTTAGATTAAAACAATAATTTTTATTTTACAATTTATTTTGAATAATAAATATGCAATTTTGGCAATATCTCCCTAATTATACATATGTTTACTACTACTGTAAAATGGAGCTAATGCACTTCTGGGGGAAGTACCTGCGCAAAATTCACAAGCAGCCAGAAGAGGAACTGGGGAGAGACACGGTTGTGAAGAATAACACCTCTTAATATGGTATGTTCTTAGGCAGGACCAAGCATTTCTCCTCAGACTGCTGGACCAGGCCATTGATGAGGCAACCAATGATGGACCAGCCACCAACATGAAGCGCCTTCAGCAGGAACGGGACTAGATTTCCAATTGAGAGACTATGTTGTTGACATTTTAAAATATTTTGTCATCAAAATGTACAAATCATTTCCCATATTTTTAGATAAAAAGGTTATCATGGGCCTTAAACATAATTCAATGGAAGAATCAATACCAGCTGAAAGAAGCTGTCAGAAATAATCATGAATGTGTACGTAATTGCTTCTTTAACCAGTAAATTCCATACAAAAAAAGGAATAAACAAAAAAAGAAAGAATTTTCTCCTTTTCACAAGTTAATACATTTTTTTATTTTGAAAATCATGCAGATCCATTCGTTACTGATCGATTCAGTCCCTCTTTACACATTTACCAGTCAGAGGTAGCAATAGCCTATTCAAAAAGTCTATATTATGCACTATTATGTGGCAAACCAAACATGCAACTCTCTTGTAAATATGTAGAATATTTATCGTTTGTTGCATGAGCAAAATTCCACTTATAATGACATTATTGAGACTGATATGAGTGAAATATAAATACAGACAAAATATTTAAAATGTAAATCACAGAATAATGAAAGACATTTTTAAAATACAGATTTTTTTATTATGAAAAACAAATTATGAATTTTATCTCAGCAGTTTGAGTTTGAAAAATGTCCTTTCTAAAGTCATTTTTATTCCATAGTAGAAAATAAGGTTGGAACTAGTTATGTGAATGGCTGTTGCTTCGGTCTAAATAACAGCCAATCACAACTGGTCAAACCCCCTGGATGATTAGCACATTATAATAATGAGTTTAAACAATGTATTGGAATATTTTACAACTCTATGGTTAAATTATAGGTTTTGTTTGTATTCATTCATATGAATATTAATATTAAACACTTTGGGTCTTCATAGCATGGCAAATTACTTAAATGTTTAAGAGTATTTCAATTCACCTTTCACATCTCAAGGAGGATTTATAAAAAAGGACCACATCTGCCCCTAAAAGTAACTGGCAATGTTCAGCTAAACCAGTGTGTGTGTGTGTGTGTGTGTGAATAAAGTAAGTAAGTAAATTAATAGATAATAAATAACTAAATCAGTGTTTTTTTAAATCTGAGACAAAGTTAAGGCGGCTTTTAAATGTTTTACCTTTGTTTGCAATTAACAATGGTCACTTCCCTTCTTTACAGTCCCTGAAGAGCTATTGCTTGATCTTGAAAGCAAATGATCCTGAAACAACATTGTAAATTTAAACATAAAAATTTTGTTTGTTTGTTCTTTTTTGCAAAAGGGATGGAGTTTTTGCAAATTACTTACATTGAAGCCAACAACACTAACAACAATATTACAGACATCTTAATTCATCTGAAAAGTTCCTATATATCTATGAATATCAAAGATTCAGTGTTTTGTTATAATTCATTAAATCTGCATAATATACATGCAATGGCATTATTTTTAGGTGTTTTGGAGAAAAGAGTAACTCTGCTGTATTGCATATTATTATGAAGACCATTCATTCAACACAAACTGCCTGGCAAATGAATCAGTGAAATGGAATACAGACAATACTGCACAAGTCAGAATGCTTTCAATAGATTATTTTGTGTTTCATATTAGTATTAAGCTGTCTCTTGTCTGTGCAATCAGATCAAAATCCTACAAGGTCTTTGGTCTTTGTAAGATGTGTATACATGTGTGGTATGGAAGGTGTGCACTTGTCTTCCACTTTTAACACTGCCATTAATTTGTACTGTTTTGCAATAAGGGGTGTAACAAATCAAATATGGAATAGAAAAAAAAATACTTAAAGTCAAACACATTGACATGGCAGATGGATTTATCCCTTTCCGTTGACCGCTATATTGTACATGGTAAAAGGTTAAAGTGTCTGCAGCAGAGGGATTTCTAAAACAAAGCTAAGCTAACAAGATCAATCTATTGTTAAAGATAATGGTATGGCAGCATCATAATTGATGAGTAAGTGTCATGATAAGACTGAATAAGAATTGCAAAAATACATCAGTACCTGAAACTAACCAATTCTAATACAACAATCCTGCAATAAATCCAGCAATGAACTATTGATATGAAGCCATTTCAAATGGAAATTTGACTTGCCACAAGGTTTACAAGACAACTTAAAGATAATCCAACAGTTCTTATTGAATTGATAAAACAATTGATAAACAATGAAATTGTGCATTATCTTATATTGTTACACCCCTATTTGCACTGTAGAAAGCTATAAAGAAAGTTCAGACCCAATTCCCTCTCTCTTTTTCTACTTTTTAATAGTGCTCACACATAGCATGTTTCTGTCTCAGGTGCTCTCCTCAGTCTTTCAATTGTATTAATGTGAAGCTTTCTGACATTCTTCCAGCTTGCATAGCTCACCCCTGGCTTAGTAAGGCACTGGATCCTTCTTCTGCTTTCATCCATACATTGATCATTCCCACTCCAGTCTGGCTCATACCTTTCTTTAGCTAACAAGCATGCATTAACTTTGTCTGCAACAAAACATGTTTTTAACAAATAAATACTTTTTTGCTGCTTTGGTATTGCTTTCATAAACAACATAATTTGATTAACAGATATACAGAGCAAGCCTTAACTAAGTAGACTTAATTTAAAAAAGACTAAAGCCATACTAGTGACACTGATGTTTCTTACATGCCACAATATTGTTGGATAACAGACATGCTGACTCTTTTTTGAGCCTTGATCAGGACTGGGGCTAAAATGTAAAGGCCTTTGTAACGTTCAAAAGAAAGCATTAATGTGCTCAGTAAACTTTTGTAGAAATCTGACCAGTAGTTGTCCACATGTATCGATCAGGAATGTTTGACAGACAGTCAAACATGTCTATATTTTGCTATACATGCTCCTGCTGGAGGTAAGATCAAATAACAAATCAGAGTTACCAAATATGTCAATAATTGAAAGACCATTATGCAAGCATAGCTTTTGGGGGCCACTTCTGTACTCTTAAAAATAGAAAAGAAGAGATGTAGATAACTTGCAAGCTGATGGATATTTAATTATGACTTGTTGATATCCATACCGTAGCTGCGTTTCCAGGTCACTAGGCTCAAGTAGAACAAAAATGGACTGTTGATCATGTTGCTAGCAATGTGAACACAGTTATATTAGGGAGCCCTTCACATACACATGTGGCATGTACAGGGTGTGGACACAAAATTAACATACTATGTATACTATACTTTTTTTGAATCCTGTACAACAGCTCTATTTGTTAAAGGATGTTAATTTCCTGTCTACAGTGTCACTGAGGTGTTGATTGGACAATGTGGTAATTGTGGCGATGATATATTGGAGGTGTGTTGGATTTGATTATGTTGAGGCATCTATCTTATATCTTCCAACTTGGCATGTACCACAGAACTAAGAAGAATTTAAAAGTTTATCCTAACCTCTTCAACAGTTCCAACACCTTTTCAGCATACTTGTTGTTGCTATGAGATTTTAGGTATTATTGGTATTCTTAAGGAAAATCTGAAAATTTAAATTCATCGCCTCCAATTTCATGTTGTCTTGACAGCACTTTGACAGCATGGCTTAATTGGTTGTGTCCGAATATGGCTCCTGTAAGCTTTTCAAGGGTCAAATTTATTTCAGAGCTGTTGTGTTTGATTCCAGTCAGGTTGTACAAGTGGAACAGCCCACATATACCTACATGCAACGTGCATTGTACTCGTGAAAGTTGTAAATATCATTATACTCATGTCTGCTCTTTGTGTAGCTATCATTGCCCTGAAAGTCTGTCTCTTCTTTTTCCTTTGGCTCTCCTCTGACCATCTTTAGGTCCTTCCTTTTCCAGTGCTCCATTCATCATTACTATTTTTTGCTTGTTACTGTAAATGTATTTTAAGATGAAGAAGTCGTCATCATGTCACATATTGTACCGAATATAATCTGATATTATCTATGTACAAAGTCTTGGAGGCATTCTTCCAGCATAGTCTGCTGGAAGATAGGGCCATAGCTGGCCAGTTCAATGCATTGTGTGGAAGAGCTTGGTGGAAGGCTTGCGTGGAGGCTGAAGATGTACTTCCTCCTGGACAGGGGAGTGAAGACCGGCGTAGGACTTGTGGTTTGGTTGAACTGCGACTCCTTAGAGAGCAGTTAAAAAGCTTTGAGAGACACGCAGAGGGAAGAGGCCTATCGAGGATCTTCAACAGGTTATAGCGTGACCCCGCTCCAAGGAATCAGTTGAGCTGATCCTCATATTGTTTTCGGAAACAATCGCCAGCAGGGAAAAACTCCCAGCAACGCTCCTGGTACATCTTCCATACGTAAGACTCCTTTAAGACAGACAGACGGTACATAGAAGTATATTTAACTTATTCACATTGTGTCACATTGGTAACAGCAGTGTAAAGTTCAAACGCTTAGCCACTAAAGGCCTCTGTAGGATGTACAACCCCAATTCCGAAAAAGTTGGGAACGTTATGTAAAACGTTTATAAAACAAAATTTGACAATTTTTTTATCCTTTTTATTCATACAATCCAGTTGAAAACAATACCAAGGCAATGTATTTTATGTTTTACTCAATCTAGTTGAGTTTGTAAATACAGTGTATGCTTATTCTGAATTTGATGCCAGCAACTAATTTAAAAAAAGCTGTAGAATGTTAAAAAAAATATCACATAAACATGTTAACTGGTAACAGCTCAGCTCAGCAAATTGTGAAGAACTGCAGAGGAAAACAGTCCAACAGTTTAAAAACAACATTCCTGCAAAGAATTGAAGGATTTCACCATCTACAATCCATTATACAGTCATATGAAAAAGTTTGGGAACCCCTCTCAGCCGGCATTATAATTGACTCTGCTTTCACAAAAAAGATATAAAAGTGGTATGTCTTTAATTTACCAGGAACAGCTAAGTACTGGGATGTTTTCGAAACAAAGATTTTTTGAAAAGCAGTATTTGGTTGTATGAAATAAAATAAAATTTGAAAAACTGTCTGTGCAAAAATATGGGTACCCTTGTGGTATTGTTGATTTTAATTCCTGTAACAGCATGTGAAACTGATGACTTTAAACACAAAGTTGGTTGGATTATGTTGTTAAGCCTTGAACCTTATAGAAATGTCTGTTTAATGATGAGAAAATGTATTTTAGGTGCCTAAATGCAAGTTCCACTTCTCTTTGACTCTCTGCAGAAGTGAGACAGAATGCGATCATCAAAACAGCTCCCAAAAGATCTGAAAAACAAAGATTGTTCATTGTCATGGTTTAGGGGAAGGCTACAAGAAGCTTTCCCAAAGGTTTCAATTGTCAATTTCGACTGTAGGGACCGTTGTCAGGAAATGGAAGGACACAGGCATAGTGGCAGTTAAACCCAGGCATGGCAGACCAAGAAAAAAACAGGAGCGGCATAGGTGGAGGATTGTGAGAATGGTTGCACACAACCCACAGATCACCTCCAAAGACCTGCAAGAACATCTGGCTGCAGATTGTGTATCTGTACATCGTTCAACAATTCAGCGCAATTTGCACCAAAACATCTGCTTTTTATAAAGACCAAATAACTTATTTTTTGTCTCATCAGTCCAAAGCATTTTCTTCCAATATGAAGCTGGCTTGTCTAAATGAGCGTTTGCATACTCCATGCAACTGTATCTGTGGCGTGGGCGCAGAAAGGGCTTCCTTCTCATCACCCGGCCATACAGATGTTTTGGTGCAAATTGCACTGAATTGTAGAACCATGTACAGATACACAATCTGCAGCCAGATGTTCTTGCAGGTCTTTGGAGGTGATCTTTGGGTTGTGTGCAACCATTCTCACAATCCGCCGCATATGCTGCTCTTGTACTTTTCTTGGTCTGCTAAACCTGGGTTTAACTGCAACTGTGCCTGTGTCCTTCCATTCCCTGACAACGTTCCTTACAGTAGAAATTGACAATTGAAACCTTTGGGAAAGCTTCTTGTAGCCTTCCCCTAAACCATGACAATGAATAATCTTTGTTTTTAAGATCTTTTGGGAGCTGTTTTGATGATCGCATTCTGTCTCACTTCTGCAGAGAGTCAAAGAGAAGTGGAACTTGCATTTAGGCACCTAAAATACCTTGTATCATGATTAAACAGACCTTTATATGAGGTTCAAGGCTTAACAACATAATCCAACCAACTTTGTGTTTAAAGTCCTCAGTTTTACATGCTGTTACATGCATTAAAATCAGCAACACCACAAGGGTTCCCATATTTTTGCACAGCCAGTTTTTCACATTTTATTTAATTTCATAAAACTAAATACTGCTTTTCAAAAAATCTTTGTTTGGAAAACATCCCAGTACTTAGCTGTTCCTGGTAAATTAAAGACATACCACTTTTATCTTTTTTTGTGTGAAAGCAGAGTCAATTATAATGCCGGCTGAGAGGGGTTCCCAAACTTTTTCATATGACTGTATCAGAGCTGCCAAGTCTCACTCTTTGGCCGTGAGACACACGCAAATCAACCCGTTCACACTCTCACGCGCCACACCTCAAATTTCTCACGGGGAGAAATTAATCCCCAAAATAACATTTGTTTTGCGGGACTTTTATTTAAAATTTCTTATTTTGAAAAGCTAACAGACATGAGTGCCGTGACTTCCTCTTTCTGAACGCGCGTTAACGTTATGTTTGATGTGCACTGTGCATTCGAAGCGGGAGGCGAGCATGGACATATAAAGGAGGCGAGCCCCCTACCCGCACCTTCTCTTCCGAGGTGTGTGTTGATAGCTTGCCAAGTTACCGCTGTTAAGAATTGTGTCCCCGCCGGCCGGTGAGCGCGCATGCATCAAACATATTAACCCTTCAATCTCACTCAAGTAAATTCAGAAGATCTTTGGATCGTTTTGTATATTGTTTTTGGTAATTTAGTTTGAAAATTAGGTTTGCAAAGTAACAAATGGCTCATCCGCCAATAAAAATGCTTTTATTCTTCTGTGTAATGAACTGTAGCCTATGTATTGCACATGTATAGCACTTTTCATAACACAAATCAAGGTAGCCTAGAGGAGGGACCAAGTAACCCAGATGTTTTATTTTAGCTTAGTAGTTTGCATTGGTGTTGAACTGTTCCCTAATTTTTTTCTTCTTTGAATAAAGCCTAATGCTGCTAGTAAAATACCACCAGCCACTAAACCCTCAATAGTAGACATGATATAGAATAATTACCTTTATTACAGTTTAACCAAATGTTTTAACAATAGGCTACAGGAGATATTTGAAAGCACTACACATGCATTGTAGGCTATTCAATTAAATTTGTGTCAGCGAAACCGTGAATGTTCTCTTTTACTTTACATAAAAATGAATGCAGAAAATTGCTTCATAAAAATTCACCAGAATGCAGGAAATTAAGTGTTTAATGCTCAAAATTTTCTGGGGGGGGACCCCCACTTATAATATGTCCACACCCAATGTTTAATTAAAACCTGTCCTACGACTTTGCAATTCATGAATTTGTTTATTTTAATAAGATTTTTTATGTTTTATCACATTTTCCAATTGTCTTTTATTTCTGATTTATTATGAACAATATGTAAACTTGCAGGACACTAGCAAAAATGATTGGGTGGGAAAGAGGACACGGTTTTGGGTCCCTCGGCCAAAAAATCTCACTCCAAACTTTTGGTGAAACTTGGCAGCCCTGATTATATAATTGAAATATTTAGAGAATCCGGAGAAATCTCTGCACTTAGGGGGAAAGGTCCACAATTAAAATGTAATGCCCATGACCTCAGGTGTCACTGCATTAACAAATGACATGATTTTATAAAGGATATCACTACATGGGCCATGGAACACTTCAGAAAACCATTGACGGTAAACAGTTTATCGCTACATCCACAAATGCAAGATAAGACTCCACCATCCAAAGTGAAAGCCATATAATGGTGCATTATAACATCCACAAATGCTGCAGACTTCTCTGGGCCTGGGGTCATCTGAGATGGACTGACTCAAAGTGGAACAGCGTGCTGTGGTCTGATGAGTCTACATTTCAAATTGTTTTTGGACGTTGTGTCCTCCGGGCTCCAGAGGAAAAGGACCATCCAGATTGTTACCAATACAAAGTTGAAAAGCCAGCGTTTGTGATGGTAGTGCCCATGGCATGGCTAACTTGCACATCTGTGAAGGCACCATTAAAGGGGTAGTTCGGAATTTTGGACATAGGACCTCAAGTTAGCCGGTTGGTTATCTTTCATTGGAGACGTTTTCAACACATTTCGGTCAGTCCTTCTTGTTGCAGAGTTTGCTAGTGCTAGGCTAGAGCAAGGCAACGGTTGTGGCTAGCTTGCTAATAAAAACAGTCTCACCCGCTCCGCAGTACACCCGAGGCAAATCTATTATAACGGCAGACTATCGATGTAAATGTCAGTGTTGATAGAATAATGTTAGCTATAAAACCAACCTGGCATGGCATTGCCTATTGAGGGACCTGCTGTATCTCAGCAGCAGCGTTGCACTTCCTGGTAGTAGGCTACGGCAGCAGCTGAGAAACTAGTCCCTCAAAATGCGATGATTCGTTCGATGCGAGGGTAGTTTTATTTCTAACTTTATTCTATCAACGCAGACATTTTTATCGATAGTCTGGCGTTGTAATTGATTTGTTCCAAAAAAGGTTAGGACAGGGCCCGACTTTTTTGGAACATGTTGCAGGCACCAAATTTAAAATGTGTGTATATTTAGAAAAAACAATCAAGTTTATCAGTTTAAACAAATACATATGATGATATTTGTATTGTTTTGTATTGAATACACGTTGAAAAGTATTAGAAAATGATCACATAATGTTGTATTCAAATTTTACATAACGTCCCAACTTTTTTCGGAATTGGGGTTGGAAACAAATTGCCATATTGTCTAAGGGCAAATGATGATCATATATGTTACAAATGGCAGGGCAAAATACATGCCATCATACAGAGGGGCAATATTTGAGGATCGTGCAAATGGGGATTACTGTGCAAACTCTTGGGACAATCCTTTGTTTCACATATGGGCAGGAGTAGTGAATTCTAAGATGGAGGGATGGCTTTGATTCATCTAGGATCAATGGAAGACTTGTTTATCTAGATCATTTTTCCAGCACTGGAAAGGGGTTCCATATAGTTTACGACATGTAATTTGTTTGAAGCATATTGAGGCTGTTACAATGCAAGCAGTGAGGAACGCTGCACAGAACACATTACATTATCACAGTTATGTATTATTATGTGTATACAGGTGCATCTCAACATGGTGGAAATGCTCTTTTTTTCTGTAATTTAATTAAAAAGGGGAAAGTTCCATATATTCTCGGTTCATTAGACATAAAGTGAAATGTCTCAGGCCCTTGCAGATATCGACTTACAGCTCATGAAAATCCAGCATATCAACATATTAGAATATTCCATAAGGCCAATCAAAAAAAGGATTTATACGGCAGAAATGTCGACCTTCTGAAAAGTATGTTCATTCATCCACTCAATACTTGGTCGGGGATCCCTTTGCATGAATCAATTCATTAATGCAGCATGTTATGGACACGATCAGCCTATTATTCAATAAACCCCAAAATAGTTTCTGACACACAAATCTGACTCTCTGGCTGTAAAGTAGAAAGAAGCAAGCCGATAGTAATCCGGTCTGACTGACAGCACAGCTAGCTAGAGGATCCTTCCGACCATGTAGGCTACCTGTCCGTTTGATAGGCTAGTATATTTAAGCGCTCTGAGTGAGAGAAGAGCGCTATATAAATAACATTTATGATTATTATTACATTGTTTGTCCTTTTCGCTGCTGTAAACCGTCCAAGGCTGGTGCAGGCCTTTCTCTTGTTATTCATTCTTCTCTTTTCCTTTTTAAATCAAAATCCAACTTGTTAAAATTCCTCCACTCTGAAATATCTGCGGGCACTGCAGCTGCGATGTTGTCTTTGGAATTTGCGGGAGTTACTACGTTACAAGTGGAGCCAGCGTAAATGCGTAATGAAGTAGGCTGCGTAAATGTCCAGTAAATTCTGATTTTAATTGGTCCATGTATGATTAGTTACGGAAAATACTTCTGGCATACCATATTTATATATATATATCAGTGATTCTTGAGAAGTGGGACAAAACAGGGTGCAATGTTGAAAAAATACAAACCCTATGTTTCGGCAAATTAAATTACATGTATGTATCCAACATATACTAAGCTACTGAGCTAAGCTTTGACACAAACTCCCCGCTTTTTTTTTTTTTAACGTCATTGGCCTATCACCACCGTCAGATGTCAACTCCGTCAGATTTCCTGTCTGACGGTGTTGACATATTTAACGTTTCTTAAACATAACAAATGGAATTTATCTAGTAGCCATTTGGTTTTTCTGTTGATGTTAGGTACTAGTATGAACTACTCCAGGAAAATAAAATGATAAAAAAAATTCAAATAACTTATTCAGAAATTGTAAGTTGGTGTTGACATATCATGGTTGTGACACAGGACTTTCAAGATTCGGAATGTAAATTATTCTAAAACTACAACACTTATCAGCCTGTCTGACTCTAATGTACTCTGCAGAGGTAGAATTTGACAAGAGGTCCTTCAAAGTGACAGCTGCCCCTTATTTCGCCTGATTTTATTACATTTTACATAATGAAATGTCTAACGGTGTTGACTTACGGTAAAGTGGTCCCACCACTTAGAATCCTTATAAAACATGAATGTGTTGTAGAAAAACTGTTTTTTTTGATATGAGAGATTATTTAGTGTTGCTTTTGATGACAAAAACTCCTTTTAATCATTAAAGTACATTTTTAATAGGTTTTATTGCATATGAAAGATTGAAACCTTCTCTGAGGACACACTGTTTTGGACGTTGTGAGAAGATAACAAGTGTCATATATTTGACATAATAATGATAAAATTCAATTTAAGGGGATAATTGTGCTCCAGACATTCTATTCTTAATCCCTAATAACATCTACAATTTTAAATATTTTTAGTTTTAAACATAACAGCAGTTACATATGTAAGACGGCTTTTTGTCCCGGTTCTCAAGAATCACTGATATAGGGGAGGACGGGGGAATGTGAGCCATCGGGTAATGTGAGACACCCCCTGTATCTAGGACACAGAACACATTTTTGGTCATGTGAGATATATGTTTTCAAGCCCTTCTCATTTCCCCTTGGCCATGAAAGAGAGGACCTCATGGTGATGTTGTAAGCATGTTTTTTTCACAAAAATTATTTTTTTTGCATGTAAAAGTAAATTTTCTTTCTGTCAACTTCGATCGATTGTTGTGCCTAAACAAATTGATTCAGGTGGAAAAACTTCTATCACACATGTTGATGAACTACCAACATATGAAACCATGTGATGATGATAACTGAAGATTAGCCTGAATTGCTGAGAGAGGTAGTTTTTTCTCAAATTGTGGCGGTGGGGTAAAGTGAGACAAATGCTGTGGGGTAATGTGAGACAGTGTCTGTGCCCTCTTTTAATGAATCCATTATATTTGAGGTAGCAAGGAGACTAGTTTGAAAAGACAATGCGGGCCAAAGGTGGGGGTTGAATGGTTTAAGGGGTGTCAGCAAGAGCATGGTTTGGCACGTATGTATGTGGGGGACAGGAGAGTGACCTTTAACATCAATAGACTCTAAGAAATATGTCTTTATTCAATGAATGGTCCCAATAAAACAAATGCCAGCTGGGTCTACTGTAGTCCTGTTCTGAGTCCCAGACTGTTCTGGTTCTGATTGTCCTTTGCTCTGACCCCCAGACATTAGCTGGCTCTAAGGGTCCTGTGTTCTGACCACCAGACTGTGTTTTAATCTAACTGGTTCTATCTGTCATTTGCATGTTAATTATTGAATATGAATTATATGTTGTATTTGATCAGAGTTACATCATCAGTGATGATTTGGGGTGCCATGTCATCTGCTGGTGTTGGTCCACTGAGTTTTATCAAGTCCACAGTCAACACAGCCGTCTACCAAGAGATTTGAGAGCACTTCAAGCTCAAGGCCCAAGGCTAAAAGAAACCTGTGCTTCATAACACCTCAGCAAAGACACTGGCTGATCACCTCCATAACATGCTGCATTAATGCGATAATTCATGCAAAATAGGATCCCAGACCAAGTGTTGAGTGGATGAATGAACTATACTGTACTGTATTATAAATCCGTTTATTGATTGGCCGTATGGAATATTCTGATATGTTGAGATGCTGCAGAAAAAGGCCTGGAGTATCAATTCATGTCTAAAGGTACGAACACACTGCACTCCGCGGCGCGGCGGTTGGCCGCGCAAATTGCAGGTTCCGCGCCGCGTGATCATTTTGGCTCATTTGGCTCATTTGTGTCCGCCGCCGCCCGATGACTCATTGAATGTGCACGTGGTCCCGAAGTGAGTGACGTCGGGAGGAGCTCAACGCTGATTGGCTATCGCGGCGCGGCCGGCGGCGAAAAGTTCAATATTTTCAACTTCTGCGGCGGCCGCGCCGCCCCATTCGCGCCGCGCCGCCCCTGGCCGCGCCGCCCCTGGCCGCGCCGCGTGAACGGTTCGCGCGGCGGCGCTCGAAATACATTGACTTTCTATTGAAACTCGCCGCGCGGCGATGTGCAGTGTGTTCGTACCTTAATGATTTTCGAACTTTTTGAATTGTATATGAAAATGAGCTTTTCCAAGATATTCTAATAATATGAGATGCACCTGTATATTTATACATATAAAGATAAATGAGTTTGTTTACCTGGCCTGTGTGCTCTGTTTCATCTTTGTTGATGAGGTACATTACAAAAAATCTGAAAAACACAATCAGATAAACATATCCATTGACATATTATCACACCTACTTACCCTGACGAAACTCGCAGATTATTCTGTTTTTTTCAGGTCAGACCTGTAATGAGGTGCCACCTGTATTTCTTTAAATCTGGTCTCAATGAATGTTCGAAGACATCTCCTAAACCAAACAGCTGAAAAATGTTCCACCATTTTGTTGGATATAAACTCTGTTTGCAAAGATGCAATTATGCAATGATAAGTCTTCAGACAGAACTGCAACATTAACACAAGAGGGGGTCAGACCGGTATCAACAATAATGAATGCACAGAGAAGGATTCACACTTGTAGTTTGTGATTTATATATAAATGACAAATACATTTCACACAAATGCACACACAAATGAATACCGTCATATATAAATGTAAAATTAATCCATCTATAAAAAAAAGTTTCACAAACACACGCAAATGTGTCCTGTTTTAAATAAATAGGTAACACTTTACAATAAGGGTACATTAATTAATGGTTAGTTAATGCTTAATAAGGGTTAACTAACCATTAGTTAACTATTAACTAATGTGTGTAGTAAGCATTTACTAATGGTGTTCATGTTAACTAAGGTATTAATTAATACATTATTTAATGTTTATAAATATCCTACATTAACCTTAGTTAATAAATTACTTAAGCATGAACCAAAAGTTGATGAAGATAATAATAAGCATTAATTAACTGTTAACAAATGTCATCTTTGTAACTTTACTTAAGCATAATTAACCATTTATTAATGGTCTTTGTGACCCTTATTGTAAAGTGGGAACAATTTATCCATTAAGTGACACTTAATAAATGCACACCAGTGCTGAATAAGCATTACAGAAGTATAATTGACCTTAATAGGCAATACTTAAGTGTAATTAACCATTTATTAATGGACTTTGTGAACCTTATTGTAAAGTGGGAACCATTTCTCATGAATTAACACTTAATAAAGGCATACTAGTGATGATCGAGCATCACTTAAGCATAATTAACCATTTCTTAATGTTATTTATGACCTTTTGTAAAGTGGGAACCATTTATCACTTGTTACACTTAATAAATGCAAAATAGTGCTGAATAAGGATTACCTAAGTACAATCCATCAATCAACAATGCTCTTTGTGACCCGTGTACATTCTCTATAATAACAATATTAAACATACTGAAAATACTAAAATATTCCCAACTGCAAATCAATTCATGACAACAATCTGTTATCAACACAATTCAGTCACAATTAAAAAAGAAAGAAAATTTGATTTTTTCTTTAGTTTTATTTGGAAACACGACTCTCACATTTGACATGAATACCGTCAAAGAACTCCAAAATAGTTTCTTCAACAAATTATATCCAGTTTAATGATTTTCTCTGAAATGAACACACAGGAGGAAATGCATTACTAACAGCAATGGTGAAACAAGACGCACTGACTCAGCAGTTAGGTTTAACAGGTAAATGTAAAATATATGTAAGCGTACCCTTGTGGGACTGCGCTCATGTGATTGGCTGAAAACGAGGAAGACATCCGATTGGCTATAGGTAGTTCCTGGTTGAAAAAAACGCATTTGTGAAACCAGCAACGTCAGGGTAGTCTCATAAATCTCACACAAATACAGACCAATTCACACATGAATGCAAGGAAGTTCACAAATTAAAAGCATTTTGTAAATTCAAATGTAACAGTTTGTATATGAATGTAACAACATCCAAACACATTTTTGATGAAAATTCTAAATCTTTTTTAAATTAATATATTTATGGATTTATATTACATTTATTTATAACAAGACACATTTGTGTGTGGATCGGAAATGTGTTTGTGAAACTTTTATTATAGATGGATTTATTTTACATTTATATATGACGGTATTCATTTGTGTGCGCATTGAAATGTATATGTGAGAAGAGAGTCATTTATATATAAATCACAAAATACAAGTGTGAATCCTTCTCTGTGCATTCATTATTATTGAGACCGGTCTGACCCCATAAAGTAGAGCATAAGATAAGTCACATGTTGTGCTAGAGGGGCAGCTCCCATGTAGCTGAATGGTATTAGAGCATGTTGGGGATAGATCCCAGAATCCTTTTTTTCTGTTTGAGTAAAGTGAACCTCAAACAGCCACATAAGTGTTTAAATGATTGTTTGTCGTTATAAATCTGAAGCCAAGATAAATGAGATCCTAGCACTTGTTGACTCTTCCAGTCACGTGCACTGCATAAAGAAAATACAAATCCTCCTTATTATGAAACACTGCTTTGAACTATGTCAGAGGTATTAGCACACACATGTTCCAGATGTACTCACAGGTAGTTGGCTAAGTTGTGCTCCTGTAGCGTGTGTGTTTCAAAGCCATGTGGCACTGTGTCGAAGTAGTCATTGCCTATTCCACAGATAAAACATTTGGTCTGGAAGAGAAATGTGGAAGTATTAAGTTATTTTCATTAAACAAAACATTTAACTGAAAGTCGTTACTTGTGACCTATGAAATGTTTAATTATTTGGATGTCATGCAAATGAATGAACATGTGCATGTCTGCACAGGAGTGTCTATATTGTATACCCATCATTCATGTGTTGTGTTTAAGGGGCACTTTACACGACAACACGAAACGGTGCATACGCGAAAATATTCTCGCGGATGCACTATATCATTTACATGAAAACAGCAAACGGTTTTTGAGATCACCTCCCAGGGAGGATTTTTTTGAAAACACAACGGTTTTGGTTTCTTGTAAACACCGAAACCATTTTCCCTGGTAACGCTGACGTCACGGCTCCAACCTCACACATGCGTAGTCTATAACATTTGCTGTCAAAATACCCACAAGCGAGTTATAAAGTTAGAAGACAACATGCACGGTGTCTCCACGGCACCATCACTGTGATCAGCGGAGAGTGTCGTGCAGGGATAAAATATAGACTAACACTCGCCAATTTAGTCTAAGCGATTACCGTTGTAAGTTATTGAGACCACCCGCCACTTTGGCTGGGGAAAGATTTGTGCTCTGCCGGTTTTTCTAGCAAAATAAACATGTGTCACTTCTATATGCCAGGGACACAGCTCTCTCTACATTAAAAAACACTATCAGTGCGCAGCGGTTAAGTTAAGCTACTGTTCAACAAAAGGAGCATTAAGGCTACGGCTTCACAGTAAAAACATTTCACTGGCTAAACATTAATAGCATTTCACTGGACACACGTGAGTTGACTTTTATTTTGAAGTACGCCTAACAGGAAGGTAGCCGCTCACGAAGCCCCGTCACTATCAGCATGTCTTCTGTTTTCATGAGTTCAATGCGGTGAAATAAGAGGACAGAAAGCTTGTCATTTACAATACTTGTAACCCCCAAGCTTACACCCCAAGCTATCTACTAGGCTAAGTGTCACCGCTGACTATTGGCTTGGCATGCTTACAACAGCGATTTCGGCCCGTTTCCTCTGAAAACATGTGTACGAGTGAATATTTCAAATAAATTGGGTCTGAACGGGGGATTTTTTAAAACCAAAATCGGGAAAACTGTCACGTTTTCACCGTGTAAAGTGCCCCTAAGTGGTTAGTGTGTGTGTGTGTGTGTGTGTGTGTGTGTGTGTGTGGTCTTTTTTACCTCCATGTCTTCCTTAACTTGTTCCTGCTGGTCCCTTAGCTCTCCAAAAGCATCGATGATCAACCCTAGAAGTGATGAGAGAGAATGAAACTGAGGATAGTGGCCTATGAGATCTAGCCTAGTTGGTGTTTTAGGGCTTAAGGTTATAGTTGTCTGTGCACATTGCTCCCACTCAGCTGACTGCCTTCAGACAGACTTTACAGTGGACAGTGGTTAGCTAGTTGTCAGAAGCTGCTAACCTGAACAATTTAATCGCGACTGAGGTTGCCGTTTTTATGAACTAAATCCTCACTTTTATCCATGCACACATGTTGTTATTTCCCGAATAGTGGGTGTGTTGGAGACGGAGAGCGAGTGGTAGGGGGAGTGGAGGGGAAGGGAGGCTGAAGCAAAGGAGCGAGAGTGAGCTGACCGCAGTCAGAGTGAGCCGTCTGCTACCGTATTTACCCTAGTTAGGCTACATAGCACTCACCCACACCCGCTCAAGAGAACACATCACTCCCATCCTCAAAAAACTTCACTGGCTCCCAATACAGCACCGAATTAATTTCAAGATCTTGCTCATCACCTACAAAGCCCTCAATAACCTTGCCCCCCCCCTACCTCACCGACCTCCTCAAACGTCACTCCCCCACTCGCCAACTCAGATCATCTGACACAAACCTTCTGACCCCCATCACAAGATCAAAGCACCGTACCACAGGAGACAGAGCTTTTGCAATTGCTGCCCCAACCCTCTGGAACTCCCTCCCCATAAACATCCGAAATGCAGACTCAATCAACTCATTCAAAAGCCAACTCAAAACTCACCTCTTTCAAGAAAGCATATGACCCCTGACCCACCCCCATCACACCTGACCACTCCAAACCTCTTTTTGAATCTGTATCTTGTTTTTCCGTAGTTTTTGTTTTGTTTTTGTTTTTCTTATGTAGGCCTATTGTATATTCTATGTGATGTAAAGCGTCTTTGAGTGACCTCCAAAAAAGCGCTATATAAATCTTATCAATTATTATTATTATTATTATTATTAATAAAGGGAAAATCGATTTCCAGTATTTTAAATTAACAAAATCGTCCAAATAAATTTATTCGATTTACGATGCAAAATAAATTGATCGCCCTGCCCTAACCTCTGCTATCTCTTTTCTCTTCTCTGTCCCTCTATGGTTCTTCCACACAGAGCCGCTCTCTCTCCAATATATTACTACTCCCGCCTGCTCTCCTTGCTTGACCGCACACTCAGATCTAGAATCTAGCATCGATTGCTCTTCCTTGGGTCAGTGGACGAACACGGAATTTTATACATTTAATTTTACAGCTGAATTTGGCCCGATGAATGTGTGAACGTTGAAAATATACTGTATCTCCCCGGGAGATTTTGTTTTACCTTTTTAACGTGAAATGCATGAATCTGGTGCACTTTGAGAGGAAAATTAAGAGGCTAAATCTGAGGAATTTTGTGTGAAAAAATTATTTGGAGACACTGGGTCTGATGAATTAGAAGCTATTGAAGAAATACACATGGATTTACCATTAAAAATATTAATTTAATTTAAAATAGAATATTATGCAGAGTCCTCTTGGAGCTAATTTTCTTTTACGGGACATATTTCTCTGTAATATAATGAATGCATTTAAATGCAGTGAGAGGATCGAAGCAGAAGAACTCTGTTGTCCAGCTATCTTTTTTTTCACAGACGAGGCTGAAATAGGCAATAGACTATACACAGTGCATGGGCAACTGAGGGCAGCCCCATTTCCAAATGTTTTAAATAAACTCAATACACAATGTACATGGACGTGATCAGTTAACCTCGGATTACCTCCCAGATTAACTGATTCAATTATTAGGATTAATAACTATCCAGACCAAAACATTGTATATCAAACAGACAAACTAAAAAAAAAATCTAAAAATATTATTATTTATTTATTTTTTTGGTGGGGGGGGGGGGGGGGGGGGGTTTATGCCTCGGGCCGGCTCTGCTCGGTGTACACACCCAGACTCTGCTCTTTAATCTGCAGAGCATGTGGGTGGTGGGTGGATGGGGAGTGATGCCCTGGCTAACGCTTACCACGTTTTTCTTGTTCTTGATATGAGTTTTAGATGTTAAGTACTTCATCACAAAGGTATCTTTACATGTCCAATTAACAGTTTGAGGTTGTAAAACAGCTTATGTTGTTTCTCCTGGATAAGACGTTCCACTACCCCGAAAAAATTATTTCACTCAAATATGTCAAATTCCAGAAAATACAAGCAAAATACATTTCAAAGCAGAGAAACACAGGTGTAATAACTATCTAGCTGGGTTCCATTTTAGTCACGTTCACACCAGCCTTATTTGATATGGTTGAACCAAACCCTGGAGTGTTTCACCCCTTGGTGCGATTTGTGTGAAGAAGTAAAAATTAAAAAGCATGGGCTGTAATAACAAACAAAAGAAGTCACCATTGCAAATAAGAGAGGCAGCAAATAAATTAAGTGATACAATTTAAATACATTCTAAATAACTCACCAAAGCAGCAGAACTAGTAGTCGTAAAATCTGACAAAGTAATGCTCAGTCCATGTCGTGACTAATTACCGCAACTATTTACTCATCAACGTAATGTTATAAACCAGTTGGTTTTTTGTGACTTTTGAATCTGATATAAATAGGGCTTTTTAACTCTCTTTAGCTCGGTGTGAGTGTGCCTGAATTAAGCATTGCTCCTTCTTTACGTGACTTTCCAAGTGGAGAGCTCCCTGCATTAACCTAGAATCCACTCATTACTCACTGATAGAAACTGCTGTCATCTCCCCTTGTTATCTACATGACCTTATAATCTGCTTTGAAATAATTGAATAGTTATATCCCTGGCATCTATTCATATGTTTGGGAGAAAGGAGAGAACGTGTTAATTTCCGCTGTGTGTAACACCCTCTGCCCTGCACTGGCATGGAGGTGTATAGTTTATTGCATTAATAAAAATACTTTATTTTGTTGTTTTGTGTTGTTTTGTACATATAAAATATTTTAAAATAGAGCCGGCCTACACACACTCACATAAAAAAAAATCGACCAATCCAAATCATTTTAAACAAGGAGTACTCGATGAATCGATCACTCACATTAAAGGTGTGTGTCTCTGTGTGTGTGTGTGTGTGTGTGTGTTGGATTTCTCACCCTGGATGATGGCCAGGAGGATTACAATGACAAAGAAGAAGAAGGTGATGTCAAAGATGATCCGATAGATCTCGTACTCATCCCCCGCTGGGTCTTCAATCTGGTCACCAATCCCTCCACCTGCTCTCACTCCTACATACATGTGAAACATGTAGCACTGAGGAAGAGAGAGAGCCAGGCAAACAGGAAGTTGGGGAGATAGAAAAAGAGAGAAGAACTTTAACATGCCAGCTTTGAAATAGGGTCCAAAAATGGAAAATTAAAAGGAAAAACAAATTGAACTGTTTGAGTAAATATGGGATAATTATGTATTTCAGTTTCAGTAAAAAAAAAAATTAAATTAAGTACAGGCCCTCAAGCATTGAGGGCGCTGCCGATGCGCCGGGGGGGCCTGTACTTTTAAAATATCCACAGGATTTTCTAGTTATTATTTATATTTTCTGGTTACATTTTTTATTTGGGTTTCTACTATAAACTTTTTTTCATGGTCCAAGTGCCATTGCTGAATCTCCTTTTTTTAGCCTCTGTCTGAAACGCTCTGTTTAAGGGGTCTGAAGCCTGAACCTAACTGCTGGTTTGAATCTAAGGTGGATTTCACACCTTAAAGTCTGCACAAATGTCCAAACTATGGACACGTTTTTTAATCTCCTGTATTTGATCTGTGTAGGTTTGGTTTCACATTGCAGTTTTGCCAGTGCACTAAATAACTTTCCATGACACCTACCTCTGAGTTTATCACCTACAGTCATGGAGTGGTGGTGTTGGCACCCCTGGAATTCTGTCTGATAATGCACTGCTTCTCCCAGAAAATGTTTGCAAGTACAAATGCTTTGGCATTAATATGTTTATCCCAATCGGATATAATTTCATAACAAACTCCAAAAATCATCCGGACAAAAGTGTTCGCACCCTTTGAAAGTATTTGTATATCAAACATGTGATGCTTGTTTAAAACGTAATTCAGCTCACCTGTGGCAAGTAACGGGTGTTGGCAATATAGAAATAACACTTGCGGGGGCGCCTTTAGCTCAGTTGGTAAGGCGTCCCCCTCCCGGGCCGGGCCCAGCAGCAGACCCGGGTTCGATTCCCACCCGCGGTCGTTCTCTGCATGTCACTCCCCTCTATGCCCCATTTCACCTCTGTCTCTCTGCACTGTCAATAAAGCATAAAAATGCCAACAAAATATCTTAAAAAAAAAAAAAAGAAATAACACTTGCAGGAAGTTAAAAGGAAACGTTTACTCAACCTCTACGTATGTTGTGTCCCTGTGTGTACCACACTGAGCATGGAGGAAAGAAAAAAGCGCAAAGAATTGTCAGAGGATTTGAGAAACATAATTTGGGAAAAACATGGCCAATCTCAAGGTTACAAGTCCATTTCCAAAGATCTCAATGTTTGTGTGACCACAGTAGGCAGTGTCATCAAGAAGTTAAAAGCCTATGGCACTGTGTCTAACCTCCCTAGATGTGGACGGAAGAGAAAAATGTATGACAGATCTCAAGGAATGATTGTTTGAATGGTGAATAAAGAACCTCAATCACCTTCCAAAGAAATTCAAGCTGCCCTACAGACACAGGGTACAACAGTGCTCACACTATCCGTTGAAGGCTGAAGGAAAAGGGACTTTATGGTAGGAGACCCAGGATGACCCCCCCTTCTGACAGAGGCATAAAAAAGTGACTGGTTTGCCAAAACATACCTGAGGAAGTCAAAAACCTTTTAGGGGAATGTCCTCTGGACAGATGAGATGAAGGTAGAGCTTTTTGGTAAAAGACATCAATGTGTTTACAGAAAAACAAAATGAGGCCTTCAAAGAGAGGAACACAGTCCCTACAGTCAAACATGGTGGAGGTTTAAAAATGTTTTGGGGTTGCTTTGCTGCCTCTGGCACAGGACTCCTTGACTGTGTGCATGGCTTTTTGTCTATTCTTTTTAGTGTTTTTGAGTTGGAAACAAATGTAATACAAATATTAATGCTAAAGCACTTGCTTTGATGATTGCAATAATTTTCTGGTTGAGACATGCAGTATCTGACCGATTTACAGGGATGCCAACACTTTTGTCCATGACTGTACATGGGCTGTGTCTCCCTTTACTGGACATTGATTGGTTTGTAGATGGGCGTGCGTGATCATGTTTACCATTGTAGAAGCATGGTTTGCTTTTTTTTAAACTACTTTTTCTTCTCTGTACTGATAAATCATATCCGTATATCGCGATGAGCTCGTTGCGGCTCTTCGGCGCCTGCTCCTCCTCCCTGAAGCGGTCGTGCTCCCACCGACCCTCGTCCTTCCAAAGCCTATTTTTACCTTTAGGTCTCTCCTCCTCCTGAGTGTGTCCTCTGACACCATGCTCAAAGAACAGTCCTTTCCTCAAAACTATCCATATGTGGATATTTTTGAAGGAAGTCCACTTCTAGGCATATGTTCAGTCACTCTTAAAGCTCTACATTTGTAGATGATTTGCCTCATGGTGGACCGATGGAGCTCAAACTTTTTTTAAATGAATTTATAGCTGTCCCCAGACAAATGTGAAACATCACAACTCTATTCCTGAGATCCTCTGAGATTTTCCTTTCCTTTTGGCAAGTCTGACCTGTATGGGTTCACTTTGGTGAGCCTAAACTGAGCTGGTTTTATCTCCGTTCGTGCCGCCCAATTTCTTCCCTAAAGATCTCTCATTACATTGGTCCATTTCCTCACTCAATTTGGCCCACCTGATTGTGTTTACCTGCTCGATTTAAGCAATGCAGCTCAGGGTTCACACACTTTTGCACATACAAAAGTTAGTAAATCATTTGTTTTATCTGTTTTAACAATTGATTTCCGGAAAAGAATAATGTTGAATTGATAAACAAACATCTGTTATTTCATATAAAAATACTGGTATTGATAAAAATGTATTAATAATGGTTAAAATAAATACAATTCCAAAAGGCTCAAGGGGTTCACATACTTTCAAGCAGCACTGTATATTTCACCCACTGTGCACTATAGTAGCTCTAACATTATGGCTGACCCAGGATCTGCATGTGCATGATATCGCTGCACCACGTCATCGCTCTAATGTAATAGCTGACCCAGGAGCAGCACTGGATATGAAAGCAGTGGGCAGCTGTGCTTGGCTGCTAACGGCCGCGTCTGCATCACAGGTGGCAGTTGCTAAAGGGAGCAACAGGAGGAGAAACATTGTCTGCTTTGTTCAGAGCAAGGGAGGACACAAACGTCTGCAGTTTTCAGAGGTGTCTGTGATCAATAAGTGAAATCAACATAACGTCGGCTTTCTGGCACAAATTAACTGTCTCCCACAACGTCTCCAAACACGCACACACAAACATATGCAAATATACACACACACCGGATTGCAATGAAGTTGTATTCAGGAATGCAAAACCTGACCAGAAAATAAATGCCATTCTATTGACAGCCAAATTCTCGTCGTTAATTCGTTATAAAATGTCTTATTGGCATAACATCTGTCCCTATTTTCTGTAACTTGGGCTAAAATAAGATTAAAAAAAGAAAATTACATAAAAGTAATCTGTGCATCAAAAATAGTAACTTTTGCAGTTCAGCATCCAACAGACATGTCTGTAGTGGTGAACATGGTTGTAGACAGGAGTCCAAGGTAAGGTAACAAAATAAGATATTTTATTGTTTACAAAGGAACATCTTGTGGCATCATGCTCAATGCTAGAAACCAGGTAACACACAATGAGACAATTATTAAAAGTAAACTGGCCAATATATGAACATGATAAAGAAAATATATAAAGGATGAGCTCGTAAACAAAAATATAAAAATATTTACAATGTAGCGTCAAGTTAGTGACTGGTGGCTGATTTGGCACAGGTACAGGTGTCAGGACATAGTATTGGCAGAGCCTTAGTAGATGGGACATAGCTGAATTTGAGGTAGGGGACTGATATCCTCTCAGAAGCTCACTGCAGCCTCTGTTGGTGGTGTGGGCACTGGTTGCAGTTGAGTGGGCGACAGCCATTGATCAGGGGCCTGTTTCAGGTAGCTGGTTTTGAGGCAACCCAGAGTTTGTTCGCTCTGAGTTAGTGGAAACTCTGGGTTTTCCGTTTCAGGTAGCAGGTTCAGCACAACCGAAAGTCAGTTACTGCGGCAACATACGCCGTGGGTCTAACCTGCTCGGGAGGTGGTTTGACCTACCCTGAGTTTGTTTTCACTTTACGCTGCAGCTCCGACTGAAGAAAGAGTGTCACTGTCGCACGCGTCCCTGTACAGTTTAAAGCAAAATCACTCCATAGAAATCTCCATCGGGATGTTTTTATCATTTCCTGATGATTTTACGTTTGACCGATAATTTATCTGATCAGTAGCCTTGTTCTCAGCCCTCGGTCCGTTCATATAGACGGCCACCTTACACATCGTGACATGCTCTACATTCAGATTAATAAACCTATTTGTATTGTATGTTTTTTAACGTCTGTGCCACTGAACAGATTTATGTCAGGTGGATTCATGTAACGCTGCGGCTGCACGCGATCGTTACTTGTGCGATCCTAAAGTCACAGACGAGCCTCGTCAAAAATAGCCTAATATGAATATAACATTGATATAATCATTTAAACTGTGATCACTTGAGGAAAATCAGCAAGTTTTGTGCTGACCAGCTGTCCCCGGTGTTCAGTGACATCTTCAACTCCTCCCTGGAGCACTGCCAGGTACCAGCCTGCTTCAAGGCCTCCATCATCATTCCTGTCCCTAAAAAGACAAAGATCACAGACCTGAATGATTACAGACCCGTCGCCCTGACCTCTGTGGTCATGAAGGTCTTTGAACGCCTCGTCCTTGCCCACCTGAAGTCCATCACAGACCCTCTCCTAGACCCCCTGCAGTTTGCGTATAGGGCCAACAGGTCCGTGGAAGACGCGGTCAACATGGCTCTACACTACGTCCTGGAACATCTGGACACTGCAGGGACCTACGCCAGAATTCTGTTCCTGGACTTCAGCTCGGCGTTCAACACCATCTTGCCATCGATACTGGAGAGTGGGCTCTCTGCGCTGCAGGTGCCTGACTACACCTGCAGCTGGATTACAAATTTCCTATCTAATAGGACCCAGCGGGTGAAGCTCGGGAAGTACATCTCCGAGCCGAGGTCGATCAGCACCGGTTCCCCGCAGGGCTGCGTCCTGTCTCCCCTTCTGTTTTCCCTCTACACCAACTGTTGCACCTCCAGCCACCAGTCGGTCAAGCTACTTAAATTCGCAGATGACACCACACTGGTAGGGCTTATCTCCAGGGGGGATGAAGCTGCCTACAGGAGCCAGATCGACTCGGTGGTTTCTTGGAGCCATCACAACAACTTAGAGCTAAATGCTCTTAAAACAGTGGAGTTAGTAGTGGACTTCAGGAGGAACCCACCCCCTCCCCCTCCAATCATACTGGGAGGCACCCCAGTCGCCATAGTGGAGTCATGCAGATTCCTCGGGGTGACGCTCTCTCGGGACCTAAAGTGGGGGCCAAACACCGATGCCCTCACTAAAAAAGCACAAAAACGGTTGTTTTTCCTGAGGCAGCTCAGGAAATTCAAGCTGCCTAAATCCATGCTGGTGAACTTCTATACGGCCATCATTGAGTCCATCATCACCTCTGCCATCATCATCTGGTTCCCCGCTGCAGCAGCCAAGGATAAGGCCAAGCTGCAGCGGGTGATACGCTCGGCGGAGAAGGTGATTGGCTGCCCCTTGCCCCCCCTTGGGGCTCTGTTTAACAGCAGGGCTCTGGGGAGGGCCAGAAAGATCATGGCTGACCCCGCACACCCAGGCCACGGTCTCTTCGCCCCGCTCCCTTCAGGCAGGAGGTTGCGGTCAATAAGGACTCTCAAAACCAGACATTTGCACAGCTTCTTCCCCACGGCCATCCGACTATTAAATGCAGTGCCCCCCCCCCCCCCCCCCTCAGTAACCTAATGGTCTGTTGTACATATACTTGATCTCTTGGCACGTTGGCACTTCTTATTGATTATATGATTATATAATTTATTATTTACTCATTTTTGCACTATATATGTTGGTTTGCACTGTCTTGTCCTGTCTTGCACTTGTCCTATTGTAAACTCCACTGTACCAAATCAAATTCCATACATGTTCACATGTCATGGCAAATAAAGTCTTCTGAATCTGAATCTGAATCTGAATCTGAAAATGGATCTGGTAATAAATCAATCAGGCTCTTCAATGGAAACTGTCACCTAATGTGTCTGATGTTAATGTCTTTCACTCCCCATTTAAAAGAAGCGACAGTCTGTTCTGTTTACTGCACAGTAGGCTATTAGGCTATAGCGTGCCAACATATTATACAGTGAATATAAAACACTGTCAGCAATGCTGTGCCGCGCCAGCTTTATTACTTTACAGCTGATATGTGTAACTTTTTAAAATAGACAATGGCTTCTCATACGGAAGCGAAATGATTATCTTGACAAAAAATGTTTGCTCTGTTTTTTTTTCTGAATTGCCGAGGAGATTAGATCAGAGTTATGAGACAATATCCCGTTAATTCTTCTCCATAGGCTACCATAAGCTAATTCGTTAATATTTCTAACTCAGTGGGAGGAGCGGAGATTTCTTTTTTGAGAAGTGGAGAAGTGGGAGGATCAAGCATTTGTTTCTTCTGTTTCCATGGTGAATCATGTTATCAGCGATCCATTGACGATGGCTTTTACGCACATGCTCCACCCAGCTACCTGAAACAGGCCCCAGAGTGAACACGCTCAGAGTTGATAAACCCAACGCTGATCCACTGTTCTGAAACCGAAAACCCAGAGTTACTCATCAACCCTGCGCTCTGAGTTTACCAACTCAGAGCGCAGGATTAAACTCAGAGTATGTAAAACCAGCTACCTGAAACAGGCCCCAGATTGATCATCTTTTGACCCCACTATCACAGCTGACATGCTGTAGCCATCGGATTCTGAAATGTCACGATAAAATACAACAGTTAGGCGATTATAAGTGTAAAATGATAGTCGGATGAAAACTTTTTTACTTTATTTTTTTACTTTAAAACACACAAACGGTTGCTGCATTAGTTTGTTTCTGAAACATTTGAGCAATGTGCCCTCCCTGACAGCAGCTATAGTTGCATACTGTGTGAACAGTCTTACCTCTATGCGCGCTTTGCAGGAGGTGGTGCATTAGGCTGTCATATGGGACAGGTTCCTCCGGTTTCGTTTCAGAGTCCTTCGGTCTGAAATGGAGAGGGCTAGGCTAGTTTTGTTGATTGCCCGCAGGCATTGTTGGCCTAGCTCACTATCTTTGACCGGCAAATAATAAAAACATAGCCTAGTGCGTGTTTCCATTCCCCTGTTTTACAGTGAAACCGGAAAAATTACATTAATATTTTGGGAAAAATAATATAGTGTGGAGTCTACAAGGTGTCTGTTTTGTCGAGGTATCGCCATGTTAACACGGGAAGTAGTTTGTTTCCACAACTTGCCTGAAGTCAGAGGTCAGACCAGATGATACGGAAAAGGTGGGTGTGGCCTTGGAGAGCAGCGAGCTAGTAGAGTGCGCAGTGCATTGTTGTACATGTGGTAGATTTCTTACTTTGAGCCAGAGAGACCATAAAACACTCTTTCTGCTTTTTCTCAGGCTAGGATAAACTGATTTAATTTTTTTGGCCCATTTCTAGCTGCAAGTTCAATAAACTTTCATATTTCCACTGGTGAAATACTGTATCTCTTTAATGTTGAAAAACCATGTAAATGTGCATTTGGCACAAGAGGTGACCTATAACACTGCTAATGCTTCTGTGTGTGTTTTCACACAGAACATGACCATCATAAATTGAGCAAGTATGTAGAGGAAAACCAGTTCCAAGTCAGTGTTAGTGGGACAACTAGGACATTACAAAGTGCCTTAAAAACGTTGACAGCATGCAATGGGAAGATAACTGAGCAAAAGAAGAGAGGGGGAAGAACATTGGTAAAACTACTGTTATAGCAAGGGATTTATTCACATAAAGGGGGAGAGGGAAAAAACAGAGCTTTGTCAGTCTAACCCTCTATGCCACTGAACCCATGTCCCCTCCTGTAGAGCAGTCAGAACTGCCCCTTAATAGGAAACAGAACAGTTCTATGGAATGCTATGGGTGACTGACTATAGGGGATTAGAGTGTGTTTCCTGAAATTTCCGGGTGACAGAAAGCCCCCGTCCACCTGCAGACAACTCAAAGCATGGAGCCCTTATATAGTATTTATTACATTCAGCTTGGACCCTGGGAACTGTCTCATTACTGTGTAATTCTACTCCCTCCATCACACAGTTAAACATTTAAATGATGATAGGCCTCCCTGTAACACCTGTGTACCATGTTTAATTGTATCAGTGAGAATAAGAGTAGTGGGTTAGCTGCTAACCTTTAGGATTAAAGGTGGAGTCAGTGATTCTGGAGAATGCTTGTGGTCAAAATCACTTTGTCAAAATCAGTGAATATCTCCTCACGATCCGCTGTACCTGTCCGTACTGTGTGTACGCTAAAAAAAATCCAGTGTTAATACACAGTCTTGGCTCTGTAAACATGCATGTTGCTAGCAAAGATGGACTACATTTGTTTACATACCCTTTGTTTACACACCAGTTCACAGAGCCTAGGCTGTACATCACAGTACATAAGCGATATTCACTGAATTTGACAAAAAGTGATTTTGACAACAAGCATTTTTCAAGAATCGCTGACTACACCTTTAACTCCGATACCACGTTCTTGTATCACAAAGCAGGTTCACTTTTAATCAGGAAAAGTCCCAATGGTAGCTTATGTTATGCATCATACCAGATACTGTATCCAAGGGGAGTGCTAATTTGAACTTGAATCATAATAAACACCCCAGGTTGGTAGAGTAAGTCATCTTCCTTACTGTCAAGCTAAAATATGCCTAAAAAGAAACTGTAGTTCAGCTGAGTTGCTGTAAGATTACAGATGGAGCCTGCCTGCTCCGAAGCATAGCTTTGTGTCCATACATGGTGCTGCTTCCTCTTTAGTGACACGCTCCACAGGATGCTGCCCATTTTTTGAGACAGGCTTGACTGACATTATCAACAAGAGCAGCAGTGAGCCAATGCCCACAGCAATAAGACTAAATAGGAGCAGCAAGTCGAACCATGGTTTTAACATTGAACAACACTCAACCATCCAGATGACCAAAAGAGAAAAAAGCTGGTGTACAAAAGTAATCTTAGCAACAGATTTTTTCATTGAAAAGTCACCAGAAATTATTTGTCTCAGCTCTACGTATAGCTTTTGGTACATATCATCATTGTAGTTTTTCTCCAACACAACTGGCTGTCACAAGTGCCACCTAAACATACAGTAATTAAAGCTAAAGTGTGTAACTTCTGTTGCCCCTATGAGGAATTCTGAGTAATTACAACAACACTGCGTTTACATGCAGACTCATAATCGGGTAAATAAACGAATGAGACCTCAACAGAACTTGTAAAATGAACATAAACACCTTTATCCGATCTACTTTGCACACAAATCGGCACAAACGGACAAGCAAAGTCGGGTAAGAACACCTAGATAACTCGTTCATAGTCGGCATTCTACCTGCATGTATACAGGATCGCATATCTCATATCGGAGTTAGCGTTCTGCGCTTGCTCGAGAATCCCTGCAGAGTTAACATGAAGTCAGCCTTCGGTGATGGTGCATGGATTTTATACCGCCTGCTGTACTTCCAGGTTTTTTCTTAGCAGTAGAATCAACAACTGAAACATTTCTATGGCTCTTCTTGGGATATTTCTGTGCTCCTGCTAGAGTGGCGGGGGGCGACAGCAGTTTGTAAATTCTGCCATACTGAGAAATACAGAGAGAGTTTTGTGGAGCTGATAGGCTTATTAACTTTGTGTCAATTTGTTTGACATTGGCTTGAATGTAACCGATATTCATTAATATGAAAAAGTTATGCACTGTAGCTTTAACAGAACTGTTTCCCAGGACCATACATCTAACTACTACTAACACAGCATCAACAAAACCAGTCTTGATCCATACATTTTTTCTTTCATGCAAATTCATTAAATGTTTAACCAACATGGTCTTTTCTACACAGAAGCATTTATCTTCTCATACTCACGGTCAACATATCGTCGCACTTCATGTCTGGCAGTTCTCCATCTTCACCCTTGTTGTAGAACTTCCTGAAGAAGTTGAAAGCCACCACCGTGTATAGATACACCACTACTGCTAACAGGCCGACTGTTAACACAAGCTGGCAGACAGGAAAAAAGATACGCTGCTTGAGTTTTGTTATACTTTAGAAAAATATGAAATGATAATACTTTATGAAATGTTGTTTCTAATGGTTTATCTGTCCATCAAGAAAGTATTATTTCTATGTTACTATGTTTTCCATGCAGTAGTTGCGGTTGGTTCTTAAAAGTGTTAAGTATATCATTATTTACCTGTTTGCCATTGTGTGTTACAGATGACAAAATGGTACGTAGTGTCTTAAAGCCCATGGCTATGTCGAGCAGATGGGCAGCAAAGAAAAAGTTGTTGTAATGACCCAGGATGGACATGGTCATATACCAGGCCAGATACAGGAAGGACTGCAGGGACGAAGAGAGGTTAGTCAAGATACTGACAAGAACAGATATGCGGACAACTTAGTATATCAATCTTCAGTTTGTGGCAACATTTTCATGGGTTTTTTGGGTAACAATTTACAAAAAGGGTACGTCAATTAACATTAAGTAAATGCTTAATAAATGCTTAATAAACATTAACTCGTCATTAACTTACCGTAAATACATGCTTGGAATTCCTTAATAAGCATTAACTAAGCATCAACTAACTGTTATGCTTAGGTAATGCTTAATAATAGTAAGTAATAACTTACTGTTAATATCATTAACTAAGCATTAATTAACAATTAATTAATGTGCCAAAAAATGGGGCAGCTTTACTTTAATGATCCCACAATTTGACATTAACTGGAACAAAACATTTAGACTGAATAAAAACAAGAATCCAGGTATTTATTCATTTATATTTGACAAATCTAAAAGTTTTTCTACTTTCTACTATTTATTCTTTACATTTTCTTAAAAAATATAATAATAATAATAATTTTATTATTATTATTATTATTATTATTATTATTATTATTATTATTATTATTATTATTATTATTATTATATCCAGAACGTGAGTAAGATACATATTTGCTATTTATTATTATTTTTAATTACTATTATTATTATGTATTTTTCTGCTGCCGGTAATGTTGATTGCCTTAACTGATCGGGAACGGTTTTGGATCGGGAATCGACTTTGAATTGAATCATGACCCCAAGAATCGGAATCTTATCATAGGATTCCAGAAGATTCACAGCCCTAACTCTACCCTTGACTACTATTATTTGAGATAAGCTAACAAGTGATGAGCGACCTTTGCCAATTTCTTCTTCAAAGATGCAAGCACAGTCAGAATGCCCTTCGCTTGACCCCGAGAGCGAGAGAACAAGCTAAAAATCAAAATGTTCAAACTATTCCGTAAGTCACTTCTTAAAACACACTTTTATCAGAGAGCCTTCCCTACTTTTACTTACACACTAACAACACTAAATTAATGAAAATATCTGGAAACACTCTGGACATCCAGATAATATTTATATTAAAAATAGTTTATGGAAAACGTATTAGTCGAGATATTCTGCAAGGAAACCACATGATGAAGCCAGACATTATTGGTGAACGATTTCGTGCTTCTACACTCAACAAAAATATAAACGCAACACTTTTGTTTTTGCTCCCATTTTTCATGAGATGGACTTAAAGATCTAAAATTCATTCCAGATACACAATTGTACCATTTCTCTCAAACATTGTTCACAAATCTGTCTAAATGTGTGATAGTGAGCACTTCTGCTTTGCTGAGATAATCCATCCCACCTCACAGGTGTGCCACATCAAGATGCTGATCTGACATCATGATTAGTGCACAGGTGTGCCTTAAACTGTCCACAATAAAAGGCCACTCTGAAATGTGCATTTTTTTGCTTTATTGGGGGTCTGGGGACTCAGAACCAGTCAGTATCTGGTGTGACCACCATTTGCCTCATGCAGTGCAACACATCTTCTTTGCATAGAGTTTATCAGATTGTCAATTGTGGCCTGTGGAATGTTGGTCCACTCCTCTTCAATGGCTGTGCGAAGTTGCTGGAGACGGCTTATGGTGGAGAAATGAACATTCAATGCACGAGCAACAGATCTGGTTGACATTCCTGCTGTCAGCATGCCAATTGCACGCTCCCTCAATGCTTGTGGCATCTGTGGCATTTTGCTGTGAGACAAAACTGCACATTTCAGGGTGGCCTTTTATTGTGGACAGTCTAAGGCACACCTGTGCACTAATCATGATGTCAGATCAGCATCTTGATGTGGCACACCTGTGAGGTGGGATGGATTATATCAGCAAAGCAGAAGTGCTCACTATCACACATTTAGACAGATTTGTGAACAATGTTTGAGAGAAATGGTACAATTGTGTATCTGGAATGAATTTTAGATCTTTAAGTCCATCTCATGAAAAATGGGAGCAAAAACAAAAGTGTTGCGTTTATATTTTTGTTGAGTGTTTATACTTACATTGTCTGTGAATACAACCCCCAGCTTCCAAATCTGGTACTTGACATCGACAGAGTTCAGCCTGATAACAGAAGCAGAAGACGCTCACAGAGGATGATAATGTGCAATGCTATATGACGAGAAAGCTTTTAGTCACGATCCGCAACATGTCTGTACTGTGTGTGCGCTGAAAAAAGACCTGGTGTTAATAGACAGCCTATGCTCTGTAAACGGGCATCTTGCTAGCTACGGTGGGCCCCATTTGTTAACATACTGTATCTGTTTGCAAAGCCTAGGCTGTGTATTACCACTGGATCTTTTTTGAGCACACACAGTAAGGACAGGTAGAAGATCATGATGATATACAGTATTCACTGATTGTGACAAACAACAAGCTGTTTTCAGTTTAATTCATACAGAAACATTTAAAGAAAATAAGGTTAAACAGCTTAAGGTTTAGAGAAAAAAAGATTTAATGTCTAAGCAAAAATCCTGGTGTGAGTGGCTAATTGGTTAAAGTATTTATGTGAAGCCCAGAGCCCAGAAGTCGGGAAACTGCGGGCAGCATTCAATCCCCCGAAAGCAATTTCAATCCCGCGGCAGGCAAAGACTGAATACAGCCTGTATTTTCCAGCCAATCTCATTGTCATTTTAACTCTTGGAACTCTGGTCACGCAGCATTGCGTTATTTGACGTGCCGATCACGTGATCACGTTCGATCCGACGCAGCATAGAAACTAAAGCGGGGACAACTTCGGTGTGTGTCGAAAGTACTGGCTTAAAGCTATATGTCAGTCTTTGTTTCATTTAAATTGACCCAGTATAACCAGAGATATAATGGTTTGCTGTTGATACAAAACTATTTTATTTTCGCAGGCTCAAAAGAATGAGAATTCGATGATCGCGGCCATTATTTTGTCATTTTACGATCGGAAAATAGTGCTGGAAACTAGATCCTGCTCAACAGGCTGGGAGGGGAGGAGGAGAGGGAGGGGTTGGCGGGGTGATACGAAGCTACGCCATAAGAGACGAAGAAGAAGAGTGACAGGGGTCGGGAGCTGTGCGGGAGTCTCTCTATGCGAGAGAGACGAGGCTGCTAGCAAACAAAAGTGACAGACACACGGAGGAAGATTGAGAGGTTCTCAGAGTTTTGAAGATAGGCTACTGAGAATGTTTTAGTCATATTGAAGAAAACTTTGAACGTGAGTCAAGCTATCAGCTTGTTCTTTGACATGAAATAGGAGGACAGTTCATCCTCAGAGTCAAAGTATGACTATAGGCTACATAAAGCCATTGGTGTCTGACTGAAGCACTGAGTACACACAGCAGCCGGCCTTCATAACGTGTAGCCTACAGACACTAATAATAATCTGTTAGGCCTAATAATCTGTTCTTTACATATAAATGTCATATATGTATCCATATACTGTATGTTTTATTATATAGGTCTACCTAGGCCTAGCTTTTTTTAATAAAAAGGCATAAAAAGAAATATGTTTTTTTTTTTTTTCCTTTTTGTGGTTTGGGTCCATAATGTTCAAATATCATGTCAAATTGAAATAAAAACTGGCAGGTAATGTAGGTGAAGTTTTACTGAAACAAAATATACCAAACACAGCAAGCTTAACATTTTTGTATGTGCCCTCTGTGCAGGGCTGTACGCTTATTTTTTTAGGTGGTAGCACTGGTGCTAGCAATCAAAAAAATTCAGTAGCCAAAAATAAATTTGGTAGCACACAAGTATGATCGAAAACTTGCATAACCTTAACCCTTACATTTCGCTCTAATTACCTTTGAGCATGTCATCTTGGCCTCATTTGAGATTCTCAATTAATATTATATCCTAGTGTGTGCAGTAATAATTATAGAAGAATGAATAGGGGTGCACTGATTGCAATTTAGACAAAATAATCTAACCTGCCAATTGCAATTTTTTGCTGATTCAGAATTATTTCTCCCCATAAAAATATAAAAATAATATCTATATATTTTTTGTATATACACATAATTATTATATTAATGATAATAAACATTTTTAGAAAATGTCCTTCTGTTAATTAAAACCAAACTTTAAAACATTAAACATAGCATATTAAATAAATAAGTATACATATTGGTACAATTTAGGATAAATTAAATAGGTTGTTGTGAATATGTTGGGAGTAGTTTCAGTGGCTTATTGTGTAACTTACACAAAGTTTGAAATAAGTTATTACAAACTTTGTTTAAATAGACTACTGTTGACTGCTCTCTGCAGCTGAATGAGTTGCCTTTCAAGCTAGAGCACTACAGTGCTGTAAAGCGCTAACTTCCTGTTCTTACCGGCTTCAAAATAAAAGTCAACTCACGTTTGGCTAGCAACAGGCTTTTAATGTGAAGGCGCACAGGAAATGTTCTGTTTGCACATGCGCTAACTTAACTGCGGTAATGTAAAGAGAGCAGAGAGCCGTGTCCTTCCGGTTATTACCGTTGGTGAAGTTTATTAGACGCTAGAATCGCCGCACGAGCACAGATCCCGAGCACACATCTTTCACCAGCCAAAGTGGAGGGTGGACTCAATAACTTACTTGCCTAAGACTCATTTACCCGCAGTGTTAATGTAGAGCCCTCTAAGCAGTGTTGTGCAGCGCTCCTCTGTGTTTCAAAGACACCCTCTCCTCATTAGCACTAGTGCGAGTGGACTTGTATTCATTATCGCACGTGATCAATTTCAGTAGCAAATGCGATCAAAACTGTCGCACTGTACAGCCCTGCCTCTGTGTCATGATTGACAGAACTTTGAGGAATTTGGGGAAAACGCCTATGTATTCACTTGCTATTTGTTCATAAAATGTGTATGTAGGTTGATGCCACCTCAATCAAAATTTTAAATTACCATAAAAACATTCCATGTATTTATTTTCAGCTTTCAAAAAAATTCAGTATGAATGTTTGAGTTACCCATGGTAGAAATAATATATGTTTTGAATCAGTTTTTACATTTATCATGTGGTTTTTGGTCCAATATGATAATTTATCATGTCAAAATTAAGAAAATAACTATCAGGTCATATAGGTTAGGGTGTTCCGAACAAAAAGATACCAAACGGTGGCATGATAAACATTTCTTACTGTAGTTTAGTAAGGATTCATCAAAAGTATGCAAAACGGCCAAAATAGCCCTAGGGTTCAGAGGGTTAACCCTCTCTTGACTGTAATACAAACGTTCGCCGGCGCATACATTTGTATTTTTGCTCACTGTGAAGTCATTTATTTGAGTATCTTCAAATGCTTCATATCATTAGAATCTGTACAAACCAAGCTAAAAGGTTATCTAAGTCAATAATTCAAAAGTATTAATAAAAGTGTTGAAATTGTGTCATAAATGAGAAAAAAACAAATAGCGGATTTTTTTTCATCGTATTTTACGAGCTAAAAAAAAAAAAAACATTGATACGAAAGATTTCTGAATGTAGAAACATGAACAAAATATTTCTGAAGACTTCATTAGTGATTTGAACAATGTACATGTTTTAGTTTTTGAGATATGATATTTTTTATGAGAGGAGTGCAAAGGCGTTTTGTTAGTTCCAGAGAAATATTTTCTTCTGCTCTACTCTCTCCACTACTCTCTTTGGAGTTGCTGTGTGACAGTAATGAAACTCCAGGGACGTTTGCTCACTGTTGCTAGCTTCCTTAGCATGTTTAGCTTAGACAGAAGCTCAAACATGTCAGAAAGTGCTCTCCAAAACTCAATAAACCTCTCCACACGATGTCCGCGATGTCGTTTATTCACTCAACTGAAAGCTGTTGGTCCGATTTAGCCGATTTTCGCTAGCTCGGACTCGACGTATGTTTACCGTAACGTTTAGTGTTTTCACAGTAGAGACTAGTGTATCATAGCATATACCATCGGAAAGCTCTCGTTATTTACTTTCAGAAACCGGTCGAATATTTTGAATTGCCCCAACCATTCAGGAGTTACGGTACTTAGAAGCTCATGTTACAAATACGTCACATGCTGGTGAATCTCGTCTGTGATTGGACGGTCGTACTGCGGAAGTCCAGTGGGCTACCGTAATGATTAGTATATGGGTGCAAAGCTCTACTTCTCCGCTTTCTGATAGTTTTTGAATGATCTAGATATCAGAAACGGTTTAAGAGTTAGGGGAATGAGAAGAGCGCATGCGCAATCCTGTCGGCCGCGACAGAATAGTCAAAGAAGGGTTAAACGGTGTAAGGTACACATTTGACACTCCTAAGACAGCCGAATAAGTCTTCAACAAGAAGATTGCCATCAGGGAACAGCCCAATGATTAATAACTGTGTTTGGTCTAGGGGTGTGACGTGTACAGGTGTAACTGGTTAGTAATACCCCTTTCCCACTGACCGAAAGACCCGCATTGACCCACAACGATCTTTTTTGTCCAATAGGAAGGGTTACACCCTGCATTTAGATCCGGTCAATTGACCCTGCATTACACAGCACAGCTGAACAGTGTTTGACTTATCTCTCCTCCATGAGATGGTGATACTCACTATGCTTCTGTATTAAAGTCAAGATTGTACGATCATAAAATAGCCTGTTTTTTTGCTGCTTTCTCTTTTAGCCTACATGAATAGAAATCTAATGAGATGAAACAGCTGGAGCTGACTCTTAAGAGTACTATAGTCATTCTAAAATAAAGTCAGTAGCCTAGTGATCACTGTAAAACGGAAAACTGTAAAATCAAGCTCTCTCTTCTTAATCCCGCTCTCTCTGTTCACTTCACTGCACAGCTGGAGATCTTTTGATGTTACAAACTATGATGGCTCCATGGTGTAGTGGGTAGAGCGCCTACTATATTGGCTCAGCCCTTTTCGCAGTGGTTGCGGGTTCAAATCCGACCCGTGGACCTTTACTGCATGTCATGTCATCTCCCTCTCTCTCCCCATTTCCACCATCTCTCTGATCTTCAACTGTCAATAAAAAAGGTAAAACACCTAATAATCTTACTTTTTAAAAATGTATTACAAGCTGTTACAGCTACTGTAGTTCTAAGTTAATTATACTTTAAACCGTGGCGCCGATTGGCAATTTTGGCCCCCTGCAGCTTTCCAGTAGGTAGTTGACCAGGTTGTCCACTGAGGTTGTGATCCTTGAAGGTTGTAGATACTGTATAATTTCTGGTGAACAACCTTATACAACATTCCATGTCTGTTTTCCAAAAAAAATATTTTTGCCCCCTGGGTAATTAGAATGATATATATATACATTGTTTATTTAAAAAAAAATGGTTGGAGTTTTTTATGTAATTATTTTATTTTTTACCAAAAATAAAAAATAAATAAATAAATAATCGTCTCCAAAATCAAACTTAGAGAATACTCACACAGCAGCCAGTGAGCTGTCTCTCCTGGGTTTTCTTTTTTTGTGAGAATCGCTGAAGTCCAGAGCAGCTTTGTCCATTCCCAGCAGCTCACTAATGCGGTCGTGGCCGTAGAACTCTCCATACTTATCCATGACCTGAGGGAGGCAAGGAATTGTAAAATAAATAAAAATAAATTTATATAGGGGAGAACGGGGGAATCTGAGGCATCGGGTAATGTGAGCCACCCCCTGTATTTAGGCAACGGAAAACATTTGTGGTCATGTGAGATATATGTTTTCAAGCCCCTCTCATTTCCCCTTGGCCCTGAACGAGAGGACCTCATGGTGCTGTGGTAAGCATGTTTTTTTTCACCAAAATAGGTATTTTGCATGTAAAAGTACATTTTCTTGCCGTCAACTTATTCAACTGTTGTGCCAAAGTAAATGTATTCACGTAGAAAAACTTATATCATACGTGTTGATGAACTACCAACATATAAAAACCATGTGATGATATTAGCCAAAGATTAGCCTGAAATGCTAAGAGAGGTAGTTTTTCTCAAATTGTGGTGGAGGGGGAAAGTGAGCCAAATGCTGTGGGGGAAAGTGAGACACTGTCTCACTTTCCCCCACCATGAAGCACAAGTTAAGTTTAGTCATAAACATATTTTAATGTAATATTCCATAACATATGTTTTATTTTAATGTCATACACATTGTAGAAAAGCCATCATGCCAAGGAAATACACCAGGAAGACGACCCGTGGCAACCACACGGAAAGAGCACCTTCTCATCTTTCCCTGTAACCTTCAGGGCTGGAATGTAGAGTAGGCCTAGTTGTAGAGTATGACAGGCTGATGTTATAATCCAGTTGGGTCTGCTCCTGTGTTCTGAGTCCCAGGCTGTTCTCGCTGGTTCCGATTTTCCTATGCTTTGACCCCCAGACACAAGCTGGCTCTAAGGGTCCTGTGTTCTGACCCCCAGACTGTGTTCTAATCTAACTGGTTCTATCTTTCATTTGAATCTTATTAAAACCTTTTGAATTATAATGTTTTATTTGATTTTGTTCAGTTACTTTCAAGTGTTTATAAAATTTGCTTTGCTTAATTGACCAAACCCCATCATTCTTTTACTACTCCGACATTAGTTCTGGAATGTGTGGCTAGCTTTCAGGATTCTAACTGTAACAATATGTGTTGTTATGGTAGTTTCAGAGTGGAAAAAGTAAGTGGATCAGTTTACCCCCTTGATTTTTCTGGTCTGTCTCAGTTTACCCCACAGCTGGGGTAAAGTGAGCCACATGACAACTTTTTTTAAAACAATCACTTGTCTTGAAAAAATTCTGCTAATGCCCATTTCTAGGAAACACCCTGAATTAATGGGAAATGTGTATATTTGAGTGATAAATCATTTTAGCTCGCTTAGAGGGGAGCAAATGTAAAAAGTGGTTCAGATTACCCCGTTCTCCCCTATGTGGAATTAGCACCGGCAATCAGCCCCGTTTTAGCACAATATCCATACAAGAATTTGCAAGATGTGAATTTTGTGACCAAGAGGATACTGAACATGTTATACTTCACTGTTCAAATGGTACTGAGAGCACCCACAATCTGTGCTGGATTACAAGAAATCAAACTGACTGCACTTACTCTTACAGTTTGCAGTATATATCTACATAAATCAAAATGCAAATCAAGGCTTATTGCTGCTTGCGGCTATATTTCTAGATAAGATAAAAGAAGATACAACTTTATTAATCCCCTGTAGGAGAAATTTGTTTGTTGCAAAACAGCCCAGCAGCAGTGGAAGGACACAGGATAAAATGACAATGCAATAAATATAATAAATACAAAGTGCTAATGCATAAGTAGACGCTTATAGTTAAAGAAGGGACAAAAAAAAGACAAACAGGACCAACATCATGATGATGTGTGATGCATATGCACATATATACGCGTACCTTAACAGGCACACATGTATATGCAAACACATAGGCATACACAAACACAAACTCTTAATACATTAAACATCTACGCTGACCGTTTTGTAACCTCTCCTCTGATTGGTCCGTTCCCTCTCCTGTCCTCTAATTGGTTTGTTCCCTCCCCTCTCCTTGGCCATTGGTCTTTCCTGGCCTCTCCTGTCCTCTCATTGGTCCGTTCCCCTCTTCTCTCCTCTGATTGTTCCATTCCATCTCCTGTCCTCTGATCATCTTTTGCCTCTTCTCGAATTGGTCTGAAACCCACCCTTCTTTAGGGAAAGCTTTGGCTTTCAGACCTCTGGAAACAATGTCTGCTGGATTGCCATTTCTGTTGACATACCTCCACTGATGTTCATCTGAGGCTTTGGCATTTTCAGTCACTCTGTTAGCACAGTTCTTATTGTCAGGATGCCGATTTTCCTGTCCTTCAATGGTAAACCAAAGCAGTAATGTTGTCCATTAACGAGCTTTGCAGATGTTGATACCAAATCCAAGAACTGCTGATCTTCTTTTGAAGGTTCTTGGTCACCTTTGACACACTCAGGGAAGTCAATATTGAGCTGCTGCTCCCACTGATCATCAAGTGTAACAACTGAATCACACTGATCTCTGACTGCTCCTGAGCATTATCATCTTTTCCTCCCAGAGGTCCGTTAACTGTCCAGCCAAGCATTGTTTTGACAGCATACGTTCCATCTCCCACACTTTGGATGGCTTGAAGTGGCTCCAGAGTGTTTGGTACATCAGAGCCACTCAGCAACACAATCTCACAGTCCAGGTCAGGTAAGTGAATATTTTTCAAATGAGGCCACTGATTGATGTCATTGTGATGTGGGGTGTTTGCTTTGTGCACAGGCATAGTCTTCTGAGTGTTCACACATGGGAGATCACATAATTCCATGCCATGTAGTCCTGTTACCTTTAGGCCTGAAATATTGCTGGTTTCAACGACCTTCCTTTGATGCATTGTAAGAATATTTGATTTTCTTACCTAGAGATTGAGTTTAGTCATTAGCCCCAATGTGCAAAATTACGCAGTGCTTCCCAGCTCAAGAAATGCATATATATATATGCACTGTTGTATTCCCCTTCTTGGCCTTAACTTGTACAGGCACTAATGATAGTTTGCAATTGTCTTCACCGGCCACAGTGAGACCACTTGTCTGTACCGAGGTCATGGCTCTGATGTCAGCTTCTTCTTTTGTTTGAGCTTGATGTGTGTCCATTTCGAATCTCCTTTGGTGGATATGCAGCATCCGAGGATGCTTCAAATGGCATATGTTGCAGCTGAGTCGCTTCCTGCAGTCCTTGCTCATGTGTCCTTTCTGTAGACAACCAAAACATGGTCCATTTTCTTTTAGGAAAGCGATTTTCTCGTGATGTGCTCTCTTTTCCAATAGGAAACACATCTCCAAAGCATGTCCACCTCCACAGAACAAACGCCTTTTCACAGCCGGCCAACTCTCCATTTTCCTAGGTCCATTTCCATTATTCTCATGTGCAACTGTCACAGTGAAAGCAAATGTACTTCCTTTGATTCTTGGATGAGGTGGTTTTCTTTCAAAGTTTTTTTTATTAAATGTCAGAATTGCAAAGCAATTGCAGTACAATGGATTATACATTTTTTCCCCTTTTTTTCCCCGATCATACCCCACCCATATCCCACCCTCACACCCAATTACAAACAATCCTGCATTAAGAAATTTGTACACAAATTAATACATAAATGTTAAAAATGGCAGAAACGAAATACACACTTTAAGAAATAAAAATAAATAATCAATATGAAACAAAAAACATGAATAAATAAAATGTAATTAAATAAAAGAGAGGAGGGGGTAGCTACTCTTCTATTGTTGTAGTTGGCTTCTTAAAATAATTTAAGAAGGGGCGCCATATTTTGTAAAATGTATTCTCAGATCCCTGGGTAGTGTAACGTATTTTCTTTAGATTCATACATGACATAATGTCTCTAATCCAATGTGAGTGGGAAGGAGGAGCAGGATCTTTCCACTTGAGTAAGATAACCCTACAAGCAAGTAATGAGGTAAAGGCCAGTACCTTCAGCTTCACTTTAGGCAAGCCCGAACTTGGAGCAATGCCAAAAATCGCAGTGAAAGGGTTCGGCTCAATTTGATGCTGAAGCACTTCAGAAATTGTTTGAAAAACTGATGTCCAGAACTCAGTCAAGGTGGGACACAACCAGTACATGTGAAATAGTGACGCTGGTGCGCTCTTACAGCTATCACAGGTCGGGTCTACATCAGGGAACATACGAGCTAATTTAGTTTTGGATATGTGGATACGATGTACTACTTTAAATTGCACAAGAGCATGTTGGGCGCACATGGAGGTAGAGTGTATACGACCACACAACATGTTCAATCGGCGGCCGACCGTCTTTCATTTGGAGCAATTTGATTGGTGGAGGGCTAGCGAATCAGTGAAGCCCGGAAGTGAGGCGGGTAGCACAAACAGCTAACAACAGCTAGCCATCGTTTTAATGTGTTTGTTCGTTTCGTTTTGCGAGTACTCACATGCATCAACCCTTGTTGACTGCTCGACACCATGCTCGACACTCTCTGCTAAAAATTGTGCTCTTATGGTCCATAAATATAAATACGTATTTCTATCTATGTTTATGCTCTAGAGAGCTGTCCCATCATTTCCGGCTTTCGTATTTTTTTGGGCCACAATACAGATTAGCGCCGCCTGCTGTTGTGGAGACATTACAAGCGCGGGACGTACGGAAAATAAGCAGTCGTCTCGGTGTGTTTTTGGGCCACGACGGAAAGACTGGAGCTTCCTGAAACGGCGACTCCAGTTTTTGGGTAGTCGGAACATGTCGGACTGGTGTGTCCTGGCCTTAAGAGCTCAGAGAACAAAGGTTGTTCACACCTCCACACACACACACGCGCGCACACACACACACGCACACACACACACACTTGTTGAAGCCAGGCTAATTTGCATCTACCCACACAGACACATGTCTTCTTTTATGATGTAGTTTAGTTTATTGTTGTGTTTTTATTACTTTCTGTAAATAAATTACGTGTTTTTAATTGTGTTGGATTCTTTAATATTGCATGAAGATGAACATTGCCATCCTCTTCCATTTAGAAATCCATTGACCTTCTAACTATTAGTAACTTGTTATAGTTATTGATTTAATTATCAATTAAATTGATAACGTTCATGAAATTGTTTTAGGTAAAGATATAATTTTCCCAGTTAACTCTGGGTGGTGCCCCTCAATTGAAGTTAAGTTTGAATTAATTTCTGTTATTTTATTTTTCTTGATAGCCAAAACAGGAGGGAACTCCTCTACTTCATTATAGGTGCATTTTAATGCAAAACAATAAACAATCTGACCTTTAACTACTACATCTCCAAATACTGGATCAGTTGCATTTCTTACTTGTTTTTTCAAGGTAATTGACCAGAGGGGTATACTACGAAGCGAGATTAAGGGCTGAGGGAGGTCTGTTGAGTCTAAAGCCAGAGTTTTCAGTATCACGAAAGGTGGCTTTCTTTCTACCTGGCTAGATCACCGTGGTAACAGAGGCTGCACGGCTAACCTGCTCAGACCAGTTTTTGTTCCAGATAGAGCGCTGCCCTTTAAGGAAACTACACCTTTTGAAATCCCGCGGACCTGACTATATTGTCTGAGCGATACTGCTCACTGAGTAATAAGTAAGTAAATAGCTTAGACCTACTGTATGCAGCGCCACTATATGCTCTCACCTCAAATGATTTTACCTGGCGATCTACACACACTGGCTCTTAATGAAGCGTTCTATAAAATCACAGGTTGCAAAAGTATTTCACTGTAGGCTTCTTTCTTTTCATCAGTAGCGATTACAGCTGGGACTTGACAGGTGACAGCTGTCACAGTTCGGACATTGCTGCAGACTCACAGGTTAAGCTTCTCACAGTAGATTCATATTTGTCCGGAAAATACAGACTACAGGTTTTGTATCTAGGCTATTTATTTTAATGGTATTTATAAGATGCAAATAAAGGGCTATTTGCCTAAATCTAAATTGTATTAATTTTGATGTGGCCCAAAACTAAAGTGATTTTCCACATATGATATGCTATTCATTAGGGGACAGTGTCAGAATTAAATCACATTCTTAAGTGTATGATTATCAACTAGGCTAAATGGTGTACTGTTTAAATCCGAGTTCAACCTTTAATTGCTTTATAATGTCACGTTAGGCTACGCACTGCGAGAACGATCTGTAAAATAAATTAATCAATTCAGTAGCCCAATTTTCTGACAACATTCCACTCTCTCCTTATTTGCAGTAAGAGTTTTTTTCGGCTCTCTGTTTTCTGCTGTTCTGTGATCATTCAGACTGACAAACTCTTCCTCTTGAGTGAAGTCACCGACGCACTTTTTTTTTTTTACTCAGCTGCACGCAATCAGTCCGTTTGTGTAAAGTTAGCGGCACAAGATCAGTCCAGTCTGAGCGGAAGCAGAGTCAAATGACGGGTCAAACGCCCCCTTTCATGGGGACGCGCACAGAGCCTGAAGCCGAAACCCTCGTTCAACATAAGAGGTTGATAACTTCCTTCGTGATACCGGTTAGCTCTGAGCGAGGGTATGTGTTATGTTGAACCAGATCAAAAAAAGAGAGCCGGGCTCTGTTGAGTTTGCTTTGTAGTATACCCCTCAGATCCCTGAATGTAGCTCTTTGTTTGTAACTTTCCTGAAAATCACATGCCAGAGATCTCCATTTATCCCTCTGTCTGTGGCCGCTTCTTAACTATGATTAGCAGGTTAGCAGACACGTTGAGCTCTTGCATCTTCTTCACATCTTCCATGGCATTGCAACATCCTCTTAGACAGTGTATGCTTGTAGTGTTTTTGTGTCATCTGGTTTAACTGACGACCATGAAAGAGCCTTCTCAATGTAGGCTGTAGCAATTTTATGCTTGTTGTCAAAGTGCTCCTGCAGTAAGGATTTTGCCTTCCTGAATCCTCTGTCCTCTGTCATATGAAGGCAGCTCCTCACCATTTATCTTAGCTGTGCTTCTGTATATTGTTCCAGATAATAAAGACAATCTATGGGATTTGGATTCTTGCTTTCAATGTTGTGTTCAAAGGATTTTATGAATGTTTGAAAATTGAAGTGGGTCACCATCAAGACGACAAATCTCCTTCTTGGGCATTAAAGAGAGAGACTATTGTTGGACCATTGATGCAGTGATGTCATTTTGCATTTCCATGATGTTGAGCATATTGCTTTGTTCACTATTGCTTGGAGCAGGCAATGTTGTTGGTCTTGTAACATGTGCATCCATAGTTAATGTATTTGACTAAAGTGTCAATGGCACTGAGTTTGGGATTGAGTTATGTCTCCGTCAGCAGTGGCAATAATTTGTGTTTTCCTTTCCCGTTGTTATTTCTCCATGTATGAATTCATACCATCTGACATTCTTGATCTGTGGGCTATGCACACCAGATCTACTTGAGGCTCCTTGAATCTTCATTTTTTGCCATTGTAGCAGCAAGGATTCCATCCAGCTCCAGTTGCTCTTTTTTCCTCCTTAGCTGCCCTTCCTACTTCATAGGCTGCCCCTCCTCATCTTTAAGCTGCTCCTCTTGTTCTTCTATTGCATGTTTATCTTCAAGCATTTGTTGTTTCACAATTAGAGCAGCCATTTCAGCCTCCGCCTTGAGGCATGCAGATGAGGTGCTGAAAAATCTTGAGATCTTGTGATTTGTGACTTCTCTTGGTAATATTTGACACATTCAGTTGGTTTAATTTCATCCTGCATATCAGATATTCCTGATTCTGGTAGGAAGGAATGGCAGGTGAGATTTCAACACAACAGCACAGCACGGCGGCCACAGCTCACCACGCGGTACACATAAGCATCAACAAACAAACCGTTTCTGATGGCTGTGATGTGCTGCTGTCAGTCGCGCGTTACACCACTGCTGCAGTCAATTGTGTGTCTCTTGTCCATTCATCTTTGCGGAAAAGAGTCCAATGTTGTAAAGCTTGTTCAGTCAAAAACCTTGAGATCCAAGTGGTAAGAGCAACGTAGAATCCTGTCCATGCCGTGGTGTTTATGGATTGTTTCTGTTCACTAGATGTAGCGACAGCTTTCCTATAAAGGCCGCTAAAAGGCTTACCTGGGCTCCGGGCAGTTACGCTTCATTCAAATGAAGTCCAGTGGTGAGTATAGTTTGGGAATATATTAAAGGCCTACTTCACCGGTTTGAATATGAAGGTGTATTGAATTCTGAGATCCTATGTAGTATAAATGTGCAAAAAAAATTGAAATTGGTTCATCCTAGCCTGAGAAAAGGCCGAAAGAGTGTTTTTTTTAACCCTATATTAATCTTACTGTGACATCACAGTAAGATAAATATAGGGTTAAAAAAAAACCTTACTTTGTAAATATTACTGTGATTTCTCCTACTGTGACATCACAGTAATATTTACAAAGTAATTTTTTTTTTTAACCCTATATTTATCTTACTGTGATGTCACAGTAAGATTAATATAGGGTTAAAAAAAACACTCTTTCTGCCTTTTCTCAGGCTAAGATGAACTGATTTTTTTTTTTTTTGCACATTTATACTACATAGGATCTCAGAATTCAATACACCTTCATATTCAAACCGGTGAAGTAGGCCTTTAACTGAAGACGGACTAACAACTGATGAATGAAAACATATATAGGGTAATGAAAACAAATAAATAAAAGATAAAGTGATGACAACGTTAACGACAGCAAACTGTAAAATATAATCAGGAGCGCCACCAACCCCCTTTGTCTCTACTCCCGCCGATCCCAGTGCCCAGGTATATAGATTAAACCCCACCCATGTGTCAATCAAACGGATGTGACATGAACCAAAACAGTGTGAGCAACCTTTCAAAATAAAACCATACACAAACAGACTAAATATAAATTTTGGCCCCTGCAGGTCTGTTCCCTCTCCTCTCTTCTCATCTCCTCTGATTGGTCCATTCCCCTCTCCTGTCCTCTGATTGGCAATATACTGTTTTTAGGCCACTAAATGAGCTGAATATTTTTATTTGGGAACTGGCCAGTAGACTTTCAAAATTCTGTAAATATTAAAGTGCAGAGACTTCTGGTACGGCGTACTCCTACCATAAGTATATACGGAATTATTATAACATTATTATTACAAAAAGGAGAAAAACGTTTCCTAAGTATTTTTTCTCTTTGGTTTTAGACTTGAAATTCAAGTTGTTCACATACTCTACCTACAGTGGAGGAAATAAGTATTTGATCCCTCACCGATTTTGTAAGTTTGCCCACTTACAATGAAATGAGCGGTCTATAATTGTAATGCTAGGTTTATTTTAACAATGATAGACAGAATATCAAAAAGAAAATCCAGAAAATCACATTAAAAAAATATAAAAATGATTTAGCATTTCATTGAGTGAAATAAGTATTTGATCCCCTACCAACCATAAATAATTCTGGCTCCCATTGATTAATCCTCGTGCTTTAAAAAAATATTCCTAATCTCAACTAGTTTCCTGTATAAAACACACCTGTCTCAACTTGTTACCTGTATAAAAGACACTTGTCCACAGAGTCAATAAATCAAACTCCAACATCTCCATCATGGGCAAGACCAAAGAGCTGTCTAAGGATATCAGGGACAAGATTGTAGACCTGCAAGGCCGGAAAATATACCACAAGACCATTGGCGAGAAGCTGGGTGAGAAGGAGACAGCTGTTGGTGCGATTATTCGAAAATGAAAGAAACATAAAATGACCATCAATCTCCCTCGGTCTGGGGCTCCATGCAAGATCTCACCTTGTGGGGTATCAATGATCATGAGAAAGGTGAGGGATCAGCCCAGTTCTACAAGGGAGGAGCTTGTTTATGATCCCAAGGCAGCTGGGACCACAGTCACCAAGAAAACCATTGGTAACACACTATGCCGTAATGGATTGAAATCCTGTAGTGCCCGTAAGGTCCCCCTTCTCAAGAAGGGACATGTACAGAACCGTCTGATGTTTGCCAATGAACACCTGAACGACTCAGAGAATGCTTGGGAGAAGGTGATGTGGTAAAATTAGAACAAAATCAAGTTCTTTAGTATCATAGTGACTCGCCATGCTTGGAAGAAGAGGAATTCTGACTATGACTCCAAGAACACCATCCCCACAGTCAAGCAGGGAGGTTGAAGCATTATGCTTTGGGGGTGTTTCTCTTCTAAGGGGACAGGTGGACTTCACTGCATCGAGGGAACTATGGATGGGGCCTTGTACCATGAAATACTGGGTGACAACCAGTGTTGCCACAGTTACTTTGAAAAAGCAATCCGATTACTGATTACTAGTTACTCATCAAAATAGTAACTTTGTTACTTTACTGATTACTTGATGTTAAAAGTAACTAAGTTAGATTACAAGTTACTTTAAACGTTACTTTACAGGTTTTGAAACCCATATTTCTCAATTTAAAACATGCACATATTAAGAATCATTGAAACTATATACAATAAAGCTTGTAGGCTAGTAGCCTATAGGCATATTGTTTTCAAAATAATAAAAATTATGGTTTAAAACATTTAATAAAAAAAACGTTTTCCCCCCCTGAAAATAAATGCATTCCTCCAAAGTGCAAAGACAGTAGCAGTGTCTTTAAACTTAACGTGCTTGGCCCTTCACTCTCATGCATTCATTTGACTTTTCTCTGCGATGTTTTGATAGACTGGGTGTGTGCGGCCACCGGTCACCACATGACTCTAGTCTATAAGTTTCCAAGTTTTAAACACTTCTATCTCTTCAACGTCACCGTACCCGAGTCCTAAGTATCCCCATAGCAGACGCTATATTTCATGGGGGGAAAACGTTTGTTTTGCGCCACAGTTCAGCTTAGACTCGGCCGTAATGCTGCTGCACACACACACACACAGACACACACAGGCACACACAAACACACTGCATGTCAGAGACGAGGGGCGCTACCAAAAAGACGAGAGGAGCGGTTGGAGCAGTTGGAGCGTTTTAGACACATGCACGTACATTTATTTACATTAAATCGCAATCGCAGTCATTTGTGCAGTTATGTAAAATGTTTTACTAAGGAAAATGAAAAAGTAACGCACAGTGACTTTGATGAGTAACTTAAATCTGATTACTGGTTTGGAGATAGTAACGCGTTAGATTACTCGTTACTGAAAAAAGAGGTCCGATGCCGGTAACGCGTTACTAAGTAACACGTTACCGGCATCACTGGTGACAACCACTTTCTCTCAGCCAGGTCCGTAAAAATGGGTCGTGGATGAGTCTTCCAGCACGTCAATGACCCTAAAAATACAGCAAAGGCAACAAAGGAGTGGCTCAAGAAGAAGCACATTAAGGTCATGGAGTGGCCTAGCCAGTCTCCGGACCTTAATACAATAGATCTGTGGAGGGAACTGAAGCTCAAGCGACAGCCTCGAAACCTTAAAGATTATCAGAGGATCTGCAAAGAGGATTGGTCCAAATATTCCTCCTGAGATGTGTGCAAACCTGGTCATCAACTACAAGACACGTCTGACCTCTGTACTTGCCAAGAAGGGTTTCTCCACCAAGCACTAAGCAATGTTTTGATAGGGGATCAAATACTTATTTCACTCAATGAAATGCTAAATAATTTCTATCTTTTTTTTATGTGATTTTCTGGATTTGTTTTGTTGATATTCTGTCTATCACTGTTAAAATAAACCTAGCATTAAAATTATAGACCGCTCATTTCATTGTAAGTGGGCAAACTTACAAAATCAGTGAGGGATCAAATACTTATTTCCTCCACTGTATATATGTGGTTTATATTTGTATGCACATTATGAGGTTAAGACGTTTTTTTCTTTTTCTTGGAAATAACGCAAAAGTTGTTTTTCAAGGACTTCCGGGTTACAGAGCATGGAGTAGGTGCGACCACTTTCTAGCTCCCACTAACTATTTCAGACTTAACTGATTAAACCCTATTTTCATCGATTTTTTTTTTGTGCTTGTATTGCCGGTAACACTAACACTGATTCGGAAAAATTACTAAAGGAAAGAAAAACGCAAAAAGAGATTCGGCAGAGTCTGATATGTCCTCGGACAGCGTTAGCATTGATGTTAGTGCTAGCTCAACGGCTTCCATTCCGGATTTGCTTGAGCAGCATAGAGCAGCCATAGCCGCTGAGTTCAAGTCATCGTTCGCCAGCATGGACACTAAGCTAGACAATATCCAGGCCGTGGTCTCAGGCCAGGGGAAACGTATAACCGATCTCGAGGAGAATGCAGAAGCTGTTTGCAGACGCCTGGAGCAACTTGAGGCTACGTGCTCCTCACTGCAGGAAGATAACAAGTCACTGAAATCTGAACTATCGGATTTGGAAGGGAGAAGTAGGAGACAGAACGTTCGTATTGTGGGCTTACCAGAGTCACTTGAGGGCGCACGCCCCACCGCCTTTTTCTCCGAGCTTCTCGTCGAGGTTTTTGGTAATCAAACTCTCCCTTCTCCCCCGGAGTTGGACAGAGCTCATCGCACTTTGGCACCCAAACCGGGCCCGCGTGAGAGACCACGTCCTGTCATCATCCGCTTCCACCGATACCAGACTAAAGACTTGATCATGAGAGGCACGTAAACAAGGCGAGCTGGAATACCACGGCCACAAGCACCGGTTCTACGAGGATTACAGCGCGGAGGTTGTGAAGCAGCGGGCTGAATACAAGCGGGTCATGGCTGAGCTTTATCAGCGCGGTCTCCGACCCTCTCTCCTTTTCCCTGCGAAGCTGCGCATTACTCTCCAGAGCGGCGAGAGAAGGTGGTTGCGGTCCGTCTCTGAAGCATCTAACTACATCTCTACATTGGGTGTGAGTCCGTAGTAAATACGATTGCCTGCTGTGAGTATACAAATGTGGACATATGCTCTTTTCATATCCCCAGCCAATCTTTCAGACTGATGATACTACACGCATTTTTTTCTCCCTTTTTAAAATGAGTAAATCAGCCGGGTGAGCGTGACATTTTTGTTGCTTGTCATTTTGACGTATTGTCTAATTCACTCGATTTGTTTATTTGTATCTCTATTTCAAAACGGCTGGATAAGCGTGTCTGTTTTGTTTTTTTGCCATTTGGACAGCTTGTCTAACTCACGCCTTTATTTTTGTTTGTATTTTGAATCTGCTGGGTGAGCATGGTATTTTTGTTTAGTGCGTTGTCATTTTGACAGTTTGCTGGATTGTTCATAGTGTTACTAGGCTGTTATGGGGTGAATTGTACAAGACCTATGTGGGAACTAGCACAGGTCAGGAAGTTAGTGTTTTCTTTTTCTGTCAAGATGCTACGGGAGTTTAAAGCTACATTCAACATGCAGTCTTCGTCGTTTGGGGATGAAGATATAGGGTTTGGGGGGTGGGAGGTGGGTTATCCTTGGTGTTATTCTATCTTGTTTACATCTGCATGCAATGTGTGTTTTTATCATCTTTCTATGTTTGGTCTATTCATATCACTGTATTATCTTGTAGGTCACTGTCTACACACTTACCCTAATGATGTCTAATAACTCAGTAAACTCTATTAGGTTTCTGTCATGGAATGTCAAAGGCTTGGGTCATCCGATTAAAAGATCCAGAATTTTGTCACACCTTAAACATTTAAAAACGGATATAGCTTTCATACAGGAGACGCATATGCGCAATACTGATCATGTCAGATTGCGCAAATCTTGGGTAAGCCAGGTCTTCCACTCTACCTTTAACTCTAAGGCTAGGGGTGTGGCTATATTGATCCATAAGAGAACACAATTCATTCCCACTAGCTCAATCTCAGATCCCAATGGAAGGTATTTGATTGTAACAGGTACCATACAGCAGACACCTGTTTTACTGGTTAACGTGTATGCTCCCAACTTTGATAATGCTGGCTTTGCAAACCGATTACTTAGCAGCCGCCCAGCTTTAAATACGCATCGATTAATTTTTAATTTGAACTGCGTTATTAACCCCCGAATTAGATCGCTCCAGCCCCAGACTAGCTCATCCCTCTTCCATGTCAAGGGCATTTGCAGACTTTATGTTACAAAATGGATGCGCTGATCCATGGAGGTTTCGTAATCCACATGCAAAAGAATTTTCTTTTTTTTCACCGGTACATCGCTCCTATTCTAGAATTGATTATTTTTTTGTGGACGCTAGTCTCCTTCCTAATGTGGTTTCCACTGAATATTTGGCGATAGTTATAAGCGACCACTCCCCCTTTGGTTCTTGACATGCTATTAACATCTCATCCAAGACCCCGTCCTTTGTGGAGACTGGACTCTCTGCTTCTCTCTAACCAGGGTTTCTGTGATTATGTTTCCTCCTCTATTGACGAGTTTGTTTCTATTAACAAAGATGATTCTACCTCTTACTCTCTACTATGGGAGTCTCTAAAGGCATACCTTAAGGTGCGAACACACTATACGCGTTACACGCTTACAGACGCGTATAAAATCGGCTATTTTTCCATAGGGAACCATTGGTTTACGCGCGTACATGGCGCGTAGATGCGTCACTCGCGCTAAAGCAACATTTTAGCCGCATATATACGCAGCTACGCGCGGAGTTCAAAAATTTTACTTTTTACGCTCCTACGCGTGACGATTAGCCGCGTTGGCCAATCAGCTTTGGGCTTGAACCGACGTCACATACATTGGCACGGTAGGAGAACAGTGTACTGTACACAGAGGCTGATAAGAGACACCGAGGAGGAAAATGTATTGCAGGCGGCCCGGTGCTGTATGACAGCAGCTCGGGAATAGAAGACGTGGGGAGAGTAAACCAGGAGAATGGACTTCCTGGTTAATTCAGTGAATATGTGCGGCTGTGCTTTAGCCGATAAAACAAGTTAGCGCAGTATAGCATTAGTTAACTTGTGTGCGGGCGGCTAGCGCCTCATATTATGAACCCAAACATGATGACTATGTCCGGGGGACTTTCACAACAAGTACAGCGAAGCACCGGTGTTGATCTACGCCAGCCACGGTCCCCTGTCACAGCCAGGTAGGGTAATGTTGGCTACTTGGCTTTATGTTGTGCCGCCGTGCACCGATGCTGCTGTAACTGTGTTTATGTAGCTGCCGTGAATATGCAATGCTGTTTTAATGCTAGGCTATTTGTGCTGTTCAGTTTGTCTTTTGGCACAGTTGTTGGCCGTGTTGTTGTTTTTGTGCGGACATGCACGCTGTTGTGTCGGGTCTGATCGCAGCCATGGTTGATTAGGGGAAATACAGTATCGGGAGGGAGACTAGGCACGTTACGCGCGTAGAACCATTTTTGACACAAAATGATCAAGCAACATTTTAGCTGCGTTACGCACGTAATTCTTACGCGGGTAACGCGTGTAGTGTGTTCGCACCTTTAGAGGTAAAATTATAGCTTACTCTGCCAATTTAACTAAATTATATAAAGCTGATCGGACTCGACTCACGGACCTAATCCTTAATTTAGACCACCAATATGCCAGTAACCCTAGTCCTGAACTGTTCAAGGAGCGCTTGGGTCTGCAGGCCGAGTTTGATTTGCTTACCACTAGGCAGGCAGAACGTATGCTTTTGCAATCTCGCAGTAATTACTATGAACATGGCGATAAGGGTGGTCGTTTGCTCGCCCATAAGCTAAAGCGCCAAGCTTCCTCACGTCTCATTACTCAAATTAAGGACCCATTCGGTGCTCTCCTGTCTGCCCCTTCCGATATTAATGCAACATTCAAAACATTTTATTCAGCTCTTTACCAATCGGACTCCCAATCCGACAACACCACCATGGACCGATTTTTTAATAATCTCAATGTACCCACTATTGACCCTGCAATTGGACACAACCTAGATACGCCATTGGTGCTACAGGAAATAGTTGATGCAATAAATTCAATGCAAAGTAACAAAGCCCCTGGCCCTGATGGCTATCCCACCGAGTTCTTTAAGAAATTTAGTAGCAAACTAGCCCCACTTCTTCTAGCTGTATATAGTGAGTCAATCGAACGGGGTACTCAACCACCTACCCTGACCCAGGCATCAATCTCTCTCCTACTAAAGAAGGATAAAGACCCTACTTGTTGCGGGTCCTACAGGCCTTTATCTCTCCTCAATGTTGATGTCAAGGTCTTAGCGAAGGTCCTAGCAACTCGTCTCGAGGCAGTTATGCCGGATATCATCTCAAAGGAGCAGACAGGATTCATTAAAGGGCGTCATTCTTTCTTCAACATCAGAACATTAATGAACATAATTTATTCGACCCCAAACTCGCATAAGTCGACCCCAAAAGTCCTGAAGTTGTAATATCACTGGATGCCGAAAAGGCCTTTGATCGAGTAGAATGGCTGTATTTATTTACTGCTCTTAAAAAATTTGGTTTTGGTGACCGCTTTAGCTCATGGATTCGTCTTCTATACACTGACCCCCAGGCAAGTGTTTGCACTGGGGACACTCGGTCTGATTATTTTCCATTATCACGCGGGACCCGACAGGGCTGCCCCTTAAGTCCGCTTTTATTTGCGCTAGCTATCAAGCCACTATCCATAGCCCTGCGCTCTTAAATGTGGATTTCACAGATGACTGGTGGGTTAAGGCAATCGACAGAATGAGCTCAACATCATCCTGTGCTCGCCTTGGGCTCATACAGTTTAAGGTATTCCATAGAACCCACTTTTCTAAAGCCATGTTGGCAGAGATTTATCCTGACGTAGACGATAGCTGCAACCGGTGTGGCTTTGCCCCGGCTGACCACAGTCATATGTTTTTTCTATGTCCAAGATTGAACAATTTTTGGTGTTCTGTCTTCAAAACACTGTCTGACGTCCTGCAGCTGGATCTTCGGCCATGACCTTTAACAGCCATTTTTGGGGTCCCCCTGGTGCCTCCTGCCCACTCTAGGCCGCAGGCAGATGTTATTGCTTTTTCTACTCTTCTGGCTCGGAGAAGAATACTTTTTGAATGGAAATCTCTAAAGCCTCCCCTGTTTTCTTCTTGGTTGAGCGATGTTATGTTTTTTCTTAAACTTGAGAAAATTAAATATTCTTTGAAAGGTTGTTTGCACAAATTTGATTGTAGATGGCTCACCTTTATTTCATATTTCAACAAGTTAAGTTCACTCCCTAATTTTTAAAAAATAACACTGTATTGCATTGTCTTGTACTTTTTTAAAATATGTTTTGTGTTTTTTTTTTTCTTCACTTCAGAATGTCCAAGGATTATTTGGGGTGTGGGGTGGGTGGAGGTTATACATGTTTCATGTTTGTTTGTTTGAAAAAATAACTAAAACTCACTAAAATTGTTTATGGAAAAAAAAGTTGTTTTTCAAAGGACACTGTTCCATCTGCAAATGCAGCAATTAAAATTTGGACTGCTCACCACTTTCAAATATCAATTGTAACAAAAAGACATCATGTTACTTTTAATTTGACCCTGGTGAAAATGGTCTCTTAAGGAAAGATTTCAAATATAGTATAATTCTCGAATGCTTAAGGATGGACCTTTGGCTGGTTGCAGTTATACATTTTCCTTGATCAGAATGATGCATATTCTGTTACGATCCTGCCTGGGCCTCATGCCCTTTGTTGTGTTGTTCTCCCCTTTCCCTTGTCTGGGGCCTGTTTCAGGTAGCTGGTTTTGAGGCAACCCAGAGTTTGTTCGCTCTGAGTTGGTGGAAACTCTGGGTTTTCCGTTTCAGGTAGCAGGTTCAGTGCAACCGAGAGTCAGTTACTGCGGCAACATATGCCGTGGGTCTAACCTGCTGGATAGGTGGTTAGACCTACCCTGAGTTTGTTTTCACTTTACGCTGCAGCTCCGACTGAAGAAAGAGTGTCACTGTCACACGCGTCCCTGTAGAGTTTGAAGCAAAATCACTCTATAGAAATCTCCATCGGGATGTTTTTATCATTTCCTGATGATTTTACGTTTGACCAATCATTTATCTGATCAGTAGCCTTGTTCTCAGCCCTCGGTCCGTTCATATAGGCGGCCACCTTACACATCGTGACATGCTCTACATTCAGATTAATAAACCTATTTGTAGCCTATTGTATGTTTTTTAACGTCTGTGCCACTGAACAGATTTATGTCAGGTGGATTCATGTAACGCTGCGGCTGCACGCGATCGTTGTAGTTCACTTGTGCGATCCTAAAGTCACAGACAAGCCTCGTTAAATAGCCTAATATGAATATAAAAATTATATAATAATTTAAACTGTGATCACTTGAGGAAAATGGATCTGGTAATAAATCAATCAGGCTCTTCAATGGAAACTGTCACCTAATGTGTCTTGACGTTAATGTATTTCACTCCCCATTTAAAAGAAGCGACAGTCTGTTCTGTTTACTGCACAGTAGGCTTTAGGCACTGTCAGTAATGCTGTGCCGCGCCAGCTTTATTACTTTACAGCTGATATGCGTAACTTTTTAAGATAGACTATGGCTTCTCATACGGAAGCGAAATGATTATCTTGACAAAAAATGTTTGCTCTGTTTTTTTCTGAATTGCCGAGGAGATTAGATCAGAGTTATGAGACAATATCCCATTAATTCTTCTCCATAGGCTACCATAAGCTCATTCGTTAATATTTCTAACTCTAGTGGGAGGAGCGGAGATTTCTTTTTTTCTTTTTTGAGAAGTGGAGAAGTGGGAGGATCAATCATTTGTTTCTTCTGTTTCCATGGTGAATCATGTTATCAGCGATCCATTGACGATGGCTTTTATGCACACGCTCCACCCAGAGTGAACACGCTCAGAGTTGATTAACCCAACGCTGATCCACTGTTCTGAAACCGAAAACCCAGAGTTGCTTATCAACCCTGCGCTCTGAGTTTACCAACTCAGAGCGCAGGGTTAAACCCAGAGTATGTAAAACCAGCTACCTGAAACAGGCCCCTGGTCTGATTGCAGGGTTGGAGTCAGGTGTGTAGGAGCCAGGCACCAGCATCCACAGCTGCCACCAATCTACAAATCTACTGCTCTACATATACCCAGTTCAACCGTCCAGACACTGCCAGATTGTAAACTCTGTTACCCAGTCAGTTACTCTCCAGCCACCTAGATCATTTGTAGTTCTGCCTGTATTTAGCTCGTTGCTAATTCTGTTCTTTTTTTTGCCACAGTCTCCCAGTCTGACTCCTGCCACCAGCTCCAGCCCTCGCCAGCCAGCTCTCCCTCCCTGGACCCCCCTGCCTGCCTGCTCTTGCCTGCCCCTGCAGGATTCTCCCCTTGGCACATCCCCCTGAACCCCCATGCTTGCCAGCCCACTCCGGATCCCGGCCCAAAACCCCAGTTGCTTCTAATATTAACATCTTAAACCTGTTCTGTCTCCTCGCTTGCGTCCTCCCAGCCCAGCCGTTACATATTCATTTGACACTTGCAATAATGATAATATTGCTAATATTATACACTTGTACTGGCACTGTACAATTATGGAATAAATCTGATATTCCTATGATAGCCACCTGCCTATACTGACCAGTGCCCAAATGAAAATCAGATTCAGGTCATTTAGTAACACATTATATTTCCATCAATGTCATGTCATCTTTAAGACCCAAGATTTTTTTCCCCTCAAAATTCCTGTAGGCTAAAATCCTTCAGTAGGTGCTAAGAAAGCCTCATGAAAAATGTGGTGCATTTATATGCCCGGTAGACTCCCAGTGGTATGATATGGTCCTTTGTTTTTTGTAGACTGGGGGCTGTATTCACAGTGTCACCTACCTTCCTCTTCACAAACTTATCCCAGTAGTTGTTGGGGAAAGATCTGGAAAACAGATGACAAAGGGCTCATGAGTCATATCATCTATAAAGGTTTATTATTTTGTCATTTTTATGTCTTATGAAAAGTGTATTTGAGTATCTTGAAAAGTACTACACAAAGAAAATGTTTTATTATTATTATTATTATGAATGTATTCATTTGTAATGGTCATGGTAATCACAAATCACATAGAAGATAATAGAATCTTTATTTGCCCCGCAACCAGGGTTTGTGGTATTTGCATTCTGTACATAAGGGTAGGACTCGGCATTATGTTCTGATGTGTGGTATACACATCAGAACATATTGCAAAACAAGAAAACAAACATAATAACACACATAAACCGTAGGATTACAGCAGTAGACCACAATCAAAAGTCCTTAGTATTCTATGTTAACAGAGGGAATTGAGTGTTTTTATTGCTTAGGGAGTCTAACATTTTGTTAGTTGGAATGCACAAGGAACTTCGACCAAGAGGTGACTATTGAGTTGAACCACCCAAACACCTCTGAACAGATGTTTTACAATATATAACAGTAACTACAAGTTTATTTGCAGTTTATACACAAACAAGGTGTACTCACTGTGTGTTGATTACCAGTCTGTCCCACTGTCCTTTGATGTCATCCTCAGAAGGTTGCTCTGTGATGTAAAGACCATCAAATTCCAACTTGCGGGCCACCTCCTTCTCACGCTTAAAGATCACCAGTGGCACCTACAGGAAACACACATATATGAGAGTGATTATGTTATTACATTTTTCAAAGAATGAGTCAGCAATTCTGGAGATCGCTTGTTGCCAAAATCACTTGTTGTCAAAATCAGAGAATATCTCCTTACAATTCTGTACTGTCCGTACTGTGTGTGCGCCCTCTTGTTTGAATACAGCCTAGGCTATGTAAATGGGTATGTAAACAAAGGGTAAGGGGCCCACTGTAGCAAGCAACAAGCCCGTTTACAGAGTCTAGGCTGTGTATTAACACTGGATTTCTTTTCAGCACACACACTGTACTGATATAGGTTATAGGTTTTTAATGACAATAATTAAATACAGATTTAAAAAACAACACATTTTGAATATTTGTTTTGCTATTAATCAACAGTCAATATCCTGCCTTGAGACAGTAGTATCCAATAATGCAGAAGAAGGAGATGACAGTGTGCAGGATGGCCAGGATGCGTAACATGGGTTCCATGTATCCACTGCTCTCCTCCAGGACAAAGCGCACTGTGACAGGCTTCAGTGGCTGTCTGGCCTCATCCTCCTTTCTCTCCAAGGCTTCTCCTCCCAGTGGATTCCACTGAACACTGCTGTCTGCTTGGCTGCTGGTGTACACCACTTCACTTTCCTCAACCATAGATGAGGATGTAGAAACCTGGTAGGCACAATTTGTTAGTCCTTTAAATGTAGAAATCAGGCAAGGGTTTCAAGAATAAAACATCATGACAATAAGCAGACTGTCAAACTGAGGTAAGTGATGACAAATGAGTGGGCAGGATATTTTGCAAGCAACACTTGCAATCCTATAACTACATTGATTTTAATTGAATACATTCCCTGAAGAAGGCCAAAGTCCAGCAGTCTGCTCTTCCCTGCTGTGTGCATGTGGAAAGTATTTTGGATACATTCCAAACACACATAATTTTAGATCCAAAGGGACCCCGATTTTAAATATTTCCGACAAGCATTTTATAACTTCCTTCAAGAAATCTTGTATCCTTGAACACTCCCACAAGCAATGGAACAGAGTTCCCTTCTGATCCACACACTGAGAACACACATCTGGAATATTAGCTGACATATGATGGAGCTTGACAGGAGTAATGTATGTTCTCATCAGTCATTTGCAGTATACTGAAGAAGCTTAAATCGAGTATTTATAGTTTGTTTGTGTGCCTTTAAACACGCAGTATTCCAGTCTGTCTCATCTATATCTTGTATTTCTATTTTCCAAGTGTTTAGTTTATCAAATGTTGATTCTGCACTATGTGTAACTAAGATACTGTAATATTTAGATACATGGCTCTTCATTCCTAAGTTTGCAAGTGTTAATTCCTCAAGTTTTAATAAGGGGGGTGGGTCCATTATCTGTTTATGTTTTGTTCACAGCTCAATTATTAATATTATAAAATTAATTAACACAACCCCTTTTCCGAAAAGGTTGAGACGTTATGTAAAATGTGAATAAAACAGAATGTGATAATTTCCTAATACTTTTCGACATGTATTCAATAAATATCAGTACAAATACATTATATTTATTTGTTTAAACTGATACACTTTATTGTTTTTGTAAGTATATAACCACATTTTTAATTACAAAATTGCAACATGTTTAAAAAAAAGTTGGGACAGGGGCATGTTTACCGCTGTGTTACAAAAAGAAAGTGAGTGCAGAATGTGCCTAAATAAGAATGGACATGTTAGGGTTAATGGTGGGACGCATTAATGGTGCCTTCACAGATGTGCAAGTTACCCATGCAGGGGCGGATCTAGAAAAATATGCATGGGGTAGCAATAGGGTGGCAGGAGATTGTAAGGGGTGGCAACCTGTGGCGGATGTATATACAGTATGCCGATTTAATTAAAGCCATATAAATAAATATGTACTTGGGAAAGCCCCCACATTTAGATATGTTGACTAAATAACATAATACTTAATGTATTGTAGCACGAGTGAAGCCTTACATTTAAACATAAAAGGTGTCAGACAAAATTTTAAAGATTATTATTACTGAATAATTACTACATTATTATTATTATTATAACCTTTATTTAACCAGGAAAGTCTTATTGAGATTAAAAATCTCTTTTACAAAAGAGTCCTGGCCAAGACAGGCAGCAGCACAGTTAGTTACAGACAATCATTTAAAAACAACAGAGAACATAAAAACAGAGTCACAGTCAGAACATCATCAAACAAAGCATGTACAGACAGAAGAGCCAGCTTCAACATCATTAAGTAAGGACTTGAACATGTTTAGAGAAACCAGCTCCTTAAGTTTTAGCGCATTTTGCAGCTGGTTCCATGAAAAAGGAGCAGCATAACTAAATGCCTTTTTCCCCAGTTCAGTACGGACTCTAGGCACAGTCATTAAAAACAAGTCCTCAGAGCGGAGCTGATACTTTCCTGTGCTTTTCTGAATTACATACTTCTGCAGGTATGTAGGAAGAACCCCGAGGATGGTTTTATAAATTAGGATATGCCAATGATGGAGTCTGCGGGTGGACAGGGCAAACCATCCAGCTCGAGCATACAAAGAGCAGTGGTGCGTGAGGGTTTTAAAAGAAGTAACAAATCTCAGTGCTCCGTGGTAGACCGTGTCCAAAGACTGTAGGCATTTTGAAGATGCATTCATATATAAAACATCGCCATAATCAAGAACCGGCAAGAAGGTAGCTTCGACTAATCGTCGTCTGGCCTCGAGAGAGAAACATGACTTATTCCTAAAGTAAAAACCTAACTTTAGTTTCAGTTTTTTCACCAGGTTTTGTATGTGAGTTTTAAACGAGATGTGGTCATCAATCATAAATCCCAAGTATTTGTAAGTAGTTACAACCTCAATTTCATTACCTTGGGAAGTTAATATGTTCTGATTTAACACAATCTTTCTGGAATTTGAAAATACCATAAGTTTGGTTTTATCAGCATTGAGAACAAGCTTCAGTTGACAAAGCTGAGCCTGCACTTGATCAAATGCACTTTGCATATAAACAAAAGCCTTACTGAGTGAGGATGCACAACAATAAATTACACTGTCATCCGCATAGAAATGGAAAGCTGCATTTGGGACATTTTGTCCAAGGCTATTAATATACAAAGTAAATAATAGCGGTCCCAGAACTGAACCCTGGGGAACTCCCTTACGCACTGTAAGCATCTCTGAAGTAAATCCATCAAACTGAGTAGCCTGAGTTCTGTCAGTGAGATAGTTGACAAACCATCCCACAGTATGATCAGAGAAACCAATCTTAATAAGTTGCTGTATCAGAATGTGATGGTCCACAGTATCAAACGCTTTAGATAGATCAATAAAGAGAGATACACAATGTTGTTTTTTATCTAGAGCTTCTATGATGTCATTTAAAACTTTCATGGCAGCAGTAGTGGTGCTATGATTTTTTCGGAACCCTGATTGATGTACAGATAATATTTGATGAGTATGGACATAATCTTTAACCTGCTCACTAACCAGGGATTCCATGACTTTTGATAACACAGAGAGGTTTGAAAGTGGTCTGTAATTATTTAAAATTTTTGGATCCCCTCCTTTAAGTAGGGGTAGAACATAAGCAGCCTTCCAGATCATAGGGATTTTGTTTGAAGCCAATGAGAGATTAAAAAGATGTGTCAATGGTTCTGCTATTAGGTCTGCTGCTAATTTCAAAAACCTTGGTTCCAAGTGATCCGGACCAGACGGTTTTCTAGGGTTCAAATGCTTTAAGGCTTTGTGAACCTCAGCAACAGTAAACGGGGTAAGATTAAAAATGTGGTGTACATCACTAACATTGTTACCCACATTTACAGATTTCACTGCAGAATGTGAGGCAGAATTGAACAAAAACCCAGAAGAAATAAAATGCTCATTAAAACAGTTTAACATTTCAACCTTGTCATGAACAATAATGGAGTCTTTGACTATACAAGAGGGTAATTCATATGAGTTTTTAGAAGCAGATAATGATTTTATTGCTTTCCAGAATTTTCTCGGATCATTCAAATTTTCTGTTGTGATGGTTAGATAATATTCAGATTTGGCTTTCCTGAATAGAGAAGTAAATTTGTTTCTCAGCTGACGAAAGAGAAGCCAGTCAGCCTCAGTACCTGACTTCCTTGCCTTTGCCCAGGCCGCATTACGTTCATGAAGCAGGACAGAAAGATCAGCTGTGAACCAGGGGTTATCCCGACCCTTAACTCTAAACTTCCGCATAGGAGCATGTTTGTTTAGAATTTCATGAAAGGTCTCATGGAAAAATGACCAAGCCATTTCAACATCATCAATAAGGGCAATTCTGCTCCAGTCAAATAGATATAGATCATATAGAAAACCCTGCTCAACAAACATCTTCAAATTTCGCCTTTCAACAAAACGAGGTTTACACTTAACAATCTTAGTGTCTCTTATTGCTGCTATCACACAGTGATCACTTACATCATTAGGGAAAACACCTGTAGCAGAGTATTTAAAAGGGACATTAGTTAAAATTAGATCAATAAGGGAGGATTTCTCAGGACATTTTAGGTTTGGTCTGGTGGTGGAGGTAATTATTTGTGTCAGATTTAAAGAATCACACTGTGCTTTAAATGCATCAGACACTGGCGTCAACCAATCCCAGTTAAGATCACCAACCACAACAATTTCATTATACTGCAATTGTGACAGACTTTTCACCAGTGTGGACAGTGAATTACCTATTGCAGATGGAGGTCTGTAACAACCAACTATCATGATATGATGGTCTTTCGTAACTTCAAAATTTAAGGCCAAGAGCTCATATTGTTTACTGAGGGATTCAGTGAGCACTAAATTAACATTCAATTTTCGTTTGGTGTAAATAGCAACACCACCCCCCTTATTAGGGCGGTCAGCTCGAAAAACATTATATCCATCAATGCATATATCCTTATCATGAACAGATTTAGTTAACCAAGTTTCAGATAAAACAACAATATCAGCATCAGTTGAATTAACCCAAATCCTTACCATGTCCAATTTGGAGATTAAACTCCGCACATTAAGATGTATGATACCAAGGCCTGACCTAGATTTAAAGTCTGCAGGTGTGTCACATTGCTGAGGCATATCAGGGCCAGGATTTGGCTGTACATTTCCAGATATAAGTAACAGCAGCATGACCTGATAATTACCTGCCTCACAACAAACACCTGCACTAATACACCAGCATGGGGCTCAAAAGCTATGCAAATAGGGCTGCAATAAGTACTTAGTTAACAGTGAGTCTTTGGTATTTGTCTGTGTTAATATGAGATACTCCCATCAGATGTCAATCATCAGTCTAACTTGAGTGCAAATATCAAGTTATTCAAATATTCTAGTAATTTACAGACAATACAGATAAAATCATTCATATAAATATTGTGTGGCATTTTCCTATGTTTGGTCACAAACAGTGACCTGTTAAACACACTGTAAATGGGAAGAGGTTCAGTAATGTCCAACACAGAAATAGGCCTACTGGTTATTATGAGCAATTGATAAGCACAACCTAAGACTTTAATTTAATATAGTGTGATAAGAATTAGGAAGTATATCCTTATACAAAGGCCTATAGATACAATTAAACAAAATAATGAATGAATTTCAAGGGTATAGGTTATGATTAAACCTTGGTTTAGGACACCTTTTAAATGGGGGGTCTGGGGGTGCCCCCCCCAGAAATTTTTGAGGATTCATCACTTCATTTCCTGCATTCTGGTGAATTTGTTTGCATCAAGTTTATGTAAAGTAATTGACAACAATAGAATAGAATACAATGCAGTAATATCATGCATTCTGTATTGCTTTCAAATATTTATTCTCCTCTATTGTTAAAAAAAAATTGGTTTAGAAAAAAAGAAGAAGTGATTATTCACGTAAACTCACGCTCGTAAATGTCTCTTAACAGCCAACAATAAAATTTTAATTTGGCGCTGCCAACTGGGGTGGCAGCTGGGGTGGCAAGGCTTTTTTTAGGGTGGCAGTTGCCACCCCATGCCACCCTGGTAGATCCGCCCCTGTACCCATGCCATGGGCACTAACCCACCCCCCTACCATCACAAACGCTAGCTTTTCAACTTTGTATTGGTAACAATCTGGATGGTCCTTTTCCTCTGGAGCCCGGAGGACACAACGTCCATGATTTAAAAAAACTATTTGAAATGTAGACTCATCTGACCACAGCACACTGTTCCACTTTGAGTCAGTCCATCTCAGATTAGCCCAGGTCCAGAGAAGTCTGCAGCATTTGTGAATGTTATTGATATATGGCTTTCACTTTGCATGGTAGAGTCTTATCTTGCATTTGTGGATGTAGCGACAAACTGTGTTTACTTATAATAGTTTTCTGAAGTGTTCCATGGCAAATATAGTAATATCCGTTATAAAATGTAATTTGTTAATGCAGTACCACCTGAGGTCATGGGCATTACATTTTAATTTTGGACCGTGCCCCTTACGTGCAGAGATTTCTCCGGATTCTCTAAATATTTAAATTATATAATGGATTGTAGATGATAAAATCCTTCAATTCTTTGCAGGAATGTTGTTTTTAAACTGTTGGACTGTTTTCCTCTGCAGTTCTTCACAGAGTGGTGAGCCTCACCCAAATTTTCTTTTAATGACCCTGTCCCAACTTTTTTGAAACGTGTTGCAATTTTTTAATTTAAAATCTATGTATATTTACAAAGAACAATAAAGTTTATCATTTTTAACAAATACATATGATGTGTTTTTACTGTTTTATATTGAATACATGTCAAAGGATTAGGAAATTATCACATTATGTTTTATTCACATTTTACATAATCCTAACTTTTTTCGGAATTGGGGTTGTAACAGTCAAATATACTGCGTTTGTAAAGTCTAAAAATGTTTATGGTTTTTATAGTTTTTCAGACAGGAAATGTATTAAATGACATCAATACCTGGACCAGCTGCAGTTACCTCAAACTGAACAACGATATATCTGAGGCCTACTTTATTATCTCCCTCGGTCTGTTTGCTGCTTGGTGCTGAGTGTACATTGAGTTTTTTTGTTTTTTTTTACTGAAAACAGCTGTCTGTTGATGGAAACAATGCTGATAAGACTTAACCAAAATACTACATTTCTGGGCCGTTGAACCAATACAATAAACAATGCAGAACTGCAGAATTTTGTGAAACCATCTGTGGGTCCATTACATTGAGCAATGACTAAATGTTTTCATTTGACCCAAAATGAGGAGCAAATTTTAACCCCAAAAATGTTTCTATCGTAATGCTATCTTGTCCCTTTTATCAATTGGCAATGTTTGCATTAGGGTCATTTCTGGCTGACAGTGTCATAGTGGCACTGTCAGGTGCTACAGGTAGAATACCATTTACCTTGTACATTATTAGGCTAATTTCCCTCTTGTCATCGCAAGCAAGATGGAGGAGAAAACCAGTGTTGTATTGATAACTTTCTATAGTTGTATATTGATACCCCAAAGGTGAACAAACCAGTGTTATATCTTTCTTTATGTAACCATTCATAACCGAAAGCCCTCGTGACTCAGTGCGGTTACATGGCACAACTAGATTGGATTATCACATATATCGAACAAGACACTCGAACGGACCGTGTCACTTGTCTGAGTATACATGGCCTTTCAGAAATCGGGTAAATGTCTGATGCATGGCTGTCTCCACTATGCTAGGTGGCGCTGTAGCCCTTTCAACCATGCTTTCAACAAGTGGTTTTAGAGCCACGTCCGGTTCTCTTCCGTCAATAACCCATGGTGTAGCCTATCACGCGCAGGCACACAAGCACAGAACGAGAAGTCCGATATGCGATGTCCGATCCCTGTATACATGCAGAGAGAAAGCCGACAATGAACGAATTATCTAGGTGTTCTTATCCGACTTCTCTTGTCCGTTATTGTGCCGATTTGTGTCCGAAGTAGATCGGATAAAGGTGTTTACATGCAGTTTAAAAGTCCTGTTGAGGTCTTATTCGTTTAGTTATCCGATTATGAGTCTGCATGTAAACGCACTGACTGATATAATTTCAGATGGGTTTTATCAGACCCGCTCCACTGACACAAGCCAGGTCTGAGCTGGGAAAGACAGCTTAACGCTTCAGTGCCCCTGATTTCTGGAACAGTTTACAGCAACAAATTAAAATTAATACCATATCCTTTAACCAATTTAAACATACTATCTTAAATATACCAAACTTTAACTGTAACTGTTTTGATAAGGCCATATTGTACTTCTACCAATTTTATTTTATTTCCAGCCACTCTACACCTCTGCTTAAAATGTTTCTCTTTACCAGCTTGTTGTGTATTTGATGTATTTGCATTGTATATTGTGTATGTATTGTTGTTTTTGTTTCTCGACATCATAGCAAATGAGGGTCACCCCTCAATGATATCTCGAGTATAAATAAAGGTTAAATAAATTAAATAAAAACAACATCCCTTGTATACCATTACCTTATAGAATAGGAGGATGAAGTTGATTGCAAAGGCGACAAACAGCGCCAGCATCCTCATGTTGTAGAAGTTTCTGGCAAAGTAGTTCTGCATGAGATAAAGAAAAAAGGAAGCTACTAATATGGAGATGCGACCACACACTTAAATAAATCAACTTCTTCGAAATTGAGCACATCATCATTTCATGTCATCACATGAAAACAGTATTGCATTAAAGCTATATTGCGTAATTCTGTCACCCCCATGAGGAATTCTGAATATTTACAACACTGTCGGGGCATCTTAGGGATGACCATGGTTAACCGTTTAACCGTTACCCGCTAAGAATAATTATAACCGATTTATATTATCAGTTAAACGGTTAAACTTTTTTTTTTGCAGCGGTGAAGCCCAAAATTTAACTGCAAGACTGTCCGTAGGGAAAGCGCCCCAACTGTGCATGCTCTAGTACAAGCCTTTCTTAACCGTATTGCCGCTCGTCAAGGGTGCTGCAAAAAATATTATTCCAATGTTGAGAAAACTGAAAAAAGAAAGACGGTACCATAAAAAAGCAACATCTGCCCCACTCATCATCTTAATTTGTCTCATATCACAACGTAAATATAGGGGAATCTCTCTCTCTGATTGTGAAATAAAAAAAATAAAAAATAGGCTATGTGGTCTGTGGGTCGTCCCTCCCTACAGGAGAGAGGGCGCAGATAGCACTTGGTCCACAGGGCTCTGCTGCTCCCACCGGGACTGTCAAACATGGCGGACTGTCCTCAGACCAGAACACATCGCTTGGTCGGTGACCGGCTCACGTAAAAGGTGGTAGGGATTGGTGGCGATGATGGCAGCTCACCCAATCCGTCTTGAAAGGACCATTGTGTCTAATGCCTCGTTTCCACGAGAAGAGCGGCTCGGTGCGGTGCGGCTCAGTCCGCTTATTTTGGCATTCCCATTGCCAAAAGGTGGGTAGAGTCCAAAAATAAGTGAGCTGAGCCACTCTGAGCCGCTCCTATTTTCAGTACTCCTCCGTTGGGGTACCAAGCCGTCTGAGCCTGTTATAAAGGTATTAGACTGTGTAATAATGCTTCATGACATGTTAATGAACTGTCCAAATGGTTTCACTTTACTTGAGGCCAACATAATCATTCATGATAGTATAATAAAGGTCTCATGACAGTCAATGTCAAAATGTTCTGCATATGACAGTTTAATATAATATTACCACATAAATGGAAATAGTTAATTTATATTTGATAATTAAGCCTACTATGACATGTTTATGACAGGTCATGTTATTGGTTAATGTCAAGTCGACATAACCAAGACATCAATAAGATATTTTGTCTTAGCTTATGTCAGGTTGTCATTACAAAGACATGGACAATTTTTTTTGTCTTAGTTTATGTCAGGTTGTCATTACAAAGACATGGACAAGTTATTTTGTCTTAGCTTATGTCAGGTTGTCATAACAAAGACACCGACAAGTTATTTTGTCTCAGCTTATGTCAGGTTGTCATAACAAAGATATCTCAGACAATGTCAATGTTGCATTAAACGTGACATAATTGACCGAATGACACTTTATGACAACAGTCATAACCATTCATAATGTTCATAGCAGGTGTCATGACAGTGTAATGACAGTCTTATGAATATACCTTCAAATAAAGTGTTACCAATTAGGCTAGTAAAATTGCAAAGCTAAAAAATCTAATGTGGATAAAACGAAAGAAGAAAAACCTGTTGAACACAATGTGTGGGAGATTTAAATCTTGCATGTTTTGTTTCCAAATGTAGTGAATAAAAACTTTTTTTATATATATATTTTTAAATCGCACCTTGCATAACCTGAAAACCCATATTTACACTAGGCAGCCTGAGCCGATAGAATAGAAAGCTTTTGGAGAGCGCTTACTGAGGGGCAGAGTTTGCGGACGGCAACGTTCAGGAGCTCTGCCCCTCCGATGTGGCAGCAGCATCGTGAGAGGCGGAAGCAGCACTAGGCTTGTTTACAGTCTTAAATAAGCGATATGTTACAAAGAAAGTTTTGTAAGTTGGTTTGGATAAAGTAGGAAGTGAATGAGCTTTTGCGCACAGCATTTAAGTAACCGAAAGAACAGGTAAACGTGTGAAAAAAGGTGCAGAGTAGCGTTCTAACTGCCTTTGCAACGGAGAGACTGCGCTCTGTGGACATGATTGGGTGGGCAGGGCGCACATTTGGGTGGGCAACGCCCCTGGCTACCGGGCAAGGGTGAGTTTTGTGGAGCTGATAGGCTCAACTTTGTGTCTACTCATTTGGCGATGGCTAGAATGTAACCGACATTTATTTATATAAAAAAAATTGCACTATGGCTTTAACACCATAACTCTTCTAACATTCACTAACCACACTTTATGCAACAAGCATTTTCTTTAACTGTGTGAATATGTTAACAGTTGGGCAGAAACATATTGATTGAATATAGTAAACCAGAAGTGTTCTCTGTACCAGTAGCTTCCTCTGGTAGGCTATGATCTTTTTCATGAAGGCAGACTCCTGTAGATCAGGTTCATCAGACTTGGAGATGTGATGCCTTCTCACTTTTGGCTTCATCTTCTCATTCTTCTTTGGTTTATCCACATGTCTACCCCTGAAATCACAAAACAATTAGCACTCCGCACAGCTAAAAATACTCATTTCACTTTGGTTTTAGATTTTGGAGTGCTTAGTAAATAAACGGCAGTTGTTGCACAAAGCGTGCTATCACACCAAGTTGCTTATCAATGGAATTCCCATTGCTGTGAAATCTAAATGTACCAGACACCAAGTAATTTTTTTAAAATGCAAAGCTGAACAGTCCCAACGGACCAACCGGAGCGTGTAGTGGTTAGAGCGTCCCCCCATGAGGCTCAGTCCTCGCAGCAGAACCGTTTAAAATCCAACCCGTGGTCTCTGCATGTCATTCCTCTCTCTTCCCCATTTCATCTGTCACCCTGCACTATAAATAAAGCATTGAAAATACCCCTGCAAAAAATTTATTCTCAAAATACATAGATGAATAAACTGTAGAGAACACTGGGCTTGGTTTTAAAGGCAAGTTATCAATATGCACACACACACGCACGCGCACGCACACACACACACACACACACACACACACACACACACACACACACACACACACACACACACACACACACACACACACACACACACACACACACACACACACACACACACACACACACACACACACACACACACACACACACACACACACACACACACACACACACACACACACACACACACACACACACACACACACACATATATATCAGTGATTCTTGAGAAGTGGAACAAAACAGGGTGCAATGTTGAAAAAATACAAACCCTATGTTTCGGCAAATTAAATTACATGTGGGGGCGCCTTTAGCTCAGTTGGTAAGGCGTCACCTCCATGGGCCTCGGCCAACAGCGGACCCGGGTTCAATTCCGGCCCGCGGTCGTTCTCTGCATGTCACTCCCCTCTCTGCCCCATTTCAACTCTGTCTCTACACTATCAATAAAGCATAAAAATGCCATAAAAATATCTTAAAAAAAAGATTAAAAAAAATTACATGTAGGCTATGTATCCAACATATACTAAGCTACTGAGCTACACTTTGATACAACCTCCCAGCTGTTATCCTTTTTATCAAAATGGGCTTTTTACCTTGCCATTCCTTATTTTGTGTCAGCACCGTCAGACACCAAAAACACAAATTAATTTTCCCTCAATTTATGCTAGACCCATGAGAAGAATTGTGATCACAGAGGCCACAAATTTCTTTTTCAAAATGTATATGACTATAGATATTTTATATCGATTTTCCTCTATTTTCTTCAGTTGAACTGTGTAATAGAATGTTTAATTTAAAATTAACAGCTATCAAGATGTGTTTCAAATTTCAAAACACATTCTCATGTTAGGTGACTGGTTAGATTTTCACACATGACCAACCATTCCTCAACTATGACATTTAATTATGTATTGTTATCATAATAATATAAATCTGACGGAGTTGACACATATCTGACGGAGTTGACAAGTATATCTTATGAATTTGACATATCGGACGGTGGTGACAAAAACCCAGATAACCATCAAATACAGAGAATAATCAATAACAGTGATTTTATAACAGCATATTATTAGTTGAGTGTTAATTCAAGATTCACATTACAGTCTTTCAATAAGACTTGCTCTAAAAGACTCAGACCAAATCGCCTCATTTTGTATATCATCCTGTACTTTTTTTTAAATCATCCATGACTAAAGAAGATTGTGAGAGTTTCCATAAATACAGTATTAGAACAACTAAACCCTATTTCTGTATTTAATATAATTATAATAACTTGAAAACCACCCAAATATGATGCCTTCACATTGAATGTCAACTCCGTCATTGGCCTGTCACCACCGTCAGACAGGAAATCTGACGGAGTGGACATCTGACGGTGTTGACATATTTAACGTTTCTTTTTTTTTAAACTTTTATTTTAGAGGTTTTTTACACATATGGACAAAAAACAGAACAAGTAGACACATACAATACCCACACAACTCCCACTCCCTCCCCCTCCCTCACACAAACAGACAAGAGAGACACAAAACAAAAATAAAGAATAAAAATAATAAAAGACCAGGAACAAACAAACAAGACAAAATAATCAAGAAAACAAGCTACAAATACATAAAAAAACAAAACAAAACAAAAGCAAAAACAAAACTGGGGAAAATCTCACATGGCACCCGGCAGGGTAAGCGGCACCAAGGGGGCCGACACCTCAGTCCCCGATGTGCTGAAGCACCGGGCCCCATACGTCAAGGAACTTCTGGGAGTTGCCGGACAGTTCAAATCTCAGCCTATCCACGTGCAAAATGCCCATTAATTCCCTTAACCAATTGTCAAACTGAGGGGCTAAGTCAGATTTCCACAGTTTAAGGATGCATTTCATAGCGATTAGCATGCCGTAAACCAGTGCTTCTCAATTATTTTCTGTCATGCCCCCCCTAGGGGACAGAAATTTTTTCGCGCCCCCCCTAAATTGAAATACTATTGAGAACCTGCCAATATTTATTTATTTATCTGTACAAAACCACTGTATGAGTTTCTGGCACGAGCATTCTGCATACAATCACCTTATTATCAAATTAGATAACAAAAATTAGCTGAGATAACTCATTCAAAGTTCAGTTTATTAGCTCAATTTGTAAAATTTAAACAAGACTGCTCAGTCTGTGTGAATCTCAGGACAGAGAAACAAGAGCAAATGATTCACTGAGGTTTGCATTTCATTCAAAACATTTTTAAACTGTAAACATAGTTAAGGTGGTGTTTTTTTATTATTAATAGGCCAATAGGCCTTCTGTCATGCAATAACCAATAATTCATTAACGTTATTATTAGTCTACTTGCTTGATTTCTTTTTAAATAACCTACAGAGACACTTGGACATTTATTCACTGCAAATCGCGGCCTTTCGCGCGGATATGACCATACACAAGCACACATAGCGCTTGCTAGCACTTAAAAAAAACAAAAAAAAAAACATTTTTTTTTTTTTTTTTTGTCAGTTGGAAATCAAGGCAGCCCGCGCTCCCCCTGACAACTCACGGCGCCCCCCCAGGGGGGCGCGCCCCACCATTTGAGAAGCACTGCCGTAAACCGTGATCGTGCGAGCGTTATGGTCCAGATTTTCCAAGACATGAGCATGTCCGAACAGAGCGGTTTCAGGATCAGGAGTCAAGGAAACATTTAAAACAATAGAATACCATTGAAATACAAAAGTTGTAAAGATTTGGACATTCCCAAAAGTGGTGAGCAAGCGTACCCTCGGCAATCTTACACCTGTTACATAAAGGCGAAAGATTTGGGAAAAAGTTATGCAGTTTAACCTTAGAGTAGTGTAATCTAAGTGTGACCTTAAATTGAATTAACTGAAGCCTCGAGTTTATAGAGCAGGATTTTATGCTTTTTAGCGCTCCCTCCCAGACATCATCAGCTATTCCAATGTTTAAGTCTTTTTCCCAGGCTTGCTTTATTTTTAAAGTGGATTTGCAAAGTTTTGGACAATGAATCATCTGCGGGCAGGGACTCAAAGGATGGTATATTCTGTCTGACATAATTCCTCACCTGTAGATACCTGAAGAATTGAGCTTTCGACAGTGGAAACTTTGATACAAGCTGATCAAATGAAGCAAAGTGACCATTTATATAAAGGTCTTCAACTGTTACTATTCCCTTCCGACTCCAATCTCTGAATGCTGAATCTGTGAACGATAGGGGGAAGGCATGATTATGGCAGATTGTGGCATGTATGGTCGTGTTCGGTAGGTCACAGGCCTTCCTAATTTGGTTCCAAATTCTCTGACCGTTGGACAAGGTAAAGTGGTCACCTCTAAAGGAGGCAGGTGGTCTAGGAGAAGAGAAAAGGAGGGCAGTAAGAGAGGTTCTTTAGGCCAAGCTTTTTTCAATTGCCAACCATGGGGGCAGATCAGATCTAATGCCTTTTTCATATGTAAATTGCCAATACACCATCACTCTAGCATTGGCAGCACAGTAATAATGTAAAAAACATGGTGACCCCAGTCCGCCATGCTCCCTGGGTTTCTGAAGATGGGCTTTTGAGATCCTATGTGCTTTATATCCCCAAATGAAAGGCATTATAATAGAATCAATTGACTTAAAGTAAGATTTAGGAATATAAATTGGCACTTTCTGAAATAGATACAGAAATCTCGGCAGGGAAACCATCTTTACTGCGTTCACACGGCCAATAAGGGAGATCAGTAATGTTGTGGAGAGAGATTATATTCTGGTAAGAAATAGCTTAGAAGACGCTGTGGTGCATCTGGTAAAAATGCGCAGAGGATGTATAGTCCAAATGGGGTTTAATGAAAGAATGCAGAATAAACATCGGTGGTTCACAACTGTTGGAATGAGTGTGGTTCTGTAGATAGACAAATACAGAAAGAATACTTAGCCGCACATAATACAATGCTGCTTATACACACCAGGCTAATAACAATATTACAGTCAAACAAACAGTAATATAAAACATGACAGCGATCCCTTAAATAATTAAATAATATGCGTCACGTTCATATGTTACATAATGGCGTTCTGACGCTGCCGTTGCATTAACATATTATACAGTACAGAAAAACGCTAGTAATGGCGATCTAACAATCAACATAAAACGCCCTTACATAAGCATAAAGGGGGAGGTACTTACAGGTATATGAACGCACATAATACCGGAATAATCAACAGTTAAAACACACGGCCAAATCTCTCAGGCCGTCCGCGCAGAAGTCCGCTGTCACACTGTTCCCTCGGCAACTACATCACCCGCTCGCTCTCTAATTAGATGCACGAGAGGAGACGTCAGGTGTGCATGCACCGAAAGCATGACCATACGTTAACTCTGGCCGCTCACGTGAACAGCTGTAGTGACTAACCAACGGCCCTTTACAACAAGTAATGTTCTCCATTTCTCTATGTTCTCCTTTAGTTTGTTCAGTCTTTCCGTAAAATTTAACTTTTTTTTTTACTTTTTCCCCGACATGACTGCCAACATCGCTAAGAAGAGGGCGTCCTTTGCCGGTGTGAAACGCTCCCTATACGAGAAGCAAGTCAGATTTTCCCTCCTGTTTCCTGCTCGGCTGCGCGTAGAACACCGTGGAGAGAAGAGGTTTTTTGAGTGCCCCAAAGAAGCCCAGGCTTTTTACGACATGCAATGTGTGTTTTTATCATCTTTCTATGCTTGGTCTATTCATATCACTGTATTATCTTGTAGGACACTGTCTACACACTTACCCTAATGATGTCTAATAACTCAGTAAACTCTATTAGGTTTCTGTCATGGAATGTCAAAGGCTTGGGTCATCCGATTAAAAGATCCAGAATTTTGTCACACCTTAAACATTTAAAAACGGATATAGCGTTCATACAGGAGACGCATATGCGCGATACTGATCATGTCAGATTGCGCAAATCTTGGGTAAGCATTATTAACCCCGAATTAGATCGCTCCAGCCCCAGACTAGCTCATCCCTCTTCCATGTCAAGGGCATTTGCAGACTTATGTTACAAAATGGATGCGCTGATCCATGGAGGTTTCGTAATCCACATGCAAAAGAATTTTCTTTTTTTTCACCGGTACATCGCTCCTATTCTACAATTGATTATTTTTTTGTGGATGCTAGTCTCCTTCATAATGTGGTTTCCACTGAATATTTGGCGATAGTTATAAGCGACCACTCCCCCTTGGTTCTTGACATGCTATTAACATCTCATCCAAGACCCCGTCCTTTGTGGAGGCTGGACTCTCTGCTTCTCTCTAACCAGGGTTTCTGTGATTATATTTCCTCCTCTATTGACGAGTTTGTTTCTATTAACAAGAATGATTCTACCTCTTACTCTCTACTATGGGAGTCTCTAAAGGCATACCTTAAAGGTCAAATTATAGCTTACTCTGCCAATTTAACTAAATTGTATAAAGCTGATTGGGCTCGACTCACGGACCTAATCCTCAATTTAGACCACCAATATGCTAGTAACCCTAGTCCTGAACTGTTCAAGGAGCGCTTGGGGCTGCAGGCCAAATTTGATTTGCTCACCACTAAGCAAGCAGAACGCATGCTTTTGCAATCTCACAGTAATTACTATGAGCAAGTGACCACCCTTATCGCCATGATAAGGGTGGTCGCTTGCTCGCCCATCAGCTAAAGCGCCAAGCTTCCTCACCTCTCATTACTCAAATTAAGGACCCACTCGGTGCTCTCCTGTCTGCCCCTTCCGATATTAATGCAACATTCAAAACATTTTATTCGGCTCTTTACCAATCCGACTCCCAATCCGACAACACCACCATGGACCGATTCTTTAATAATCTCAATGTGCCCACTATTGATCCTGCAATTGGACACAACCTAGATTCACCATTGGTGCTACAGGAAATAGTTGATGCAATAAGCTCAATGCAAAGTAACAAAGCCCCTGGCCCTGATGGCTATCCTACCGAGTTCTTTAAGAAATTTAGTAGCAAACTAGCCCCACTTCTTCTAGCTGTATATAGTGAGTCAATCGAACGGGGTACACTACCACCTATCCTGACCCAGGCATCAATCTCTCTCCTACTAAAGAAGGATAAAGACCAGGCCTGCCCAGACAACTGACTGGGCCCCTGAAAACAGAATAATACAAAGACACCTCAAAACTTGATGAAATATCACAGTATCTCTGAATTGAAAATCCACTTCTGCTGGCAGGAATTTTCCGGGGGTCTAAAGCCCTTTAAAGTTCCCTATTTTTTCCTTTATTTTCTGGTACCCTGATTTATGTCCAGATCCTGGCATCACTGAGCTTGCTAGGTTAGCTTGCTCATCATCAATACATAGCTAACGCTTGTTTGGTTGACCTGCTGCATGCAATGGTTTTGAGGGGGAAAAAACGACCCATGATACTTTTAGTTTTTCAATATAAAATGTGACATATTTTACCCAAGTAACAATGAATAAAATGTTTTCTTTTATAGAAAGTTCTCTTGCGAATATAGCGTTCATAATAAAGGTTGGCTAAATTAGGTTATGTGCAAAAAATAAAATTAAAATAAAAATCCTATCAGGGCCCCCCCTGGTGGCTGGGCCCTAGAAAGCTTTCCCACTTTCTACCCCTTATATGCTATGCGGCCCTGATAAAGACCCTACTTGTTGCGGGTCCTACAGGCCTTTATCTCTCCTCAATGTTGATGTCAAGGTCTTAGCGAAGGTTCAAGCAACTTGTCTCGAGGCAGTTTTGCCGGATATCATCTCAAAGGAGCAGACAGGATTCATTAAAGGGCGTCATTATTTCTTTAACATCAGAACATTAATGAACATAATTTATTCGCCCCAACCTCTAAAAGTCCTGAAGTGGTTACCACTTCAGGACATTTAGAGGTTGGGGCCGAATAAATTATGTTATGTTATGTTGTTATATCACTGGATGCCGAAAAGGCCTTTGATCGAGTAGAATGGCAGTATCTATTTACTGCTCTTAAAACATTTGGTTTTGGTGACCGCTTTAGCTCATGGATTCGTCTTTTATATACTGACCCCCAGGCAGGTGTTTGCACTGGGGACACTTGGTCTGATTATTTTCCACTATCACGCGGGACCCGACAGGGCTGCCCCTTAAGTACGCTTTTATTTTCCCTAGCTATCGAGCCCGTATCCATAGCCCTGCGCTCTTCCCCCCTACTTCAGGGAATCTATCGCGAGGGAATCGAACATCGTGTGTCATTATATGCGGATGACCTCTTGCTCTATGTCGCAAATCCTGCTACAACTATCCAGTTTGTTATCTCTATTCTTAATGAATTTGGCTCTTTTTCCGGGTATAAGCTTAATCTGCAGAAAAGTGAATGTTTCCCTCTTAACATCCCCCCTCTGACCTCCAGCAGTTGAATTTGCCATTTAGTATTAGCCGCTCAGGGTTTAAATATTTAGGGGTCAATTTCACTCCGTCCATCTCAGCTCTTCTGGCTGCAAATTTTACTCCCCTACTTAACCAGACTAAATCTGATTTTCAGAGATGGGGTAACCTCCCTCTGACGCTGACAGGCAGAATTAATTCTGTGAAGATGACAATTTTACCCCGATTTCTTTACTTATTCCAATCCATTCCAATATTTTTACCAAAATCCTTCTTTCAATCATTAAATAAGCTTATTACTTCATTCATCTGGGCAGGAAAACACCCAAGAATTAGTAGGAACGTACTAGAAATTAGTAAATTTGGAGGGGGCCTTGCCCTGCCAAACTTTATGTACTACTACTGGTCAGCTAATATTCAAAAGCTGTTGTTTTGGTTCCATGCTATTAACACCTCTTGTGGGTCCATTGAATCAAAGTCCTGTTTGTCAACATCTCTCTCGGCGTTGTTGTGTTCCCCTCTTCCAACTGTCCCGTCCAAGCACACCAAAAACCCAATTGTGTTGGCTTCTCTTAAGATCTGGTATCAGTTCCGGCGCCATTTTAAATTCTCATCCTCGTCTATACTTGCTCCCATAGTCGGTAACCACCGATTTCCCCCTGCTTTAGATGCCTCCTTTTCTCTGTGGAAAGCAAAAGGCATTAATTGCTTATTGGATTTATATGAAAACAGAGTTTTTTCCAGCTTTACTGATCTGGTTAAAAAATTTGGTTTGCCACGCTCACATTTCTTTCGTTACTTACAAATAAGACACTTAATTTGCACGCAGTATCCCACATTTCCCTCGGAGGAATTACTTAAATTAATTCCCAATCAGAAAGCTCTTATATCCCGGGTATATAGCGGTCTTATGTCACTCAATAACAAACCTGTGCTCAAAGCTAAGGTTGCATGGGAGAAAGAATTAAATGTGGATTTCGCAGATGACTAGTGGGTTAAGGCAATCGACAGAATGAGCTCAACATCATCCTGTGCTCGTCTAGGGCTCATACAATTTAAGGTATTTCATAGGATCCATTTTTCTAAAGCCAAATTGGCAGAAATATACCCTGACGTAGACAATAGCTGCAACCGGTGTGGCTTTGCCCCGGCTGATCACAGTCATATGTTTTTTCTCTGTCCAAGACTGAACAATTTCTGGTGTTCTGTCTTCACAACACTGTCTGACGTTCACCCGTGTCCTCTTATAGCCATCTTTGGGGTCCCCCCGGCGCCTTCTGTCTGCTCTAAACCACAAGCGGACGTCATCGCATTCTCCTCTCTCCTGGCTCGGAGAAGAATACTTTTCGAGTGGAAATCTCCCAAGCCTCCCCTGTCATCCTCCTGGTTAAGGGATGTAATGTCATTTGCCAGCCTGGAAAAGATTAAATATGCTTTGAGAGGGTCTTTGGGGAAATTTGAGTGTAGATGGCGCCCCTTCATCTTGTACTTTGATGGGCTTAAGTCACTCACTGATGTATAAATAGGGCTTTTGGGTTTTGTATGACTGTGTGTACATGTGCTTTGTCCTACTGTTCTTATTTTTGATGTATTTTATATTTTTTTTTATCATTTCCATGTGTCCAAGGATTGTTTGGGGTGTGGGGTGGGTTGGGGTTATAATTGTTTATATGTTTGCATACATTTTTTTTTAAATAAAAATCATTTATTGAAAAAAAAAAAGAGTCTTTGGGTTTTTAGATAATTTAATGCCCAGGTACTTTACACTGACCAAATTTGTTTTAAATCTGCTGTTAAAGACAAGAGTTCACTTTTTTGCCAGTTTAAGGTGTAACCCGAGACGTCGCCAAAATAATTAATTAGCTGGAGTAGGTGGGGGATGGAATTCTCGGGGTTGGCTACAAAGAGGGCGATGTCATCTGCGGACAGAGAAATCTTATGGTCCATCCCACCTAGTGATATTGGTTTTATAAGGGCGTGCCCTCTTATGCTAATAGCCAGGGGCTCGATGGCCAACGCAAAGAGGAGCGGCGAGAGGGGGCAACCCTGGCGCGTGCCCCTCTGAAGGGCAAAGGGTGTGGATCTGTCCTGGTTTGTTAGAATGGAGGCGGTGGGATGGGCATATATTAAACGCACCCAGGAAATAAAAGGGGCCCCAAGACCGAACTCCTCCAGCACCTTGAGCAAGTACCCCCACTCACCCTGGTCAAAAGCCTTTTCCGCGTCCAGACACAAAATAGCTTGTTTGGAAGAGCTGTCAAATTTGTTATACATAATATTTAGGAGTCTCCTAACATTAAAAAATGAAAATCTATTGGGGATGAACCTGGATTCTATAAATTTGTTTAGTCTATTAGCCAGAACTTTTGTAAACATTTTGAAATCCAAGTTAAGCATAGAAATTGGTCGATATGAAGACGGGTTAGTTTCATCTCTATATTTAATGTTTCTTAAACAAAACAAATGGAATTAATCTAGTTAGCCATTTGTTTTTTCTGTTGATGATTGGTGCTAGTATGAACTACTTCAGGAATATAAAATTATCGAAACATTTCAAATAACTTCTTCAAAAATTTTAAGTCGGTGTTGACATATCATGGTTGTGATGCATGACTTTCAAGATTTGGAATGTAAAATATTCTAAAACTACAACATTTATCAGAGCCAAGCCCCAACCTCAGCGATTTTTACCATTATCCAATAAGGAAGTGACCAAAATTGTAGTAGACCGGAAGGGCCACTGGGAGTGGAACCAAGACTGAGCAATTTTTCTTTGACTCACTTGTTAGACAGGCCATTTTCAAAATCTTATTAAACCTATTTACAGCCTGGTCCACAAAACCATTCTAGTCTGTATGTTTAGGTCTTATCTCCATCACAACACTGAATTTTTTTCTAGCAGGCTAGTTTTTATTCTTTTGGAGGTTAAAATGTATTGGCGCGATCTCTTGAGTGACAGCTCTCCGCCCGTTGTCCCTCACTTTGCCTCGGAGGTATACGTCAGCTAGATGGGTGTATCTCCCTCCCCCTGACGTGAGGCGGAGTAAAAATCTCACAAAATGGCGACACTCATAAACCAGGATTATTGGATGCCGTGTGAATAACTGAGGTCAGCCCGGATGCTACATCCATATTATATACTATCTATGATCAGAGCCCGTCTGACTCTAATGTACTCTGCAGAGGTAGAATGTGACAAGAGGTCCTTCATAGTGACAGCTGCCCCTTATTTTGGCTGATTTTCTTACATTTCAATGGATTGTCTGATGGTGGTGACAAAAAGTGTCGCACCACTTTGAAACCATATAAAACATGAATGTGTTGAAGAAAAATTGGTTTTATTGATATGAGAGATTATTTAGTGTTGCTTTTGATGAAAAAAAATAATCACTTTTTCATTATTAAAGTACATTTTTTTCAGATTTGATTGCATATGAAAGATTGAGACCCTCTCTGTGGACACAGTTTTGGACGTCGTGAGAAGATAACAAGTGTCATATATTTGACATAAAAATTATTAAATTAAATTTAAGGGGATAATTGTTCTCCAGACATTCTATTCTTAATCCCTAATAACATCTACAATTTTAAATATTTTTATTTTTGGAGATAACAGCAGTTACATATGGAAGACGGCCTTTTGTCCCGGTTCTCAAGAATCAGTGATGCATATAAATACACACACACACACACACACACACACACACACACACACACACACATATATATATATATATATATATATGTTCCGAATGTTCAAATACTGGTTCTAACAAGCAGATTACACAACATAAAATGAAAAGTACATACTCTGAGGTTATCTCAAGTACACATTCCATCTCGGTTGTTTCTTTCTTTTCGTCTTCGGAAGAACTTTTTGACTGAAACAGAAACCAACATTAGACAAACAAGCCTATTAGTGCCACCCGTTGTTAAGTTCCTCTACATTTTCCTACTTCTAGTGGTGGAAAGGGGCTTATATCTATTTTATTTATATTTGCTGTGCCTTTCTGACTCATTTGAAGAGGCAGGACATGGAAATTGAAAAAATATGATAGCACTAAATTCCATGCACTAATCAGTACTTTGCTACATTTCCTCAGAGGCAGGCCCGGTTCTACGGGGGTGCATGAGCATGCATTGCACCCTCAAACAAATTGTTTGCACCCTCAAATGAAAAAAGGAGGGAGTGAATTTTTTTAAATAAATATGATAAAAATAATAAAATACTTGCTCACAAAACAAATTGTAATTAACCTTTGACCATTTCCATTAAATACCGCTGTTTTCTACATTTATTTTGTTCACTAAACCGATAAGAACCTTATCATTATTCGACTGGCAGCTGTGGCTAAGCGAACCCATCTCTACTAGTGCGCTCCGCGCCGCTCTGCCCCGCCCGCCCCCGCCTGAACTATTTCGCTTTCAGCGATTGCAGTGCAATAGTTATTCAGCATAAAGTTAAAACAATCGCTCACCCAAGACTGATGTTAAACCGAAACACAAAAGCCTTGCGCGAGCAAAGCAGTGATCCACCCGGTGAAACATGGGGTGAGACTGTGACTGTGGGTAACGGTGTCATCACCTTGCCGGTGAGAAAAGCTCTGTGGCTTAACGGCTAAAATGATAACCGGCCGCCGGGGATATCATGTCCGCTAACGTTGTTCAGGGGAGGCTTCCGCGATCGGATTGCATTTCACGAGCATGAAAACACAGAGCAATGTCGGCAAACTGACAGCGCGACGAGAGAAAATAGAGTGAGCCGCTGCCCTCCGTTAGTTTCAGTCTACAGCCGAAAAAAATACAATCACCACTTAAACATGGATATCGTTTAAATAAAGCCTCTTGTTTTTATGATCATTAGGGCTTTGATGCAAATTGAACATTTCGGTGGCAGCTGTGGTGCAGTTTTTTTCAGCAACTCACAGACTCATGCTTGCCCATAGGCGTAGATTTGGGGGGAGGGGGCACAGGGGACGTGTCCCCCCCAATAATCAGAAGAGAGCCTACATTTTTTCTCAAAAAGTAAGAAACCCTATTCTCCCCAAAAGAGGTAAAAATAACAGTTCAGGGTGTTGAAACATTGATATATCTCCTAATTGTTAATACATATTCCCCTATGATTTAAAAATGTAAAGTGTCATAATAGTTCACACTGCTGCTGTGTCATGAATAGTGAGTCCTAAAAAAAATAGTTTTGAACAATACAGTATAGTAAATATTTGAAAGCAATACAGAATGCCTGAGAGCCTTACTGCTTTTTATAACATTATATTAACGTCACTGGGAGCCTGTTGTCTTTTCCTTTAACAGAAATTTAGACATGTCCGCCATAAATAATTATATACAGAAGGCATAAATAAGTACATAAAAATTCCCCCAAATGCACAAAATGGTGTGTTCGAAGCACATTTTTTTTCTGGGGGAGTACCCCCAGACCTCCACTTATGTTGAAGCGAAACCTAAGCCCTTGTGCTTGCCACCCAAAAATTATCACTGGCCCCATCCTGGCCACCCCAATGAAAATGTTCTGACTCCGCCACTGCCCAGAAGTGCTTGACTATCTACTGGTAGAAAGGCCTGTGTAAAAAGCGAAGTCTGAACTGAAGCTGGGTAGCTGGTTTTAGTGTAGTACTGGTGCACCCCCTGTAATCTCAGATGCACCCTAAGGCATTCTGTTCTGGAACCGGGCCTGCTCCGAGGATCAATAAAGTTTTTCTGATAAATTAAGAATCTGAAGTCAGTAGGTGGGTTGTTAATTTGTCAGATCAGACCACACACAGGTTAACTCTTAATAAATAATACCTGGATGTGTTTTTTCCCCAAAGCTTTTAAGTTGTCCTCCTTAAGATTTTCATCTAGTTAATGTTCTGTTGAGTTCCTATCAAAGAGTGACTGAAAACAATGGTGATTGAGCATATGATCGACTGATAAAAGCTTTAGAATTTGCAGATTTGTAGAGTAACACGATATGGGTGTCTCTGATGACTTTCCTGTCCTAAAATCAAATGCACCCGTTCCATTGTACTCAGTACACAGGACATTTTGAGTTCCATCCTGTATGTGTAAGTGCATCTGGATTTGTTTTCCCCGTTTTTATAAGACATTGTCCAATAGGTCCCAGATGTTCTAAATTGGTGAAAAGGTAATTCTGCTTACTGACCACTGGAAATGGGTCTATCTCGGTCACTGATGTCACTGAACTTATGAGTCTGAGCAGAGCAGGAACATTTCCTTCTTTCTTAGTCACAATGGCGGATCAATGTAGCATGGCGTGACGGCACTGCACAGACGAGAACTGCTAATCTACTGACGTTATACAGTCAACGAAGGACTTCTGGGAGATGAGGTCCAAGGGGCGCGCAGGAAATTACATCTTACCGCCAAAGCTACCAGTAGAATAAACATAACTTAAATGAAGGTTGAACATGTTGAGATAGGGCTGGGCAATAATTCGATTACGATTAGTAATCGCGATAAAAATCCCATTGATCACGTCAATATGCGTTTGACATAAATGCTCAATATGAAAATGAAAAAAAAAAAATATGTTACTGATATTCATTCATCTAACAGCCAATCACAAAGCAGAAATAAACTCAACAGCCAGTCAGATTGCGTTTTTGCATTTCCTGTCTAATTAAACACCATTTCCTGGTGCGACGTGCATGTTTGAGCCTTTGAGCTTCCAGCGCTAAGGAAAGAGGAGAGCCGTGTGTGATCACCTCGGCAAGAGTGAAGAGAGTCTTGTGTTGAGCGAAAATGTCGGCGCAGCCGTCCTAGCGGTGGCTGTTCCAAAACAGCAGTCTACACTGACGGACCTCTAAAGGCTACACTGTGTCCCACTGCTACGATGTAAACCATAGTCACGTAGCTGCTGTGGCCAGCGCTGTTCGCTCACTGGCTCACAACACGGAGGGAATGAATATAGGAGCGGCCACACAGAAAGTGTGAAAATGCGCAACAAGTTTTAACCGCCGTCCGACCGCTGCGGCTGCTCCAAAACAGCAGTCTATCGTATTGTAATTTTGCGGTAGTTGCACCTTATGAAAAACAATCAAAAAGAAGCAAAGCTACAGTATAACATACAGGTAGCTGTTCAGTTCAGCCTCATTAGCCTGCTGGTCTGTAAGACCATGTAGCTACAGCATGAGCATCTCCCCTACCTACAGCTGTTGTATGTGTGAGTAGTAGCTTATGATGTGCTCTGACATTCATCAAGCATCTGAGCCACAGCTCTACAAACATTTAAGAGTGTTGCCTCCCTGCCTGAGGAGTTTGATGTGATAGTAGTCACTCACAGATCTTTTAGTTTTAAACACATTATGTTATGTAGCATACTATCTGGTTTTACAATGTTTACATTTTGCACTTTCGACTCACATTTCTCCTTTTTAAAATAGCTGACATGTAAAACCAGTAATTCTCATATTTTATATATATTTATAGGCCCTGGTAACCCTCACAAATAAATAAATTACATTAATGTTGGGTTTCTCAATAAGCTGGTTACAATCATCTGATTAAAAATGCAAAATATATTATTTTTTTATATATTAATATTTTTATAAATATTATGAAATTTAGTCTAGAACATTTTACAGGGTGGTGTGGGCGTGGCCAATAACGTTCCGTAAGGGAACGTTCTCTCACTCATGGCGCTGAGCAGGTTAAGCCCAGTTCAGACCAAAGATTCACCACACAACGAGACGCAAACTTGAAAATGCTGCAAATGCTCAATGAGCCTGACTGGCAGTTCACACTGCTGCACCGGGCTGCGACGGTAGCTGGTTTCCCTGGCAACGGTGAATGCTCTGGCACAGCTGAGAGCTGCGAGCTAAACATCACTTGCAGAAAGTAACTTAATATTATTAGGCATATATAGGTTTGCAATTAGTTGTAGGCTTTTTTTTCCGACCACAACCGCAACCTATTTAATTCAGTCAGTGTCACAATGAAAATATATAAAAATGTCTCTGTCTCATATTTATCGTTATCTCTTATTAATTTATTTCCCATTTAACTTGCAAAAAAATCCGCTATCTATTTTAGGCATATGCATTTTTAAAATCAGATTTTTCTGAGGATAGAAGTGGGAATAGAGAGAGAGAGAGAGAGAGAGAGAGAAAACGGAGTCTGATTTTGTTTCTCATCACGTGAGCTGATGCGATATGCGGTTTGAATTAAGAGCACAAGGAGTAAACTCGTAAAATATAAAAAAGACAATCAAATGAGTTCAAACCAGCCGGCTAGTTGGATCCTAAGCATGCAGGCTAACGTTGTCCAGACGGATCAACAGTGTGGAGACCCGCTGTTGAAGTAGCCTACGCTACAGGCATAGCCGCAGAAACATATTCTCAGAAGGGAGTGCAGTGCTGACCAAAAAAAAAGCTCTGAGGAGGACCTATGATGCTTTTTGACTTTTATGACCTATAAACGTTGTTACGATGATTCATAGTCATGCTTAACCATACTAAATTATCAAATAATAACTTACATGCATTTCGACGTATTCCCTGCTGACCGTCTGGGGTGTCTGTGCAGAGCACTAAACACTATTCTAGCCAGTCGAGAAGTCACGTGTTCAGAGCGGTTCAGAGCGGTCTAACCCTTCCGTAACTTCGTGACGTCGCATGTAACTTCGTGACGACACCACGCGGATGTTTCCATGTATGGTAATGCTGTCACTTCCCTGTTCGCGTCTGCCTCGCGCCCTTATAGGTCCATGCTCGCGCTTCCCGCCACTGAAAGTGTTCCGGAAGGAAGGTAACCAATCACAACGGAGTGGGGTTTGCAGGAGGGGGGGGAGGGGATCCCCGAAGCACAGGCGGAGTGAGCGGAGATTGCCAAAGCACACGCACTCAAGTGTTGACAGGACGTGCTGGATCGCCAAAATAAGAGAAAGAGCTTCCCGAAAATCTACATAGTTTTTTGTGATGTGATTCGTGTCAGGTTGCTCTATAGCAGTGTAAAACAAGAAATTAAGACCAGAAAAGTAGTATAATAGGATCTCTTTAAATAATAACTCGCTACATTGATAAAAAAATGCATCACCAATGCAATATTGTTACATGCAGTGGTGACACATGACGTAGGGCCTATTGGGCCGATTGAAAGACGGGGTTTCCCCCTGGGAATAGGTCGTAAAAAGTTGGGTTGTTTTATATACGGGGGCTAATATTCAGCGTCCAGTTATGGACTGACCGTTACCAGAGCGATCATCAGCTTAAGGGCCTGTGTCCAACTTGCGTTTATTTTTATTTTTTGGGTGGAGCACTGGCTGCGCACTCAGATGCGGCCGGGACAGAGTGTGTGCGCTTGGATAGAGAACGATGTGTCGAGAGGAAAAAGAGGCACGGGAAATGGCCAAAGAGCTCCACATCCCCAGCACTGAATTCAAAGCCTCGACTCATTATGTTGCGAGTTGACGTGTCAGAGGCATGAATCGGCGCAGCGATTGACTTACAGTGGCTTTTCTTTTTTTTTTTTATATATATTTTTTTTGGCATTTTTATGCTTTATTGATAGTGTAGAGACAGAGTTGAAATGGGGCAGAGAGGGGAGTGACATGCAGAGAACGACCGCGGGCTGGAATCGAACCCGGGTCCGCTGCTGGCCGAGGCCCATGGGGGGGACGCCCTACCAACTGAGCTAAGGGCGCCCCCTACAGTGGCTTTTCTGCTGTGGCAGGCGTAGTGAGGAGAGCTTGCCAACTGCGCAGACCTTTTACACACCAACACTGCCTCCGTAATGTTCAGATTTAATCATTTGCATCAAGCTTTATTTAAACGTTGTCAATGCGCAGGTGGTGATTATATTAACTGTCGGCTGTAGACTGAAACTAACGGAGCAAAGCGGTTGTTTCACTTTGCAGTTAGTTTGGAGACATGTCTCTGTGTATCAGGGCTCGGGACACAATCGGATCGCGAAAGCCTGTCCCCTCTACAACGTTAACGTGCAGGAATCCCCGGTGATCATTTAGTCTTTAACCACATAGTTCTTATGCACGGCGGCTCGGCGAGGTCTCACTGTGAACGTCACCATCACAGTGTTTCACCGGGGTACGCGCTGTTTCGCTCAGACGGGGCTTTGAGTGTAGGCTCAGGCGCAAAGCACGCGGCACCAGATAGATTGTATAGATTGTTTTTTTAGAACGTGTGACGTCCCAAGATAGAGACGTAAGCCAAAGTTCGAATCAGAAATGTTCTAATGGCCATCCCAATGCATTTTAGAATGGAGATCCATCGCGTGACGTCCCAAGATAGAGTTCTAAAGCTAGATTCGAATCAGGATTTTTCAAATGGTCAAACAACTGACATGACAGTATGTTTGCGGGGGGCTAACAGATATTCCTAAAACCTTTCATATACATATTAGCACTGATTTTACCCCCCAAATAACATAGTTACAAGGTTTAGTGGATTTGGGTTGCCAGGGCCTTTAAAGTTCAGTACTTAAATGTGTCAGGGCCTTTGTTGATCCACTTGTTTACTTTGTATGTATGGTTGGGCAAGATGTAAGATGTTTGCTGTAGCCCTGCCAAAGGAGTTTAATGTGAAAGTCAGAGCTTTTATTTTTATTTACAATATTTTCAATAGGTTACAAGGCAAGCTATCTTATATTGTTTAGTTAGGTGCAGTTAAAACATGTTTGTGAAGTTAAATGTTTATATTTAAATGTGATTCAATGTTCTCTTATCACAATATGCTAATAAACAACATTGTATAGTTTAACTAATGAACACTCTGGTTTCTTCAGGCTTCAGCAGTATCACACTATATATCGTGGTCAATATCGATATCGATCAATATCGAAAGAATAATCATGATAATATTTTTTGCCATATCGCCCAGCCCTATGTTGAGAGACCAGTCCTTAATGATATAAAGCTAATATTTGGGACTGAAGAGAGAAAGCATAAGGGGGAAAAAAATAATCATTATTGAACAGCCACAAAGACTCACATGATGCCTCTGTCTGAGTTCAGGTGGGGGCGGGGGGTTGGGGGAAGGAAGCGGGGAGTTCAGTCGTTCTGTCAGACTGGCGTTAGGGTTATGTGGGGTGATCTTGTATTGGCCACCCTCTCTTCTTAAATCCAGCCCAAATATGTCTGAGAGCAGCTCTGTCTCACTGGTGCTGACTGCCAGGTCAGCCAGCTCCTCCTGTGGGGAGGAGGTTCTCTTCTCTCTCTCCTCCCCTTCACCCCGCACCTCGTCCTGGGTGGAGTCAGGCATGTTGGCCAGCAGCTCGGACACCTGGGGATGGAGGCAGTTCCTGTATTAAGGGCGCACTCACACTAGGCAAAATTGGAACAACTCTTATTTTATTTAGTCTGTTTTATGGCAAGACAGTGCAGGCAAAAATAAATGTTTTCAAGCACTGATCAATTTTGAAATTGATGGCATTTGTTATTCGATAATTCCTTCTCATGATTCTTCTTCTTTCATACTAGAATAAATCAAAGGTCCAAAATGAACAACTGGGGGTTTATTTGGCTAAACCTTGTCTTTTTACATCTTTATATTTCTAACGGCCAACATTTGTTTTATTCAATATACCAAAATCTCAACTAAACCAACTACTCAACTAAACTTACATCAACTAAACTTCAAACCATAATCATTCATAGCACTATTCTGAAGGTTTTTACGGAAGGGCTTGTTTTATATGTTGTTAATTGTCTGATTAATTATACATTTGGTTCTTAAAAAACATGCCGGAAATATTTTTTTACGACATGTAGGGGAAAACGGGGTTAGTTGTCAACACGGGTAGGTTCACATTTGTTATATCTCGCCACCAGAAGGCGCTGTCTCTGAAATTTTGGTATGGAAATGTACAGAATTGGGATCCGAGGTCACCTAAACAGTCCTCTTTGGAGTAAGACAGCTGAATTTGAGGTGAGAGGGATTTTTTTGTGTTTTTCATGTCAAATTGTAAATATTTAGCTCCTCAGTATTTTTCATTTCGGCTTTTACACAATGGGTTTATAACAAAACACTTGTAACCCTTAAAAAGTGTGAAGGGAAAGATATAGTTTAGATTGTTGTTAGCTAGCTAACTAGTTGTTAGATCTGTAGATGCTGGCATCCTTGATGCTAGCAAGAAATTCCAGTTGGGGTTGGTCGGAACCAAATAACGAAAGAACATGTCAAGCTGTATCCTCACTTACATCCCAGAGAAGGAGAGATTAGAGCAGGAAAAGGCAACTAGTATGCAAAAGAAAAAAAGGGCAACAATATCAAAACGACCCAATGCATCCCAATCTAGACCAGCTGCCAAGGCTACTAGGCCAGGCAAAGTAAGGCATTTTGGGGCCAAAAATAGAATAAATTGTAAAAGAATTTTTTTCAGCTCAGATAATTTCTATGAGGTGTCCAGAACAACATACTAAAAGTCCTAAGAAATCCTAGTTGGGGAAATATGTTTAATTCTCATCAATCCGAGATGTGTGCCAATAAGGCGAGACACCAATAAATCCCAATGGGGCAATTTTTTTCCTTTACTCCTATCAAAATGAAACTTTACACAATGAAAGTATCCATGAAAATTTAAATGTTTTGTATTACAAGTTTCTTTGGAAATTTATTTTAATATGCAAATGAGCTATACACTAATCGTACACGCCCAAAATAAACCCAAATAGGCTTAATTTTTTCCTTTACTCCTACCACAATAAAACTTTACATAGTAAAAGTATACTTGAAAAGTAAAACATTTTGTATTACAAGTTTCTTTTTAAATGAATTTGAATATGCACATGAGCTCCACACTTATTGAATATCCAATCATCGTACTGCCAATGGGTGATGGCAATGCTGCTTTTAGACTGGCCTCTAACCTGAAAAACTGCCTGGCTTACCTGCCAGGGGTATAACAGGTGCCTCTCATGAATTAGATTTGTCTCTTCAAATACCACTGCACGCAATTTGATGGCACTACATCCAATCAGAGCAATGAACAATGTGACGTATTAAGCCCCGTTCGTTTAGTGAACAGCGGGGTTAACTGTTAAATCGAACTTTTGCCGCGGTCGGTCAGCAAAACAGAACATTCCTCTTACTTGCTAATGAAAGATTTGCGTGCCGTCTTCCAAATTGTAAAGGGTCGAGGCCCCAGAGCACCATACATAGGGCTCTGGCCCGCCCATATCAGATAGAACCAATTAAAACGCAGCTCAGGATTTCTTGACATATTTAATGAGCTTCAATGGAGAGTGCCCAGACCAACAGGCGCAGCACATTTAATTTGCCAGCGCCTAGTGGCAGGTCTGGAGTTCCAGGCTAGTGCCATTCCCTTTCCTATGCCAAATAGACGAGATGTAGAATCACAGCCTGAAATGGCGAAAAGAAGGAGAAAGAGGAGATTGTCACACACCTTGGGACCAAGTAACTCCTTTGTCTACTTTATGCACCATATCCGTCTTGTTTTTGTTGCTTTCTTTGGTTCTGGTGCCAGAAACAACTTGTGTGCATTCAGATCAGCATGATGCAACAAGAGTACTAACAAGTCTGTGTCATCACCTACTGAGACTGTGTCTTTTGTTCTGGCAGAGGCAATGGCAGTTTGGACAATGAGCACATCTGCATCGTGCTTTGCATGGTTTGTTATACACCATTTTTATCTTACAAGTTTCTTTGAAAATGAATTTTAATATGCAAATGAGCTATACTCTAATCAAATATAGGCTACCCAAAATATATCCGCATAGGCTTCATTTTTTCCTTTAAAGATCCAAGTGACTGCTGCAGATATTGCTACGGTTGGTTGCATACACATTCAGTACTTTATGATTCCTCCTATACGTGAACCTATTGTGTATCAGCCACTGGCTCTGTTGCCAGCAGATAACAAAACATCACAGCTGGATGTTTTGTGGAAGACATCCCTACTCCTTCACTCTCAAAGGCCATCATGGTCTGGTATGATGCAGATCCTGCATCTTCTAGATGAACACCCTGGGAGAGGTTCAGTAACATTACTTCCAATGATTGATCTTGATCCCAGTGATGAATCCTGCATATACTCAACATTGAGGTTTGTGGCAACTCAAGCTCTGCAGTATGATGTGACCCCTGTTCTGACGTTCGACCAACCCCTTCTGGAAAGCCTTGACCAATATAAGTTAACTTCTAATACAAATGTTTTACTTTTCATGTAGACTTTCATTGTGTAAAGTTTTAATGTGGTAGGAGTAAAGGTAAAAATGAAGCCTATGCAGATATATTTTGGGTAGCCTATATTTGATTAGTGCATAGCTCATTTGCATATTAAAATTCATTTTCAAAGAAACTTGTAAGACAAAAAATGGTGTATCACAAACCATGCAAAGCACGATGCAGATGTGCTCATTGTCCAAACTGCCATTGCCTGTGCCAGAACAAAAGACACAGTCTCAGTAGGTGATGACACAGACTTGTTAGTACTCTTGTTGCATCATACTGATCTGAATGCACACAAGCTGTTTATGGCACAAGAACCAAATAAATTAATGTATAGCTGTCCCCAGACAAATGTGCAACATCACATCTCTCTTCCTGAGATCCTCTGAGATTGTCTTTCCCTTTTGGCATGTCTAATCTGTATGGGTTCACTTTCGTGGGCCTACACTGACCTGGTTTAATCTCTGTTTTATCTGGTGCCGCCCAATTACTTCCCTAAAGATCTCTCATTACATTGGTCCATTTCATCACTCAATTTGGCCCACCTGATTGTGTTTACCTGCTCCATTTAAGCAATGCAGCTCAGGGTTCACAAACTTTTGCACATACAAAAGTTGTCAAATAATTAATTTTTTATCAGTTTTAACAATTGATTTCCGGTAAAGAAAAATGTGGAATTGATAAACAAAAATCTGTTATTTCATATAAAAAATACTGGTATTGATAAAAATTAATTAATGATAGTCAAAATAAATAAAATTCCAAAAGGCGAGTTAATTGGTCCCAAGGTGTGTGACAATCTCCTCTTTCTCCATGCCATTTCAGGCTGTGATTCTACGTCTCGTCTATTTGGCATTGGATAGGGAATGGCACTGAAAAAAGTAAAAAATTACACTAGCTGGGGGAGGGTGGGGGGGAAATCTAATTCATGAGAGGCACCTGTTATAAGTAAGCCAGGCAGTTTTTCAGGTTAGAGGCCAGTCTAAAAGCAGCATCGCCATCACCCATTGGCAGTACGATGATTGGATATTCAATAAGTGTGGAGCTCATGTGCATATTCCAATTCATTTAAAAAGAAACTTGTAATACAAAATGTTTTACTTTTCAAGTATACTTTTACTATGTAAAGTTTTATTGTGGTAGGAGTAAAGGAAAAAATTAAGCCTATTTGGGTTTATTTTGGGTGTGTACGATTAGTGTATAGCTCATTTGCATATTAAAATACATTTTCAAAGAAACTTGTAATACAAAACATTTAAATTTTTATTGATACTTTCATTGTGTAAAGTTTCATTTTGATAGGACTAAAGGAAAAAAATAGCCCCATTGGGATTTATTGGTGTCTCGCCTTATTGGCACACATCTCGGATTGATGAGAATTAAACATATTTCCCCAACTAGGATTTCTTAGGACTTTTAGTATGTTGTTCTGGACACCTCATAGAAATTATCTGAGCTGAAAAAAATTCTTTTACAATTTATTCTATGAAAAACGCTATTTTGCCTGGACTATACTGCACCCCAGTGCACTCCACACCAGCTGGGGAAAAATAAACAGAAGAGAAGTGACAGGAGGAGGAGTCTTCATCAGATGCAGAGGATAGTTTTTGTTTGGTTTGTATGGAAACGTTCTCCAATAGCCGTTCAGGGGAGGTATGGGAGAAGTGTTGGATGTGCAACCAGTGGGCACACAAGCTCTGCTTAGTTGGAGTGAGCAGACCCTACATTTGCCATCACTATTTTTCCCATTAAGATAACATTTGGACATACAACCCCATAGTGTGTGACGACTATTAAAAGATGTTTTAGTGACGAGCAATTCACACTAGAATAAAAAGTGTGCCTACCAACCCCGTTCTCCCAGACAATCATATCTTTTGGTTCATAAAATGAAGAAAGGCTGGGTCCAAAAACTGTTTTGTAAAAACTTTGGACCCTACTATGTTATAAAAATTAAATAGAGATTTCAACTCTAGATTTTAGTTTTTTAAAGAGAAGCAAATGTAAGCATATTAGTAAAATATTGCCAAATTGTAGAAGTATTCAAACATTTTTTGATTACATTTTGTATTTATTTTAGTAATCAACTGGCAAAGTATCATGACGATATCATAAGTTAAACATGCACCTGCAGTGTCTCACCTTAATGAGCTGTGGATAAGCTGCTTTATTTCTTTTAAGAATAATGTATAGTAACCTTTATAGTCTTGGCCCCCTCTACTAGATTGCCTCCTATGAAGGTTTTGCAAAAGATTCTGCAAAATCCTCGGGCAACACTGAGCCCCATGTGGAAAAGGCCAAGCAACACGGAGCAATAGGAGGAGATGAAGGTGGTCACCATGTCCTTCACTGTCATGTTCTTTAATTTCTTCATCTGCTTCTTCAAACTCTTCATGGACAGAACCTGAGAAGAGAGAACAAGTAGAAGTACATTATCTGTTCAGTGGCACCTAGATGCTTGCTTCCGAGTAATATGTCAGGATTTATATTTTAAATATTAATTATGTTTTAACCAACCATATAATATTTACATTTACTCTTATATAATCAACTAAACAATCATACATTTATAACATGTGATCTAAATGTTCTCATTTCAGATACAAGAGAGAGAGAGAAAGGAAGGGAGGGAAAGGTACATGACTTGTTTTGGAAAGTTCAGTAAATGTTTTCCCAGAGAGCAAGGCCAGAGAAAGAGAGATGTATCTATCTTAAACAATGGCCTACTGTACAGGCCTGACTCTGTCTACCATAGATAAGAAGTAATATCCAAGGTTAGGAGCATAGTTCTTCTTTTCAGGAGAAGACAACGAGATCAGGATTGGTCAGGGAAACGCAAGACAACGAGATCAACCAATCAATATACATTTTCAAGATATGTTAAGAGACTCTGCTGTCGAGCTCAAACTTCTTTTTTTTGCCACTGAACTCCTGCATAAGCTGTCCTGTGATTATCACTTCATTAAACATCCTCTTGAGAACTTTGAAACTTTTTCCAGTAATTTTTTTTCTTCCATATATCCGAACAAACGAACACAATTTTATAGTTGATAAATTTGGTGACCCAGTACGTGATTCGGCGGAAGGAGGCAACCTGTCTGGCTTCAGACCACTCACTCAAAAAAGCGCTGAACCAAACAAAGGTGAGCAGAAGGCCTGTTGTTTTATACCGAACGTTCTGTAATTGGATACGTCAAAATTATTGAGTGATTGTGCCTAAGTCAGACCTAAAGTTCAGTAAAATTCAGTATTTTTATTTTTTTTGTAAAGAGGCTGTTGTTTTCTGGGTGATATCACAGGACAGAAAAGTTCTGCTCTTGCTCTGTGTTTTTTCCTTTTTCTGCTTCGTGAAATGCTGGTTTATTTCAATTTTCCCTAATACGGAGGTCCATTTAGTAAGTTTTTGATTTAATGATTAAATTGTATATCATTTCTGGTACGATAAACTGCCTTTGCCTGCATACAATAGGATGCAGGTGCTAAATGATTGTTAAAATTGCTGAGTGAGGTCCTTTAAACCGCTTCTGTTTAGCGTGAAAAGACCTCCTCTATTCGGTCCTCTAAGGTTGTTATGTAAAATGATGACAGTCGGTTATCGTGGGCTGTGTACAAACCGAAGCTGTGTCCTCAAGGGTTTTAACAGATTGCGCAGTGCAGAAGCGAACCCCGGGTGTCGCTCAAGAGGTTGCTTTTCCTGACAAAAGTCTATTCTCTATCTTTCCGTAAAATAGATTCCAAGAAACTTTAAATATTATTTTGTCAGCAGTTAAAGGAACAGAATGAGCGGGTATTTTTCATGACTGGGTGTTGACACTGCGTTTGAAAAGAATAACTTATAAATTGATAGTTTGCGACTCACTGATGTCCATCCGGTAGCTGTGGTTTCCGCCATACAGAATGGTTGGACACGGTCCGGTTTGGCAGGGTGTAGTAATGGAGCAACGTTGGCAGTGAAAGCCTTAGTGTTTTAGTTTTTTTGAAAGGGAAACTTTTATTTATGATGCGACCTCTGTATTTTGAGTATGGAATTCCTGTGTTTAAAAATGCTGCTGTTTGAGTGATTTTGCATATAGGAATCGGTCTTAAATATTCTTCTGCCTCTACGCCAGCATTTCACTAACTGTACGCCTATGTAACTGCATGAAACTACCTCAAATACTAACAGATAAAATTACCTCACACTGGCTGTGCCTGGAGCAACTCCTAGTAAGACTCCAGACCTACAGGTAGGAGATTGGGTGCAGGTTGAAGTTCACAGAGAAGGTGAGCTTGAACCTAGGTGGTCAAACGTGTACGTGGTAATTGAACGTACTTCTAAGTAAAAGGTAAAGCTGGAGCACTTTGGCACCACCTCACAAATTGTGCACCCTCTTCTCCACCGGCCTCTCACGATTTGGAAGAGGTTAGATATATAATTTGCAACAGGTGTCGGCTCTAAAACGGATAAGTTAAACTAATTGTCTAAAATAAAAATAAAAGTCACCACCAACTTGTGTATTACTCACAGTATCACTGATTAGTTGTCCTGCCCATTTTGTGATGGGAGCATCACGGTCCAGATGTTAAGACCCCTGATAACTCCACACACACATAACTGTGATAAATCAAACGATGACCCAGATAGGCCCCAATCTTAAGGTAAATGCATGCTCTAGACGTTCTCTCAGTCTCTGACCCCTTGATCACCATACAGTGAGGAAAGCATAGATATAACTAAAGAAGTAATATCCAAGGTTAGGAGCATAGTTAGACAACGAGATCAGGATTGGTCAGGGAAACGCGAGAAACAACGAGATCAACCAATCAATAGACATTTTCAAGATATGTTGAGAGACTGCTGTCAATAGAGCTCGCACTTCTTTTTTTTGTCACTGAACTCCTGCATAAGCTGTCCTGTGATTATCACTTCATTAAACATCCTCTTGAGAACTATGAAACTTTTTCCAGTCATCTTTTTTCTTCCATATATCCGAACAAACAAGCACGATTTTATAGTTGATAAATACCAAGAACTGTTCAATGCCCATTTATATTGTAATGCAACCCCATCAAATATCATCTACAGTCCAGGGGCCTCATTTATAAAGGATGCTGCGCATATAAACCTTGCGTCAACCGGGGTGTAATGTGCGCAAGCAATTTTCACCGCAAACGTTGGTATTTATAGAAAAATTCTATGTGGAAAAGTGTGTGTATTCCCATGCCAACTTTTGACCATGCGTAGAGCTTCCGCAAGGTTTTCCTGACTCTGGGAATTAGCAACACTCAATGGCAACACCACGAAATAAAGCTCAGTCATGGCACCGGATATATTTCATCATTTATATGTGAAAGCTTACCTTTAGTGCTACTGCAGTCTATGGCATGCAGTTATGATGTAGGTTGAATTACTTATCAAGAAGGTCTTTACATGTTTTGTTTTTATTTTTAATTGAATCTTATAGCGCTACTCTATAATAATATCTTATAGGCCGGGAGGTGTTTCCGTGTGTGACAAGCGGGAGAGCAAATGTATTTTAGATGGTGTGCATTCTTTCACTTCTCACTACATATTTTATACAGGCCTACAAATAGTCCTACAGGTAGGCTAATACGTGATATTTCATACAGTACAAATATGGGCGAAACTGCTTTACTTTACAGCAGCGCATGCACGGCACAGGCTTTCTTCCTTCCCGGTCGCTTTCCATGTGGCCGGTCACCTCACTTTTTTCCTCATGTCAGTCAAATGCCATGCTTATTATAAGCGTCACCATATTCAGGAGCTATTTAGCATTGACCATCTATGGTAGATTGTGGGATTAAACTGGGAGAAGAAGGGTGATGACACAGGGCGGAGGTTGTGTGCGCACAATTTACTGCATGTGGGTATTTATTAAGGGAAGACTACCTACCTGTGCACGGCATGGTTTTATAAATCTCAACATTTCTTTGGGTACGTACATTCTGAGTTTCGGGAAGCTAGCAATTTGGGAGTAAGCAGTAAGCAATTCGGGAGTAAGCAAAGTTTTAGGATGATTTCCACGCACAGTTTTACAAATGAGGGCCCTGTTTAAGGAACAACCTACAACTCAGTCTAATTTCCTGCTCAAAGATATATTATGTCTCCTTATAATTATTAACTCTACCTTTTAATTAGGCTATATTGTTCTTTTACTCATTTCATTTTAATTGCAGCCATTCTACATTGCTGTCTAAATGTTTAAATAGTTTGTCTCTTTATCAGCTTGTTGTGTATTTGATGCATTGTATATTGTGTATGCATGTATTGTTGTTTTTGCTTTGCATTTGTTTGACTCGACATCATGCAAATGAGGGTCACCCCTCAATTGATCTCTAGAGTACAAATAAAGGTTAAATGAAATGAAAAATTATGTAATATAATAAAAAGGTATTTTTAACCCTTACTTCAGTGCTTTTATAAAAGCGCACTCCAACACTAAAGACTCATATCGACTGAGCGGTGCGATTCGGCACGCATTTCTTTTTCAAAAGTTTGGAAGGGTACTAACCTCAGGGACAGCTTCTTTCCCAAAGCTGTCACCATATTGAACTCCAATTTGCACTCATACAACTGCACTGACGCACATATTTCCACTGACTACTGCACCACCAGACACATCCCTTCTATCGTTCTATGTTTTTGTTGTCTGTTTGTGGTTCTTTAGTGTGTATTTAAACTTTTTTATTGTGATACTGTGATAACTGATGCACTTTTAAGGAGCTGCTCTCTGAATTTCATTGTACTGTGTATAACGTCAATTAAAGCTTTCTATTCTATTCTATTATATTATATTCTAATAATAATAATAATACATTTTATTTATATAGCGCTCTTCTCTCACTCAGAGCGCTTTACAAAAACAAAACAATAAACAAACAAAAAGAACATGTAGAGTTGGGTTGGTGGGTGAACTAGGGGTAGGCGGAGGAGAAGAGATGGGTCTTGAGTTTGGACTGGAAGATGGTGAGGGACTCAGAGTCACGGATATGTTGGGGGAGGCTGTTCCAGAGCCTGGGAGCTGCCCTGGAGAAGGCTCTGTCGCCAAGGCTGCAGAGTTTTGATGTGTGGGTGGAGAGGAGACTGGCTGAGGAGGATCTGAGGGCCTGGGGCGGTTGATAGGGGGAGAGGAGGTCAGTGAGATATGGGGGGGCCAGATGGTGTAGGTGAGGACCAGGAGTTTGTAATCGATCCGGAATGAAATGGGGAGCCAGTGGAGCTTTTTGAGGACTGGGGTGATGTGGTTCCACGAGTTGGTATGAGTGAGGAGACGGGCAGCTGCATTCTGGACACGTTGGAGTCTGTTGATGGAGGTGGTGCTGATGCCGGCGAGGAGTGAATTGCAATAGTCGAGGCGGGAGGAGATGAAGGCATGGATGAGTCTTTCAGCAGCGTGGGGTGTGAGGGAGGATCTAATCTTTGCAATATTACGGAGGTGATAGAAGGAGGTTTTGACGGTGTGGCGGATGTGGGGTTCAAGGGAGAGGATGGGATCAAAAATTACGCCAAAATTGCGGGCCTGAGGGGAGGGGGAGACCGTGGTGCCATCAATAGTGAGTGTGTGGGGGGTGGGAGGGGAGGGTTGTGAGTTGGCTGAGGGTGGATTTGGAGCCAATTAGAAGGAGTTCAGTTTTGTTGCTGTTGAGTTTGAGGAAGTTATTTTTCATGAGTGTTAGTGAAGACAGGCAGAATTCAATGTGGGAGATGAGGGGGGGGGGGGGTGTTGTGGGGGGATTTGGTGCTGAGGTAAATTTGGGTGTCATCAGCATAACAATGGAAGTCCATTGAGAAATGGCGAAGTAACTGACCAAGGGGGAGGAGGTAAATGATGAAGAGGAGGGGGCCGAGTACAGAACCTTGGGGAACGCCTTGTGTGACGGTGACTGTGGCAGATGTGTGGTTGTGGAGGGAGATGAAGTGAGATCTGTCGGAGAGATATGAGTGAAGCCAGCTGAGTGCAGTACCTTCAATACCGAGGTTGCTGAGTCTGGTGAGCAGGATGGTGTGGTTTACAGTATCGAAGGCTGCACTCAGGTCAAGGAGGATGAGGAAGTTGAGGGAAGCAGCGTCGGCAGAGGTGAGGAGGTCATTGAAGACTTTAAGGAGAGCGGTTTCTGTGCTGTGGAGGGGGCGGAAGCCAGATTGGAGGGATTCAAAGAGGTTATTGTCGTGGAGATGGGATTGGAGTTGTTTGGTGACTATGCGTTCAAGGGTTTTGGACAGGAAGGTTGGAGATTGGGCGGTAGTTACAGAGGGAGGCGGGGTCGAGACCAGGTTTCTTGAGGGTGGGGGTGACAGCAGCAGATTTGAAACCAGAAGGGACAATTCCATGGGACAGTGAGGAGTTAAAGAGTTTAGTGAGGTAGGGGCAGAGAACGGGGAAGCAGGACTTGAGCAGGGGAGTGGGGAGGGGGTCAAGGGAGCAGGTAGTAGGTTTGGAGGAGCTTATAAATTTGGAGAGTGCAAGAGGGGTAACCAGGGGCCTATTGCATAAAACTAGGATAAGGGATTAACCTAGGATTTTTCGGTTATCCTGGCTTGCGTTAGCCATGATCCGGTTGCATAAAAGCGGAGGGACATAAATTACCATGGAGATTTATCCTTTACGTTTAGCCTGGTCCCGACCAGGCTAAACGTAAAGGATAAACTTATTCTGTTGCCTGATTGGCTCAGTCAGCTGTCACTCCGATCTGAAATCAAGGTTGTTAACAGTTATTCCATGATCTTCTGTGTACTGCTTTATTTTCATTAGCCTGTTTTAAGGTACCACATAAAAGACTGCATTGTCATTTAGTTAAATAGTTCTTATTTTTTATTTTATTTAACCTGAACCATTTATAATTAACTTAATTATAATTAGATTAAGATGCAATGATTATAATAATTTATGTGATAGTCTGTTCATATTGCAGGTTATATTTATACAATTGATCATCGATGGCAGATGACGTTGCATATGTGGGTCAAATAAATTAATCTAAAACAAAATTCAATATCAATGAAACATTCATTTGTTCTGTAATTGAATTCAAAAAGTGAAACTTAAATATATTCTAGAAATTCATTACACATGAAGTGAAATTAATCTAGAATAAGCATACTTTTCAGGAGGTCGACATTTCTGTATTATAAATCCTTTCTGATTGGTTGTATGTAATATTCTAATATTTTGAGATACTGGATTTTTTATTCCATGATCAATCAATCATCCAAAAAAAAAGGCCTGACATATTTCACTTTGTGTAATGAATCTATGAAAGTTTCACATTTTGAATGGACTTTCCATGATATTCAATTTTTTAGATGCACCTGCAGACTGCTCACTGTCAACTATTTTATCATAAAACAATGCAGGGACATCAAGATCAGTCAGCAGAGAATACATCTGCTGTATGAAATGAACTGCCCCCTGACTTACGGTTTAAACTAGCTAGGCATTGTGGGAAAATGGGCCGTCTTTTCCATTTTTACATCAGTAAATCTGTGTTCGATCTCTGGGTCTACTTCTGAAAGCTGTGGGCTGGCACTTAACAGAATGACTTACACCTGGCTTGACAAAGCGGGCCCTTTTCATCCTGGATTGGCGTTTATGCAACTGACTGATCCAAAGTGCCCAGGTTAGACTTTGTCAAGGCTGGCTTTATCAATCATCCTGGATATCTTTATTCCACTTTTATGCAATAGGCCCCAGGTCAAAGTGGGAGAGACGGCAATGGGGAGGAGGGGTTGGGAGGTCCAGCGAAATGGGTAGGGGAGGGGCCATTGAATGTTCATGTACAGGGAAAAGTGAATGGTTGATGGTGGTGATTTTGTCAGCGAAAAACTGGAGGATTGAGTTGCAGAGATCTGGGGTGGAGGTGGAGAGGGTGCCGGTCCAGGGTTTGAGGAGGTTGCTCACTGTGGAGAAGAGGGTTCTGGGGTTTTGGCAGGGGTCAGAGAAGATGGCAGAGAGGTAGGCAGACTTGGCAGCGGTGAGGGCGTCTTTGTAGGCAGTGAGGTGGAGTTTGTAGGCTTGGTGGTGGACTGTGAGTGAGGTTTTTTTGGAGAGTCGTTCGAGTTGGCGACCGGTCTGTTTCAGTTTGCAGAGTGCAGGTGTGAACCAGGGTGAAGAAGTATTAAAGGAGACAGTTTTGATTTTTAGGGGGGCCAGGGTGTTGAAGGAGGAAGACAGGGTAGAATTAAGGTGGTTTGTAAGCTCATCAGGTGAGCTGAGGGTTGAGTCCAGGGGGAGGGTGGAGGAGAGCAGGTCACAGAGATGGTGGGGATCAATGGATTTGTGGTTATGGAAGGTGATTTCTCTGAGGGGGCGGGGGCAAGTGGTGGAGAGGATGGTGAACAGTATATGTTTGTGATCAAAGAGGGGAAAGGGGCATGGGTGGAGGTTGAGTACAGGGAGATTGATAGAGCAGACAAGGTCGAGGATGTGTCCTTTGTCATGGGTTGGGAAGGTGACATGTTGGGTGAGAGAATGAAATTGTCCAGTAAAGTGGTGAGTTCAGATGAGAGCTTGGAGGTGGGGGAGTCCATGTGGATATTAAAGAGGACCTATGATGCTTTTTGACTTTTATGACCTATAAACGTTGTTATGATGATTTATAGTCATGCTTAACCATACTAAATTATCAAATAATGACTTACATGCATTTCGACGTATTCCCTGCTGACCGTCTGGGGTGTCTGTGCAGAGCACTAAACACTATTCTAGCCAGTCGAGAAGTCACGTGTTCAAAGCGGTCTACCCTTTGTAACTTCGTGACGTCGCATGTAACTTTGTGAAGTCACCACGCGGATGTTTCCATGTATGGTAATGCTGTCACTTCCCTGTTCGCGTCTGCCTCGCGCCCTTATAGGTCCATGCTCGTGCTTCCCGTCACTGAAAGTGTTCCGGAAGGAAGGTAACCAATCGCAACGGAGTGGGGTTTGCAGGAGGGAGGGGAGCGGAGATGGCCGAAGCACAGGCGGAGGGAGCGGAGATTGCCGAAGCACACACACTCAAGTGTTGACAGGACGTGCTGGATCGCCAAAATAAGAGAAAGAGCTTCCCGAAAATCTACATAGTTTTTTGTGATGTGATTCGTGTCAGGTTGCTCTATAGCAGTGTAAAACAAGAAATTAAGACCAGAAAAGTAGTATAATAGGTCCTCTTTAATGTCACCAAGTAACAGCAGGCATGGAGAGAGGGTTGATGCTAATGTGATGAGTTCGGTGAAGTCAGAAAGGAAGGAGGGATTAGGTTTGGGTGGCCTGTAGATGAGGATAACTGTCGTGGAGGAGGGGGCTTTGAAAGCGATGAATTCAAAGGATGATACTGAGGGGAGGGTGAGTTCTCTGATCAGATAATTCTGTTTGTGGATGACGGCGAGGCCACCTCCACGGCGGGAGGGGCGGGGTTTGGCGATGTAAATAGCGCCTTTTAGCCGATTTTCTCAGCCCCAAAGCGCTTTACATATCTTACCACATTCACCCATTCATACACACACTCATACACCGATGGCAGTAGCTGCCATGCAAGGCGCTCTCTGAAGCTTCGGGAGCAATTTGGGGTTCAGTGTCTTGCTCAGGGACACTTCGACATGTGGCGGGGAGACGGGGGATCGAACCTCCGACCCTGCACTCCAGAGGCGATCTCCCTACCCACTCCGCCACTGCCGCCCATGTAGCTAAAACCAGGGGGAGATGCTTGGTTGAGGGAGAAAAAGTCATTAGGTTGTTGCCAGGTTTCAGTAAGTAGAAGGAGGTCCATATTATTGTCGAGGATGAGTTCATGTATGGCGGGGGCTTTATTGTTGAGTGAGCGGGTGTTGAGGAGGGCAAAGTTGGCACAGCCAGAGGGTGATGGGATAGGGGCAGGCTGGAGAGGTCTGAGGTTAGCCAGGTTAGCTGTGCAGGGGGGCGGAGAGGAGTGGGGGAAACTGGGTGGAGGGGTGGTGGTAGAGTATATAGATGATTGGAAATTTGGTGGTTCAGATGAGATGTTAAGTGAAGTGATGTATGGGTGAGGAGAAAGGACAGCAGTGAAATCCAGTCCATGTTTTCTGTCCTGCCTGGTGAGCTGCTGCCTGACAGAAGCGCGGCATGGTCCAGTAGCGGGTGAGTCCTGATGACGTGGCAGAGGTGCGACGGAGCTTGCAGGTAACTGGACAAATGGGATGGAGTTTCCGTGCTGGGTCAAAACAAACCCGCGGCGGGAGCCTCTGTGGATGTAGCGGCGGCGTCGTAGTAGTCCAAGTTGTTGAATGACTGAGATGGATGATGGGATGAGGTGGTTGAAAAGTCCAAACAGCTGTGCAGGTGAATAGGTGATCATGATGAACCAGGGGAAGAGTCTGACTGAGGGGAGACCATGCGGAGTGAGGAGGATGGATGCGACCAGATGTGGCCGACGGAGCAGCGATCGTTAGCCGCCACTCGATAGCTGAGCGAGGGTGACCCGCTAGCAGTCAGTAGCCAGTGAATACACAACACAGTGCGATCGGAGTGACCAGGAGGCGGCTGATGTGGGTGGGACCAACGATGATGGGCGATTGTGGCTCAGGTGGTTAAGCGGGTTGGCCAACGATCCAAGGATTGGCGGTTCGATCCCCGCCCGGCCACCTGTGTCATGGTTGTTGTGTCCTTGGGCAAGACACTTCACCCACCTTGCCTTGTGTGAATGTGTATGATTGCTGTATGTTTGAGGTGGTGGTCGGAGGGGCCGATGGCGCGGAATGGCAGCCTCACTTCCGTCAGTCTGCCCCAGGGCAGCTGTGGCTACTATCGTAGTTTACCACCACCGGTATGACTGTGTGTGAACAAATTGAACCTGGAACCCTGTAAAGCGCTTTGAGTCAACAACAGCGAAATAAAGCGCTATATAAATCCAATCAATTATAATTAATTATTATGGTCAGCAGGCACCCGGAGATTACCCGACCGGCCAGTGTTGGAGGACAGCGGCAGCAGGTGTGGTGGCGTGTGTCAGGCTATATGAACAGTGGCGAGAAGCGGCGAACAATCAGCAGCAGCGGTCAAACCTCTTCCTATGGTTGCTACGTCCCTTTGGTTGCCAACACACGAATGGTGTTATGAGATAAAGTCCCCGTTCATTCTTGAAGTAAGCTAGCATCCAGTGCATCGTTTTTCCCACACAAGTGGTAATGCCAGCGGATTGAAAAAATATTCCAAGTGAAGCCAATCACACTGTCCGATTAGTTCATAGAGCCGAAAATAAATAAAATTAAGGTATTGGAAGTTAAAAAGTTAAAACAGTTAAGAAGTTACCGGCGAGCAGCGGCAGCAAAGTTGCCAGCATTCAGTCGTTGCCATGGTATTCTATTTCTAACCGTGCTGTACCTATTTTTGTCACCCTTTTGTTAAGATACCAAGCCGTCCCAAAAGGTTCCAAAGGGTGGAGCAACACACTGCTGTCCGTTTATTGGTTGAAATAATCACCATTACCATGCGAGAGAAAACCACCTTGTTTAGTGACCTCGGCAAGAGTGGTGTCCGTTGCTCGCCCTGACTGTCAGCTATGTTAACCAAATTACTCCATATTTCACGCAGTGGCTCTGCTTTGACAAAAGCCTAGGATTAACTTTGCTTTCAGCCACGTCTCCTTGTCACCTTGAGAGCTGCAGTGTGTGAGAGAGAGCCAAAACACAGAGCTGCTTACAGACTCTGCCAGCTCTTGTAACTTATAAATACTGCTCTTAATTAAAACTAGGGCTGTCAAAATTAACGCGTTAACGCAGGGTGATTAATTTCTGGAATTAACTCGTTAATTTTTTTAACGCATGTGCAGAATGATCCGCCCCATACATCCCACCGGCTCTGCACTACTGTCACTCTAATTGTGGCTGACCCAGGATCAGTAGCTGCGCGCAGCCAAACATAGCAGCACCTTAGCCCATGCCGTGTTTTAAACTGCTAATGGCCACGTCTGTGTCGCAGGCATAGATAGTGAAAAAAAATCAACTGCCGCGGGTGGCAGTTGATCTCGAAGCAACAGGAGGAGAAACATTGTCCGCTCTGTTCAGAGCCTGCAAGGACACAAACGTCTGCAGTTTTCAGAGGTGTGTGTGATTAGACATCAACATAACGTTGGCTTCCTGGCACAAATTAACAGTACCCTAGGATGTGGTCGCACGTACAAACAAACACAAACACAAACACACACACACACACACACACACACACACACACACACACACACACACACCGCAGACTGTAAACAAGTTGTATTCAAGAATGCACAACCTATAGATTCACCAAATAAATGCCGTTATAGCCTATAGCCTATATTTGCCCACAGACATAGTAAAGAGACAGACCAATTGAATTATGGTGTGGTAGGTATATATTTTTGTTTGATTTAAATGTATTTTCAGTGTTAAAACCATCGTTTGGATTTTCAATTAATAAAAATACTAATTTTAAATGTACATATCCACCTTCTGTCATTTATCTTTCCGTTCATACAACAATATACAGAGAAAATTCGAATTTTTCGGGCATATTTCAAATGGTAAAATTAATCGTGATTAATCCAAAGAATCCTGTGATTAATCTGATTAAAAAATGTTAATCGTTTGACAGCCCTAATTAAAACACTTTGGTTTTTAAAGTAGCAGTACTGATAGATTATGAATTAGTCCCGTTTTTAACGGTGGAGTATCTCAGTACTTTTCTGGTATCGGCACACCGTGCAACACTAGCACCTATTGCACTTTGTTCTACAAATTCTACAAAAAAGTACTATTAGTTAAATATAATTCAAAGTCATTTTGGATACAAGTGTCAGCAAAATCAATGGAATGAATAATAATCTCTCTCCATAACAATCTGAAAAAAAAGCAAAAAGCATATTTTCGAAAATGTTTAACTATTTCTTTAAAATGCTTCAAACCCTACCCACACCCTTTATTACTTTGTATCTGTGTTTGGTGCTGTGAGTGCTCTGACCTTAAGAAGCAGCATGAGGTTGTATTGCAGAGCTAGCAGTGCCATGCGGACAGTGGTCACAGAGAAGAAGCCCATTTCAGGGTTCTGCTCGTCTGGCTTCTCTCGCTCACTCTCCTCTTTGACTGCCGATCGCTCACCAGCGTCAGACATCTTAGCCGCCAGCTGCATTTCAAAGATGGTGTCCTCACAAAAGTTCACAAATAGCTCCATCTTCTCCTTCTCCCCTCCTTCATTCACCACATCAAAGATGAACTGACGCTTAGATTCTTTGACCTGGACAAAAAAAAAAAACTCAAGACATTGTTCTGGTCATTTTTGTCACAATTAAGCTGAGACACTGCAGGTGAATAGGGCCAACCTTTTTACTCAAATATATCATCATGAAACCAGTTAATTAGTTACATTAAAACAACAATTGTTTGTAGAAAGTACGTATATGCAAACATTTGTATCTCTTTAAAAACCAAAAATCTAGATGTTGGACAAAACAGAATTAAAATAAGTTCTTTCATATTTACAATATTTTATATTGGAGTCCAACGTTTTTACAGAACAGATTTAAAAAAATATTTTAGATAAAAAGTACTGTTCTTCTTCTTCTTCTTCTTATTATTATTATTATTATTATGTAAATGCTTCAGCAATTTCAGTATTGAAAAAAACTAATGTTTTGTCTGCAGTGTCTCGCCTTAATAACTCTTACCAAAAAGTAAAGTATCATGTGGTATGTTCATATGCAGTACCATCTTCACCTGAGGTTTCTCCCACTGTGTTCGGCTGGACTCACTGATCTCGAAGTAAACCCTCTCAATGCGCTTTGCACTGCCCATGATCTCAATCCGCCCAAGGTAGGGTTGGAAGTAGTTGAGGACGCTCTCTGCCAGCTCTAGGAATGTCTGCAATCGAGTGTCATGAGGCATGTGCTCCGAGAGGTTGGTCAGCAAAACCGCCACATTGAAGCCAATGTCCTTTTGAATCACAGTTGTTAAAAAAAAAGTTTTTTTTAATCTTTTGAAAAAAAGAAAGTATTGAGACACCTGAGGATAACACCAGAATTATTGCAGTCACATCCAAAACTCTGAATCAAATGCTTATTACAGGCTACTTTATTTCTGGGTAAACGTGACAGCCGACACACAAACATAGCACCCTACAATCCAATCAAGAAGTCTTTAGTACTAAAATTCGATTTGTAATATAGAGGCTATTTTTAAGCATTTTGATGTGAATTAAATGAGTAAAAAGTTGCTACAGTATGACATAAACAACAGTATGTTGTTTTCCTAATGAGTGGCGTCCAAATCAAGCTTACAAGAAAATAATTAAACCTTAGCTTCTCCTCCAAATTCACTCTATTTTAAGAAAGTAGGGTTAATTCATGCTCCCTTGAAAAAGGGGAATCATTAGTATCTGACTAAGATCAAAAAACCCAAGAACAAGAGATCTATCTTGGTTTCCCCATACAAATATGAACCACAAAAAAAAACTGTTCTACTCTGACATTAAAGAGGACCTATTATACTACTTTTCTGGTCTTAATTTCTTGTTTTACACTGCTATAGAGCAACCTGACACGAATCACATCAAAAAAAACTATGTAGATTTTCGGGAAGCTCTTTCTCTTATTTTGGCGATCCAGCACGTCCTGTCAACACTTGAGTGTATGTGCTTCGGCAATCTCCGCTCCCTCCGCCTGTGCATCGGCCATCTCCGCTACCCTCCCCCCCCTCTTGCAAACCCCACTCCGTTGTGATTGGTTACCTTCCTTCCGGAACACTTTCAGTGGCGGGAAGCGCGAGCATGGACCTATAAGGGCGCGAGGCAGACGCGAACAGGGAAGTGACAGCATTACCATACATGGAAACATCCGCGTGGTCACGTCACGAAGTTTTATGCGACGTCACGAATTATGAGAGGGTAGACCGCTTTGAAGACGTGACTTCTCGACTGGCTAGAATAGTGTTTAGTGCTCTGCACAGACACCCCAGACGGTCAGCAGGGAATACGTCGAAATGCATGTAAGTCATTATTTGATAATTTAGTATGGTTAAGCATGACTATGAATCATCATAACAACGTTTATAGGTCATAAAAGTATAAAAGCATCATAGGTCCTCTTTAATAAAAAAAGATATAAAGTGCATACGAAAAATATTCAAAGCGCCTCACTTGTTCCACATTTCGTTATGTTACAGCCTGGAATAAGGCTGGATTCAATTATTTTTTTTCCTCAAAATTCTACACGATAGGGGAGAACGGGGTAATCTGAGCCACTTTTTACATTTGCTCCCCTCTAAGCGAGCTAAAATCACTCAAATTTACACATTTCCCATTAATTCAGGATGTTTCCTAGAAATGGGCATTAGCAGAATTTTTTCAAGACAAAGGGCAGTGAAAATATGATTGTTTTAAAAAAAGTTGTCATGTGGCTCACTTTACCCCAGCTGTGGGGTAAACTGATCCACTTACTTTTTCCACTCTGAAACTACCATAACAACACATATTGTAACAGTAAGAATCCTGAAAGCTAGCCACACAGTCCAGAACTAATGTCGGACTAGTAAAAGAATGATGGGGTTTGGTCAATTAAGCAAAGCACATTTTCTAAACACTTGAAAGTAACTCTGAACAAAATCAAATACAACAAATTATAATTCAAAAGGTTTTAATAAGATTCAAATGAAAGATAGAACCAGTTAGATTAGAACACAGTCTGGGGGTCAGAACACAGGACCCTTAGAGCCAGCTTGTGTCTGGGGGTCAAAGCATAGGAAAATCAGAACCAGCAAGAACAGCCTGGGACTCAGAACACAGGAGAAGACCCAACTGGATTATAACATCAGCCTGTCATACTCTACAACTAGGCCTACTCTACATTCCAGCCCTGAAGGTTACAGGGAAAGATGAGAAGGTGCTCTTTCCGTGTGGTTGCCCCAGGTCGTCTTCCTGGTGTATTTCCTTGGCATGATGGCTTTTCTACAATGTGTATGACATTAAAATAAAACATATGTCATGTAATATTACATTAAAATATGTTTAAGACTAAACGTAACTTGTGCCTCATGGTGGGGTAAAGTGAGACAGTGGCTCACTTTCCCCCACAGCATTTGGCTCACTTTCCCCCACCACCACAATTTGAGAAAAAACTACCTCTCTTAGCATTTCATCACATGGTTTTTATATGTCGGTAGTTCATCAACACGTATGATACAAGTTTTTCTACGTGAATACATTTGCTTTGGCACAACAGTTGATTAAGTTGACAGCAAGAAAATGTACTTTTACATGCAAAATACCTATTTTGGTGAAAAAACATGCTTACCACAGCACCATGAGGTCCTCTCTTTCAGGGCCATGGGGAAATGAGAGGGGCTTGAAAACATATATCTCACATGACCACAAATGTTTTCCGTTGCCTAGATACAGTGGGTGGCTCACATTACCCGATGCCTCAGATTCCCCCGTTCTCCCCTACCCCATAATGACGACATGAATTTTTTTTTTAAATGTTTGCAAATGTATTAAAGGTCTCATATTATACACTTTTCTGTCAATATTATATGGTCTTAGAGGTCCCTAATACGTTTTTCTTTAGTTGTTTGCTGAAAAAACCATTCAGATCATTTATTGTAGTATGCCTCTATACCTTGATTTTCAGCTAATCTCACGATGGCCTATTTTTGAAACCGAGCTGCAGCTCCCCTCGTTTTATATACCATCTATGAGCTCCCCCCGCCCCTGTCCGGAAGCGAAGCCATTGGCCTCGCCCTCTGTCCATAGGTCCATAGCGTCCAACGTCTTTGCCGTGCCTGCTACTGCCTAAGTTCAAATTCACACTATGAAAATAATAGTTTTCTACCTTTAATGTAAATGTGTGAATTTGAAAGGAGCAGCAATGACAGTCAGACAGTCAGACAGTCATTGTGCCTCACTAAAGCAGATTGAAAGTGTATTCTTCTTCTTCTGTGCATTTCCTGCAGACAGTTGAGCATTGCCAGTCCAGGCAGACACGCAGTTAACATTAAAAACACTCCCACACACAAACACAACCCCCATCCACTTGCAACATTTAAATTGACAGATTTGAGAGGCAGCAATTTGTCTCGGGAGCTTCTATTAACTGTGTGGGCGTCAATTTTTTTGGTCGCATACATTAGGACAACGTAACCCTCATGTTGGGTTGCCCTTTTGTTTTTTTAAAAGACAAAAACGCATTAATAATTTCCTTCAAAATAATAGGGATGCCAAGAGGGACCGTTTCAACTGTTGAGGTGCCTTCACTATACAGTGGCTTGCAAAAGTATTCATACCCCTTGAAATGTTCTACATTTTGTCACGTTACAACCACATACGTACAATTATGTTATTGGGATTTTATGTGATACACCAACACAAAGTGGCGCATCATTGTGAAGTGGAATGAAAATGAAAGTGTGGCGTGCAAAAGTATTCAGCCCCCTGAGTCAATGCTTTGTAAACCCACCTATCGCTGCCATTACAGCTGCAAATCTATTGAAGTATTTCTCTACCAGCTTTGCACATCTACAGACTGATATTTATTGCCCATTCTTCTTTGCAAAATAACTTGAACTACAGATTCAGCATCAGATTGGATGAAGAGCGTCTGTCAACAGCAATTTTCAAGTCTTTCTCAATATTCTCAATTGTTTTTAGGTCTGGACTTTCACTGGTCCATTCTAACACATGCCTATGCTTTGATTTAAACCATTCCATTGTAAATCTGGCTGTATGTTTAGGGTAGTTGTCCTTCTGGAAGGTGAACCTACACTCAGTCTCAAGTATTTTGCAGACTCTAACAGGTTATCTGCCCTGTATTTGGCTCCATCCATCTTCCCATCAACTCTAACCAGCTTCCCTGCACCTGCTGAAGAATAGCATCCCCATAGCATGATGCTGCCACAACCATGTTTCACTGTGGTGATGGTGTGTATAGGGTGATGTGCAGTGTTAGTTTTCCACCACACATAAGGCCAACAACTTCACATTTTGATCTCATCTGAACAGAGCACCTTCCTCCAACCCTTGGCAAAAGCCATGCAGTCAGATGAGACCAAACGTGAAGTTTTTTGGCCTGAATGCAAAATGCAATGTGTGGCGGAAACTAACACTACAAACCACCCTATACACACCATCACCACAGTGAAACATGGTGGTGGAAGCATCATGCTATGGGGATGCTTTTCTTCAGCAGGTACAGGGAAGCTGGTTAGAGTTGATGGGAAGATAGATGGAGCCAAATACAGGGCAGAAAACCTGTTAGAGTTTGCAAAATACTTGAGACTGGGGCAGAGGTTTACCTTCCAGAAGGAAAGCTACCCTAAACATACAACCAGATCTACTATGAAATGGTTTAAATCAAAGCATAGGCATGTGTTAGAATGGCCCAGTCATAGTCCAGACCTAAAAACAATTGAGAATATTGAGAAAGACTTGAAAATTGCTGTTGACAGACACTCTCCATCCAATCTGATGCTGAATCTGAACCTTGAGCTATTTTGCAAAGAAGACTGGACAAAATGTATCAGTTTGTAGATGTGCAAAGCTGGTAGAGAAATACTCCAATAGATTTGCAGCTGTAATGGCAGCTGGTTCTACAAAGCATTGACTCAGGGGGCTGAATACTTTTGCACGCCACAGGTGACACTGTGAGGGCAAGATGGCAGCTGGAAAGTTTGGTGTGCTTGTGGTGTTTTTAGCATACATTTTTATTCAAACATTTTTAGACACTGGACCTAAAATCGGGGTGGAAGGGCATTTATAAAGCTTTTGTGCCCACCCAAACAAACTTTCACATATAAAAAGTTTGGTCATGGCAAGAAAATCCTCATGGACACTTTCCTCTACCCATGCTGGTATTGAACCAGCCAAAATAACAAATCTGGCTACAAGCGGCATGTTAACGGCGGACAATTCATCATTTGCATCTGCCTGTTACTATCTGGGGATATACATCAATGCCCGGGTCCGATGCCGGAGTTTGGACGGAGAGATACGATTGTAAAAAGTCCCACGACAGGTGCGATGGTTTGCACTAGTCATCCAAACAATGGGGACCAACTTCTGTCCATTTTCGCTGAAGGAAGTGGGAGCGCATGTGGAGACGCCGGGAGACGCAGCGGAGATCCGACACTTGGAGATGCAATCCTCGGGCAGCGTGACACTCGGCAGGCCAGATTGGAAATTTGGGCCCCCCTTGGGCAGTCACTCGTGGAGGAAATGGAGAGCGACGGCAAAGAGAGGCTGAGCGTGGATTCTTCCCTGTCTGCGAGAGGACTACACCTGCTTCATCTCAACGTAAGAAGCCTTCTACCGAAAATCACAGAGATCCGACACCTTAGCAAAAGTAGAAAGGTGGGAATCTTTTGTTTGACTGAAACATGGCTGGACGACTCCGTTGAGGATGCGGAAGTTGAATTAGAAGAGATCGCAACCGCAAGGGCGTTGGAGTGTGCTTTTATGTGAGATCGGACATTGGTTTTAATCACAGAACGGACTTGTATAACGATCAGATTGAATCGGTTTGGTTAGATATTTTGCTACCTAAGAGAAAGCCTATACTTATCGGTGCATGTTACAGACCGCCTGATCAAACCCATTTTTATGACTTTTTAGAAGAGCTTTGCTCAAAGAGTATTGATTTTGTTAAATCTGAAGTTATCATGATGGGAGATTTTAACACTGATATTCAGAAACGGGATGTTTCCGGGTATAGTACTAGTGAAGTGATAATTGAACATGATGGAACTTTTTACTTGTGCATATCTTGTGACATTTGTATTTCTTTTTGTCATAAGTAAAAGTAGGAAATGTTTAATGAAACAGAATAGACTGTGAAGGCTCATCAGGTTAAAGCTGACCAGAGGAAGGGGGAGGACCATAGGGCCATAGGAAGTAGGAAGGGGAAGGACCTTATATGGCCATACAGTAGGAAAGAGTAGAGGGAGGGGGCTACCGGGGCTCCCCCGTGCAGATGTGCCTTTTTCACTCCTCCCTCTCACAAGTCTCATTGGTTTTCAGTTCACTATATAACAACTCGTTCGGAGCAGGACAAGGCTCTTCTGGGCCGCTTTTTGCGGGCACTACTATATACTCCTATAGTTTGTCAGGCTCTGTTCCAGGACACTCTATCTGTCTTCCACCATGGAGGCAGAAGAAAAACGTAGAAAAACTTTGTGAGTCCAAAATACTCTGAAAGATTTTGGACTTCGAAGTACTTAGAGGCAAAGTCTTTTAAAAACACATATTTGAACCTCTTGACACTAAGAATGACTTGATCAAGAATTTTTAGAAATAGGAAAACGGACAAAATTACTTGGAAGTAGACAGATATTATTGGGGAATGCTCCAACAGGGGGATACCTTTCTTTAATAGGTCCATAGCGATGTCTGTCTAAATCCTTGTAATTTATGAAGTTTTCGTAGCGCTTAAGATGATACTTACAGGCACGCATGCAAGTGTCTGGGTATTGTTTCACGAGCTACAACAAATTTAGAAACGAGAACCAAGTCAAAATAACTCTATTGAATGAGTTATAGGCATACAACCTCTTTTCTTTTCCTTTGTTGTCCATTTTATGTATTATACCTATACTCTGTTGTATTTTGTAAATAAAATCCCTTAAATGTTGTAAAGCCTCAGTTGTGAATTAGTTTATAACTGGAACAGAAGGACTTTAGGTATAGGGTTTTTTCTTCAAAGAGATGGTTTGGTCCCCGGGGAGGTAAGTACTCTTTGATTCTACACAACGGTACATTACTGATTTAAAACACACACAACCTCATACAACTAACCTCTCTGTAAGGAGAGAATATGTTGATACACCTAATCTTTAAAAATAAAAGAATAGGTTATAAATACCTTCCCAGATTAAACTAGATGTTTATATTATGAAAATAGTATATCTGTTCTATTTTACTAAGAAGGGTGGTTTACGAAACTAAGTTAAATACAACTTATACGCAATAACTTGTGAATGATATCTTCCGTGAAAACAGGAGGAGGATTTTCTGAAGCAATATTTAAAAGGGTTAATAGTTTAGAGGAGGTAGGCCTCATCCTAGGATGAGGGGGCTCTGATAAAATAGAAACTTTACACACGGTGGTATATATTGAATATTGTACTTTATTTAGAAGTAAAACTCAGGTGGTAAAGATGGTAAATCCAGCGCTATTAAACAAAGAGGCCGGGGTTGGCGTCTCTTGCAGGAACCGTGGTGAGAGGAGAGTCGTCTTTATGAAGGAATAATAGACAATTAAATCATTGTGTTACAGGTTAGTTGATATGAGTTTGATAGGACATAACTAATAAACTTTTGATACTAGCTTTTCATTTAGATTAGACTTTTATAGTCGAAATCGTAATACTAGAAAGATCAAGAAAGCAGTTTTTAACGTGCATTCCTCTACTAAAACCCGGTCACTGAAAAGGTATACCAAAGAAGCACTGACTGACTGTTTAAAGCAAATGGACTGGTCTAATGTACTGCGATGCATGGATGTGGATAGAGCATGGTGCTCATTTAAATGTATGTTTTTAGAAGCTGTTGATAAAGTAGCCCCATGTAAAGAAATTAGAATAAAACAGAGGACAGAATCCTGGGTAAATGATAATATCCTTGAGGCAATTAGAGCAAGAAATAGCATGTATGGTCAATTCAGGTTAAACAATGATGAGCAGAGTTGGACTGATTATAAGAAGGCGAGAAATGAAGTTAACAGATTAGTGGTTCATACTAAAAAGGCATTTTTTAATGCGAAAATAGCTGAATATAGAAATGACTCAGGAAAGCTATGGAAATCCCTCAAGCAGCTTGGCTAAAGTAAAATGATGAAAACCAAAAACACTAACATCACTCTAAATCTTGGTAATAATATAACATCAGAGAAGGAGAAAGTAGCAGATGGCTTTAATAAACATTTTTCATCTGTTGCCAGCAAGCTGGTGGATAAGCTACCTGGTCTGACAATATGGTGAAAGCCATGTGCGATACTATTACTCTCAGTTAGGGATTCAGACGGGTGGCTTCCTCTTTGAAAAGGTGTCTGAGGCACATGTTCTTGAGAAGCTCCAAAGGCTTGATTGCTCTAAAGCAGGGGTGGCCAAACTGCGGCTCGCGAGACGCATGCGGCTCTTTGCCTAGCTTCGTGCGGCTCTGTTATGTGCCAGATCTGTGCCTTGTTTTGCAGAGCTCTTGAAGCCCCTCCCTCACCTCGTTAACTGCCACCTGTGCTGCCTATTTAAGCTCGGAGGCTTAATTGACTCCCCCTCTCCAGCCAGGGCCAGCAGCATGGCTCCCATTCACCTTTTGGTTAAAACCTTTGTTACAATAAACGCAGTTTTCTTACACCTTTAACTTGCTTTTGTGTACTTTATGTTGCTTCCCCGAGCCGGGTTGTAACTTATTGGGGCCTCGCCGGGATCAATCTGGAGTTTTTGGTTGAGTTAATTTGTTTCTCTTTGTCCCCTAGACAAACTTTGTATACTTTGGGTGGTGTTTGGCAGTGTGGCTGTGAGTAGCGTTTTTCATGGTGAGTATGGTGAGTATTGAATCTGAGTGCTTTTGATCTAAAGTTGTGAGTGATCTCCCTGGTTAGTTAGGGAGTGTGCCAGCTGGTCAGAGCAATCTGTCCTTTTTTATTTTCGAGGATATCCTGGGTGGGGGCCTAGAGCTTCAGAGCTGGTTCGTTTGCTGGCTGATAAGTCTAGAGCTTCGAGCCCGGTACGCCTCAAGAAGACAGTTAGGTTTAGTTTAAAGCTAGGCAGGTACCAGGGGGTTTGCTTTGATGATCTTTTGCACTCGGAGGCTTGCTCACTGTGCCCATCAGTGATTGATTTCTAATGTTAGCTGAGTTAGTGATTGCTTTATGGGGACAGTTGTGGTAACGTGTCCTGGATCCTAACATTGTTTTTTTTCTGCAGCTTGTGGATGTGTCAAGTGGTGGTGTGTAACTTGAATTTGTAGGCTAGTTCTCCTGAGGTTGTGTTGCTTTAGTTTGGACTACCAGCAGGTTCTATTTTGGTAATAGTTTCTGTATGGGTAATATTTTGTGCTACTTAGTAGTTGATGGGAGTTCTAGGCCTATTTTTGTGATCTTGGTTTAAAAAAAAAAAACCCATTTAGTAGAGATGATTTGTGACTAGCTGTAGTATTGGATAAGGTGTACATTGTGCATACTGGTTAAGTTGAAACCTTGTGTAAAAGCATTGGGGTATTGTGGTAGATTTGAATAGTTTCTATTCACCAGAGTTGCTGAGCAGATAGTCTTAAAAAGGTTAAGGTTACGAGGAAGAAGTAGAACCTCCCTAGATGGACGTGTGTTTGACTTGGTGTTGCACAAGTAACGAAACGATATGTCTATTTGCAGATATTAAGACACATGATACCCCACACACACAGATATAAACGGGTCCTGTAACTAGCAACTTCAGTGCCATTGCGGCCTCAGCCTGCTGCTACTATGCTACCATGAAATCCTATGTCTGATGTCTGATGGAAATCTCCTGAAATAAACCTCTCTGAACACAATGATGATTGTCCTGGCCTCACCCTTTGTCTTGGTCGCCACGGGGGATTCGGCCACCACAGTATTCTGTTTGTTGGTTTGTTTTTTTGTGGCTAGTAAAGTTATCTACTATGGCAGCACCCACAGTTCTAGGTGACTTTGACTTTATTAGCGCACCCTCGGAGGAGTTGCTATGTCAGCTTTCTAAAGAACAGCTCCTTAGCCTTGCCAGTCATTATGACATTGAGATTACCAGCAGTGATAAACGCCTTAAATATAGTTTAAGAGAAGCCCTTAAGGCTAGTCTAGTAGAAAGAGGCGTTCTAGAGCCACCGTCTTCGCCAACATATCAACAACTTGTTCTTCCTCAAATGTCAGAGGCTGTGCTTGAGTTTAGGATGAAGGAGTTGGCTTTTCGAGAACGGCAACTAGAAAAAGAGCTAGAGGATAAAGAGAAAGATCGTATCCTCAAAGAAAAAGAACTAGAAAAAGAACTAGAGGATAAAGAAAAAGAGCGTATCCTCAAAGAAACGCAGATGCACTTAGAGCACGAGCATTTCCTTAGAGACCTTGAGTTTAGGCAGGCTACTCTGAGCTCATCTAGTGCTGCCTCGTCTCAGTTTAATGTAGTAAGACACATTAGACTAGTACCTCCATTTGCTGAGAAACATGTTGAGAAGTACTTCGCTCATTTTGAACGGGTGGCCACCGTTTCAGAGTGGCCAATGCATGCCTGGACATCACTTTTGCAAAGCATTTTGGTGGGAAAAGCACAAGATGCTTACACTGCTTTAAGCATTGAGGATACCAAGGACTATGAAAAAGTTAAAAGCACTATTCTAAGAACTTATGAGCTTGTTCCGGAGGCGTACCGCCAGCGGTTTAGAGGCCTCAGTAAACAGGATGACCAAACTTATGTAGAGTTTGCGAGAGAGAAGGAGATCAGTTTTAGTTCTTGGTGCAGATCACAGAAAGCGGAAACTAAGGAGGACAATTAGTGCTGCTGGAGGACTTAAAAAATTGTCTGCCTAGTGCCGTGTGTAATTATCTCAATCAGCAAGAAGTAACCTCTCTTGATAAAGCTGCTGTTTTAGCAGACAAGTTTGTATTGACAAACAAGGTAAACTTTGATGACGACCAAGGTGAGAGAAAAGGAAGGGCTGATTTTAATAGACCTCGGGGTTCAAAATCTCCTACCCCGGTTTCTACAACTTTCACTAGAAGGTCGGCTACTGCGAGTACTCCCTGGGAGAAGACTTGTTTTTATTGCAAGGAGAGTGGTCACTTCGTTGCCGATTGCCCTGTTTTGAGTAAGAAAGAAGAGTCCTATAAGCCTGTTGCCTTACTAAAAGTGGTGAAAAAGTGTGCTATCGCCCAACACATGGACCAGTCTGCTCAAAAGAATGAGCTGGCTGGCTCTTCGTCTTTCCTCATGGATGGTTTTGTTTCTCTTGTCACTGACCCTTTAAACAAGCAACCGATTAAGATTTGGAGAGATTCTGGTGCTTTTCAGTCTTTGATTCTACAGGACTTCTTACCGTTTACTGACCAGTCTGAGTTGGGCTCTAATGTCCTCGTCCAAGGGGTTGGGGGTGGGTATTTGTCCTTGCCTATGCATAACCTTAAACTTGAAACAGGTCTTGTGTCTGGGGAGGTAGCTGTAGCTGTGTGTCCAAGCCTTCCAATTGAAGGGGTGTCCTTCATCTTGGGAAACGACTTAGCCGGTGGTAGGGTACTTGCAGCTCCTGAGTTTGTGTTACCCACGAGAAGCTTTGAGAGGGACCATGGGGGGCAGAAGGGAAGGGCTGTGGTTAAAAGGGTTTCAAAGCCTCCTCCCAAGGCCTTTGCAGCTAGAAGGTCCAGGGCTCCCCTAGAACGTGCTTGTTTCTATTGCAGGAAGGTCGGTCACCTAATTGCTGTTTGCCCTGTCTTGAGCAAGAAATGAAAGCATAGTAAGCCTGTTGCTGTTACACCAGGCATTGAGCATCCCGTCCAAAAGTCTCCCGGTTGTGTTGCGGTCTGTAGTGAGTTAAAGAAAACAACTGACTCTGTTATTGCACTTTCAGACACATCCCAGGCTATTGGTAAGCCCAAGCAGAGGATTCCCCTAGCTCCTTTGCATCTTAGGTCTTCGGTCTCCGGTGGGGGACGTCCTGTGTCTTCGGTCTCCGGTGGGGGACGTCCTGTGTCTTCGGTCTCCGGTGGGGGACGTCTTGGGTCTTGGGTCTCCGGTGGGGGACGTTCCGGTGCCTTCGGTCTCCAGTGGGAGACATCCCTGCCTCTTTTACCATCCACATCTGGATTAATGTCAATATGCCTGCAGACTCCATTCTCAAGGTTGTAAATGTTACATGTAGTAGCACCATTTCATTTATAGTCTATTTTGGTGATTGTTAGGTTGCATAGCAACCATTTTAAGGGGGGAGGTGTTATGTGCCAGATCTGTGCCTTGTTTTGCAGAGCTCCTGAAGCCCCTCCCTCACCTCGTTAACTGCCACCTGTGCTGCCTATTTAAGCTCGGAGGCTTTATTGACTCCCCCTCTCCAGCCAGGGCCAGCAGCATGGCTCCCATTCACCTTTTGGTTAAAACCTTTGTTACAATATACGCAGTTTTCTTACACCTTTAACTTGCTTTTGTGTACTTTATGTTGCTTCCCCGAGCCGGGTTGTAACAGGCTCTTCAGTTCATATCATATAATTTTGTTAATGTGTAGGCCCTATGTGTATGCCTGTTCGCTAATGTTTAATTGAGGACACAACATAAAGTTCTCAAACGTTTGGTGTGGACGCAACACAAAACTGCCCGCTCAGCTTGGAGGGAGGTTTTCCGTGAGTAAACAATTTGTGTCAAGTTCGCTCCGAAACAGAGTGGGAGAGTTTATATTTTTTTGTTGAACGTTCTGCCTTATATGCCAGGCGTCATTAGCGCATTTTAAGGCTTCAAATCTTCAGCGCCACTTCAGCTCACTCCAAGCTAAAAGTAAGTCCCACTAAGCAACATGCATAGTAAGAGAAAAACGCTATTGCAAATTGTTATATTTTTGTTTGTGGACTTGGTTGAACTGAGAGTTTGTGTGTGAGGCAGTGCACAAAATGTTCATTGTTGAAAATGACTGGCCTGTCGTCTTGGTACTGTAGGAGTCCAGTTCTGTCGTTATCACAGGGGCGGCCTTAACAATCTGGGGGCCCGTTTCAAGTCCTAGTGTGTGTCCCGTTGTTTTTTTTTTTGTTTTTTTTTAATAAATAATGCTTGCGCATGCTTGTGCATGCTCCCTGCGAAAATAAAAAAGATAGTGGAATCCAGCTGGTTCTTAGACGGATTATGAGATAATAGGCCCCTGGACCAAGACTCTCAAAGGGCCCCCCACTCCTACCTATCCAGTCAGGTACACTGACTTTTCCGCACAGATACATACAATTATTGGCAAAAAACTTATTAAGGAAGTCAGTGTTTCCCAGATGATTTTGGGACACTGTGGGAGGGACCCTGGTCCTTGTTGGGGGGTCAGGGGGCATTGCACCCTGGAAGAAAATGTGTACTGTTTTAAAGTAAAATGCATCAATCTGATGCACTTAGAGAGGAAAATTTAGAGGCTAAATCAAATCTTGAGCTGCAGAAGGAACATTATTTTTCTGATTTTTCTGAAGCAGGCAGCATCCTTTACTCTGCAACTGCAAAAACAGTAGATTGGTCTGCAGACCCATGTCATATGATGGAGAGACCCATTTCAACAGATAAAGGGTGGATAGCTACTTTTTATGAACAGTATATAATTTACACATAGAAAGTTTATTCCTGTATGTGTGGGGGCCTTAGAGGCCCCTCATGAAGCCCCTAAAGACGGAGCTAATAATGCTGTTGCTTTACAATTGCTTTTGTATTTCTCCCCTACTAGTTGAGGGGCGCATGATTTATTTCCTTATATTTAGGCTATTCCTTTTTGGAACCTTTTATTGACATGAGTGACTGAGCTCTTTGACTATAAGGCATGTAAAGTTATCAGTACCTTAGCTTAGGGCCCCCTTGTGCCCCTGGGCCTGGTAGCATGCACAAGCATTATTTATTTAAAAAAAAAAAATAATAATACAAAATTCAACTGAAACGTGTGTGTGTGTGTGTGTGTGTGTGTGTGTGTGTGTGTGTGTGTGTAAGGGATGGGGGGATGTTCATGTGTACCCGTGTGTACAATGTGGCTCTTTGCAGTAACACAGTAAAAAATGTGGCTCTTATGGCGCTTTTCCACCGCATGGTATCAGCTCGACTTGACTCGACTCGCATTTTTGGCTTTTCCACCGCAATTTCATGGTACCTGGTACCACGTAGCGGCTGCTTTTTTGGTATCGCCTCGCTCTAGGTTCCAAGCGAGCTGAGCCGATGCTAAAAGGTGACGTCGGCAGACGGCCAATCAGTGGCCCGAGACTACCGGCTTCATTCTGTTGTTTATTCTCCCCAACTCTCCGGGACTTTTGAGTGTATTTACGCCGCGTGCAGCCTTCTCTGGCTCTCTTTCATTTGATTTGCATCACAGATCCGAATTTATTTTCCATACATTCGCTAAGCTCACCCAGTGTTGGTTGTTGGGGAAGTTACTTACATACGAGAGGAGACATGTAGGGCAGCTAGCAGCTAGGCTAAATAGTAGCCAGCTGGGACAGACATGATAGCCAGCGATTACATTACAAGCCTCGGACTGAACTGATTACCTCAATAAAATATTCAGGCTGAAACACGGCTTGCATTTGAAAACACGTATCCTGAAACAAGCACTAAACAGTCAACTTTATCATGCCCGTGTTTACGTGCATAGGGATGTACGTGACACATCCCTACAGCTGACTGTGTGGCAGAGTCACACATCGGGACAACAACCATCCCTTTTAATGGCCCGTAGCAATATTCTTCTACTTCTTTTAGCAAACAGATACAAGGGGGGTATTTCTTAAACATTTTTCATCCGTGTTTTTGGCGGTTGGTTCAGTTAATAGTGCAACAACTGCTCGTAATTTCTGCTTTGCTACTTTGCTCCGGAGTAGGCTTTCAGCCCCTTACGACGACCCCGCCCACGTTCAGCAGGTACTATTTGCGGTGGAAAACGACCCGTGCTGCTACCAAACCAAGTTGAGTCGAGTCGGGTTGAGTCGAGTCGAGCTATTAGTCTCTGACTGGTTGGCCACCCCTGCTCTAAAGCCACAGGATTAGACTCTATTTCATCACGGTTCCTAAGGGATGCTGCGGAGATCATTACCCCATGCATCACTCATATTGTAAACAGTTCTATAGAACAAGGGCATTTTCCCAATGATCTCAAGATTGCCAGAGTGATTCCGCTTTATAAGAAAGGGAGTAAACTGGACCCTGGAAACTATAGACCTGTCTCTATTCTGAGTAGTCTGTCAAAGATCATCGAAAAGATAATTTTTGAACAAATTGACAAATACGTATCTTCACAAAATATACTTTATGACAGGGCTATTCAATTAGTTTTGAATGGGGGCCGGTTGGTGGAAATGATCCAAAAAATGCCTAAAATGGATGAGCATCACATCAATAGCTACATATACTGTAAAACACTACAACGACATAGGAGTGCATATATTGTCTTTATTTTATCAAATAGAGTTCACCAGCTTATCAAAAAAAATCCCTATTTGATTAACATAGGCTGCCTGTTGTTTAAGTGTTTAACAATCTTATCAGTTCAGGAAAACAAAATAGGTTAACTCTTCAAAAGTTTATCAAAATACACAGAAATAAATGTACTCTAAGTGCAACAGCTTATCAAAATACAGGTAGGCCTAGGTTTACTAAGAGTGCAACAGCTTATCAAAATACAGGTAGGCCTAGGTTTACCAAGAGTGCAACAGCTTATCAAAAAACATATAAATAAATGTAGGCTACTCTAAGTGCAACACCTTACAGTGGTTCCCCCCCAAAATTAGTTTGTCAAGGGGTCACTGTCCAGGGTCATGGGAGGCGCGGCGCTCAAAATTTTTGGCTGTATTTTGCTCAAAGATGCCAATGCACAGTACAGAAATAAACAACTGCTTATTTGAATACAAAAAAACTACAGACACTGACTTTACAGTTGTGCAATTTTGTTTGCTATGTGAAGGTACAAATTTTGTGCAAACATGCAAAGTTCTACTGGTGCAATATTATGCAGACACACTAAATACAAATAATGGACCATACACTTACACTGCGGTACAATCGCGCCCGCAAAGCTGCATACACAGAGCAGCTGATAGAGAAAAGCTTGGAGACACATGTGCACATTTATTTACTGCAGATCGCGGCCTTTCGTGCAGTTATGACCATGCAAAAGCACACATCACACGAGCTAGTACATTGATTGTGCACCACTAAAAAAAAAAAAAAAAAAAAAAAAAAAAAAAATTTTATTTTTTTGGTCCGGTCGGTAGTCAAGGCGGGGGCCAGTAAATATTCCTTCGCGGGCCGCACCTGGCCCGCGGGCCGCCTATTGAATAGCCCTGCTTTATGAGTTCCAATCTGGCTTCCGTAAATCTCATTCTACAGATTCATGTTTACTGTTTCTAACTGATTTCATTAAAAAAAGAGGTGGATAATGGTCACTTCTGTGGCATGGTCATGTTAGACCTACAGAAGGCCTTTGATACGGTTGACCATTGCGTTTTATTGTATAAATTGAAAGCCATGGGTTTTAGTGACTTAGCACCAAAATGGGTGGGCTCCTATCTGGAGAATAGAACGCAAGTGGTGGACATTGAGGGTACAATGTCTCAACCACTAAGCATGGTCTGTGGGGGCCACTTTTCTTTCTTTTATATATAAATTACCTAAAGTCTGCTTGTTCTTGTAATCTTTTTTTATATGCAGATGACTCTGCGGTGGTAGTTTCTCACAAAGATAAAAATGTTATTGAAAGAACACTTTCTGCAAAACTTGTAACTGTCAGCAGGTGGATGTCTGACAACAAGTTATCACTTAACATGGGGAAACTGAGTCCATATTGTTTGGATCAAAAATTAAACTGAAAAAAGCCTCGGATTTTAAAGAGGACCTATGCTACTTTTCGACTTTTATTACCTATAAACGTTGTTATAATGATTTATAGTCATGTTTAACCATACTAGCTTATCAAATAATTACGTACATGCATTTCGACGTATTCCCTGCTGACCGTCTGGGGTTGCTATGCAGAGCACTAAACACTAGGGCAGCCGGTCGAGAATTCACTTGTTCAAATTTCCGGGTATCGTGTCGTCACGTACCCGGATGTTTACATGTATGGTAATGCTGCTCAGGCAAGCTCCGGCTGCATGCCCCCACCTTCCTGAAAATCTCCCGCTGCTGGAAGGAAGGTAACCAATCACAACGGAGAAGCTCAAAGCAGTGTGTAGAGAGAAGCCCCTTATACACAGAGATTGCGGCATATTGACGGAACAACATCACTCCAATATGCCGGCTTTGCTTGCTTCTGTGTTATTTACACAGAACCAAGCAACGCCGGCCTGCTGGCGCATCAGTAGCTCCTTTTACACAGCGCTCCGGAATGAAAGAGGTGCTTGTAAACAGCGCCAGGTGACGTAAACATTTAGCGCCGCGCCGGTCAGCTGCTTTACAACAACAACACTGGCTGGTGAATTGAGAGCAGAAGTGCTGGAGCTTGCAGTAAGAGGGCCGTATTTTACTGTCCCCACGGTGTGCCAGTTGATCTCGCTACGCGCTAAGTCCAACATCACTGGGACTGTTAACCAAACTGACAAAATCAATCCGCTTCACCTCTTGAGTTGTGTTAGCAAAACAGTAGCTCTGTGGCTAACAGCTGAGCCGGAGCCTTCAGTCAGCTGAAGCAGACAGTCTAGCGGGGCGAGCAGACTATTCCCCCGTTACTAGGTCGTATCCTTGGTCGTTCCTATTTACTGGCGTACTCCTGCTTCAGCTTGTCGGTCTTTATTTCTAGCAAGTGACCCGTTCGCTATACTTTATCCCTTACTTAGCCTAGCCTAGCTTTCCCATTGTACAACTTCTCCTGGGCAGAAATAGACTCATACACTCTGCAAAATGAAGTGCGGGGGTTTGGATTGAGCAACGGACCTCATGATCAGATAGATTATACGCCGTTCCTTTTATTTGGTGATTTTTACGGGACATCAGGCCGCCGTGATTAATGTTAAACACACGTCCTTCAACTGCTAACATGGTCGCAAGTTTAGAACGTAGACTATGGAACGTCAAACGCCCCCCTGTTCCGCAACAACAAGCTGTAGCATTTAAACAGAGAGGCGGAACTGATTGTGTCGGGAATCTTACTACCCCCCGAGGTAGTAAAATTCCCGGAACAATCTCTCGCACCTTTCTTCCCTCGTTCCGCAACTGTCGCATTTATACAGCAGGGCGGAGGGCCGAAAGGCCGGCATATTCCCGGCTTTCACTGGCTGTGTAAAAGGGGCTAGGGACTGCTGTGCTCGCTAGGTGTCCCGAAAATCTACATAGTTTTTTGTGATGTGATTCGCGTCAGGTTGCTCTATAGCAGTTTTTAACAAGAAATTAAGACCAGAAAAGTAGTATAATAGGAGATCTTTAAGGTTTTAGCTGGAGATTCTGAAATGACATCCAAGGAATCAGTCAGTTACCTTGGCTGTGTTTTAGATTGTAACTTATCTGGAGTAGGTCAGGCTCAAAAGGTCAATCACCAAAATAAATCATAGAATCAGAATTTCAAAGTTTCTGGATCAAAGAACAATGTTAATTTTAGCACATTTGTTATGTGTGGTTTTGTTCTGTCTCTTCAGGGCTCCGGAAGCCCCTCCCTCACCTCGTTGGGTGCCACCTGGGCTGCCTATTTAAGCTGGAGGCTTAATTGGCTCACTCTCTCCAGCCAGGGCCAGCAGCATGGCTCCCATCCACCTTTTGGTTAAAACCTTTGTTGCAATAAATGCAGTTTTCTTACACCTTTAACCTGATTTTGTGTACTTTATGTTGCCTCCCCGAGCCGGGTTGTAACATATTGGGGCCTCGCCGGGATCAATCTGGAGTTTTTTTTTTTAGTTAATTTGTTTCTCTTTGTCCCCTAGACAAACTTTGTATACTTTGGTGGTGTTTGGCAGTGTGGCTGTGAGTAGCATTTCTCATGGTGAGTATGGTGGGTATTGCATCTGAGTGCTTTTGATCTAAAAGTGTGAGCGATCTCCCTGGTTAGGTAGGGAGTGTGCCAGCTGGACAGAGCAATCTGTCCTTCCATCAGTGCACTATTTGTTATTTTGCCTTTTTTATTTTCGAGGATATCCTGGGTGGGGGCCTAGAGCTTCAGAGCTGGTTCGTTTGCTAGCTGATAAGTCTAGAGCTTCGAGCCCGGTACGCCTCAAGAAGACAGTTAGGTTTAGTTTAAAGATAGGCAGGTACCAGGGGGGTTGCTTTGATGATCTTTTGCACTCGGAGGCTTGCTCACTGTGCCCATCAGTGAATTGATTTGTAAGGTTAGCTGAGTTAGTGATTGCTTTATGGGGACAGTTGTGGTAATGTGTCCTGGATCCTAACTTTGTTTCTTTTTCTGCAGCTTGTGGATGTGTCAAGTGGTGGTGTGTAACTTGACTTTGTAGGCTAGTTCTCCTGAGGTTGTGTTGCCTTAGGTTTGATTACCAGCAGGTTCTGTTTTTGTAATAGTTTTGCATGGGTAATATTTTGTGCTACTTAGTAGTTGATGGGAGTTCTAGGCCTATTTTTGTGATCGTGGTTTAAAAAAAAAAAAAAAAAAAAAAAAAAAAACATTTAGTAGAGATGATTTGTGACTAGCTGTAGTATTGGATAAGGTGTACACTGTGCATACTGGTTAAGTTGAAACCTTGTGTAAGAACATTGGGGTATTTTGTTTGTTGGTTTGTTTTTTTGTGGCTAATAAAGTTATCTACTATGGCAGCACCCACAGCTCTGGGTGACTTTATTAGCGCACCCTCAGAGGAGTTGCTATGTCAGCTTTCTAAAGAACAGCTCCTTAGCCTGGCCTGTCATTATGACATTGAGATTACCAGCAGTGATAAACGCCTTAAAGATAGTTTAAGAGAAGCCCTTAAGGCTAGTCTAGTAGAAAGAGGCGTTCTAGAGCCACCGTCTTCGCCAACATATCAACAACTTGTTCTTCCTCAAATGTCAGAGGCTGTGCTTGAGTTTAGGATGAAGGAGTTGGCTTTTCGAGAACGGCAACTAGAAAGAGAGCTAGAGGATAAAGAGAAAGATCGTATCCTCAAAGAAAAAGAACTAGAGGATAAAGAAAGAGAGCGTATTGATAATGAAAAACAGCGTATTGATAAAGAGAAAGAGCGTATCCTCAAAGAAACGCAGATGCACTTAGAGCACGAGCGTTTCCTTAGAGACCTTGAGTTTAGGCAGGCTACTCTGAGCTCATCTAGTGCTGCCTCGTCTCAGTTTAATGTACACATTAGACTAGTACCTCCATTTGCTGAGAAGAATGTTGAGAAGTACTTCGCTCATTTTGAACGGGTGGCCACCGTTTCAGAGTGGCCAATGCATGCCTGGACATCACTTTTGCAAAGCGTTTTGGTGGGAAAAGCACAAGATGCTTACACTGCTTTAAGTATCGAGGATACCAAGGACTATGAAAAAGTTAAAAGCGCTATTCTAAGAACTTATGAGCTTGTTCCGGAGGCGTACCGCCAGCGGTTTAGAGGACTCAGTAAACAGGTTGACCAAACTTATGTGGAGTTTGCGAGAGAGAAGGAGATCAGTTTTAGTTCTTGGTGCAGATCACAGAAAGCGGAAACTAAGGAGGATCTTAGACAATTAGTGTTGCTGGAGGACTTTAAAAATTGTCTGCCTAGTGCCGTGTGTAATTATCTCAATCAGCAAAAAGTAACTTCTCTTGATAAAGCTGCTGTTTTAGCAGACGAGTTTGCATTGACAAACAAGGTAAACTTTGATGACGGCCAAGGTGAGAGAAAAGGAAGGGCTGATTTTAATAGACCTCGGTTTTCAAAATCTCCTCCCCCGGTTTCTACAGCTTTCACTAGAAGGTCGGCTACTGTGAGTACTCCCTGGGAGAAGACTTGTTTTTATTGCAAGAAAAGTGGTCACTTTGTTGCCGATTGTCCTGTATTGAGTAAGAAACAAGAGTTTAACCCTAAGCCTGTTGCCCTACTAAAAGCGGTGAAAAAGTGTGCCCTCACCCAAAACCTGGACCAACCCGCTCAAAAGAATGAGCTGGCTGGCTCTTCGGCTTTCCTCATGGATGGTTTTGTTTCTCACTGACCCTTTAAACAAGCAACCAATTAAGATTTGGAGAGATTCTGGTGCTTTTCAGTCTTTGATTCTACAGGACTTTTTACAGTTTACTGACCAGTCTGAGATGGGCTCTAATGTCCTCGTCCAAGGGTTTGGGGGTGGGTATTTGTCCCTGCCTTTGCATAACCTTAAACTTGAAACAGGTCTGGTGTCTGGGGAGGTAGCTGTAGCTGTGTGTCCAAGCCTTCCAATTGAAGGGGTGTCCTTCATCTTGGGAAATGACCTAGCCGGTGGTAGGGTACTTGCGGCTCCTGAGGTTGTTCCGGTTCCTGTAGTGTCCAAAAGCCCAGATGAGCTTGAGAAGCAGTACCCAGAAGCATTTCCTGTTTGTGTTACTACCCGTGCCATGTCAAAGAAGAAGACACAAGACAAAGAAGCTGATTCCGATATTGCCCTGTTTGACACATTTTTAGCTAAAGGTGACATGTTGGGGTTTGGTAAAGTGTTTCCCTCCTGTGACGAGCTCAAGTGTGAGCAGGGGAAAGATACAACCTTAGCTTCTCTATTTGACGAGGTTGTTTCTGATAATGAGATGACAGCTGTGTCTGGTTGCTATTTTGTAAACAATGGTGTGTTAATGAGAAAGTGGACTTCTCCTAAACTGTCCTGTCATGATGACTGGAGTAGTGTGTTTCAAGTGGTGGTGCCAAGTGTCTATCGTCAGGATGTCTTGCAGTTGGCTCATGATCATTGTCTTGCTGGTCATATGGGGATTAGGAAAACTTTAGACAGAGTGCTAAGACATTTCTTTTGGCCTGGTGTGAAATCTGATGTTGCTGAGCATTGTAGGACATGTCATGTGTGCCAAACTATTGGTAAACCCAACCAGAAGATTCCCCCAGCTCCTTTACATCCCATCCCTGCCATAGGAGAGCCTTTTGAGCGTATCTTGATTGATTGTGTTGGTCCCCTTCCTCGTACCAAATCAGGTAACCAGTACTTATTGACAATTATGTGTACAGCTACCCGGTTTCCTGAAGCTATCCCTCTACGTAGAATCACCGCTTCGGCCATTTCGAAGGCCCTTATTAAGTTCTTTACAGTGTTTGGCCTGCCCAGAGTTATCCAGACCGACCAGGGTTCTAACTTCATGTCCCGTGTGTTCTCTCAGGTTCTTCAGCAGTTGTCCATTGAGCACCACACTTCGTCTGCTTACCATCCCGAGTCTCAAGGAGCCCTAGAGCGGTTCCATCAGACCCTAAAGTCCATGTTGCGAGCCTACTGTAAGGAGTTTGAGAAAGATTGGGATGAGGGAACCCCTTTGCTCCTTTTCGCAGCTAGAGAGGTCACTCAAGAGTCCCTCGGCTTTAGTCCAGCTGAACTGGTGTTCGGCCATACTGTACGGGGCCCTTTGAAACTGTTGAAAGAGAGATGGTTGGCAAACCAGCCCGTGTCCACAAATTTGCTTGACTTTGTTTGCCATTTTAGGTCAAAGCTTAACAAGGCATGTGAGCTGGCGAAGCAGAACTTGGGGGAAGCCCAAGAACGGATGAAGGGGTGGTATGACAGAAAGGCCAAACATCGAACGTTCTCTCCTGGGGACAAGGTGTTGGTGCTGCTGCCAATTCTGGGGTCAGCTTTGCAAGCTCGGTTTAGCGGGCCATATGTGATTGAGCGTCAAGTAGGTGAGTTGGATTATTTGATAAAGACTCCAGAACGAAAGCGTAAAACACGTCTCTGTCATGTTAATCTGTTGAAACAGTACTGTGAGAGGAGCCAGGCTGGGCCTTCAGGGGTGAAGACTGTTGCTGTGCTGAGCACTTCGATTCCTGTGGGCGAAAGAGACAATGATGGTGTTGTGGAACGTGGGGTTTCTCATGGTAGGCTTCCAAACTCAGAAATCATAGCCAGCTTGAAGGTCCATCTGTCTTATTTAGAGTCACCACATCGGTCTGATGTTATTGAGGTTATCTGTAAACATCCTGCCCTGTTTTCTGATGTGCCTACTTGTACAAATGTTCTCCAGCATGACACTGATGTAGGGGATGCTGCACCTATTAGGCAACACCCTTACCGAGTAAATCCTGAGAAACGCCAGCTGATGAGTAAAGAAGTGGATTACATGTTGCAACATGGCATTGCAGAGCCTAGTGCTAGCCCATGGAGCTCCCCGTGTTTGCTGGTTGATAAGTCAGATCGCACACCTCGTTTTTGTACTGATCTTCGCAAGGTAAATTCTGTCACAAAGCCTGATTGCTATCCTCTTCCCCGTCTAGATGATTGCATTGACAGAGTAGGGTCTGCTGCTTTCGTCACCAAGCTAGACCTCCTCAAAGGATACTGGCAGGTCCCTCTCACTCAGAGAGCTCGTGAAATCTCTGCTTTTGTGACTCCAGATGACTTATACAGTTATGGCTTCCGTGCACTATTCTTTATTGATTTTGGTTGTTGTTTTTAGCTTGGCGGTTGCTAGAGCAACCGTTTTAAGGGGGGGGATGTTATGTGTGGTTTTGTTCTGTCTCTTCAGGGCTCCGGAAGCCCCTCCCTCACCTCGTTGGGTGCCACCTGGGCTGCCTATTTAAGCTGGAGGCTTAATTGGCTCACTCTCTCCAGCCAGGGCCAGCAGCATGGCTCCCATCCACCTTTTGGTTAAAACCTTTGTTGCAATAAATGCAGTTTTCTTACACCTTTAACCTGATTTTGTGTACTTTATGTTGCCTCCCCGAGCCGGGTTGTAACAAGGAGCTTTAATTCAGCCTAATTATGATATGCGTGTGGCTCATGGTACAATGGCGTCACAATGCATTTGAAACATAGGCTTCAGACCTCGCAAAATAAGTTGGTTAGGCTTATTTTTGACCTCCCCATGAGAACTCATCTTGAATCTTCCCACTTTGAGAGGTTGGGTTGGTTAAAAGTAGATGATTGTGTATCTCAGATACAACTGTGTATGGTACATAGGATTGTAAATATGGATGTTCCCTAATATTATAGAAATTATTTTAATCGAGTAAGTGAAGTTCACAGGCATTCCACTAGGGGTAGCTCTACTGATTTTGTACCCCCCACATGGGAAAGGATTCCTTTTTTTATGCTGGAACTACACTTTGGAATAGGTTACCTGGTAAACTAAAGTTAGTCAGAAATGTAGGCAATTTTAAAAAGGCCCTGAAACAATGGATTAGACACCAATATTAGGCTGGTCTTAATGGTGATCATTGTTATGTGTGTGACTTTTACGTAATTGTGTACATTTGTGAATGTTGATGTGTGATTTTGCTGCTGCTTGCCCTCTTCTCCTGCCCAACAGGGACCACAATGGAAATAAGCCTTCGGGCTTTTTTGTGTTTATCCCTGGCTATTTATGTATTTTAATGTAACAGTGCTGTTCATATTTTTATATAAAATGGTCGAATAAAATCAATCAATCACACTTTTCAGTTTTTTATTTATAAAAAAAAAAATTAAAACCACGTTTCATTTTCATTCCACTTCACAATGTTGCGCCACTTTGTGTTGGTGTATCACATAAAATCCCAATAAAATAAATGTACATATGTGGTTGTAATGTGACAAAATGTGGAAAATTTCAAGGGGTATGAATACTTTTGCAAGCCACTGTATACACACAGAATTGCAGCAACAGGTATGGACATGCGAACAGCCCCTCCCCTTTAACCACTAGCCCCTCCCCTTTAAACTATCCAGCTCCTCCCCCTTACCATATCAAGATCCTCCCCTTTACCAATTAGCTCCTCCTTTACCATATTAAGCTCCTCCCCTTTAACCACTCGGTCCCCCCCTTACCATATTAAGCTCACCCCTTTACAATATTGAGCCCCTCCTCTTTACCATATCAAGCTCCTCCCTTTTACCATATCAAGCTCCTCCCCTTGATCATATCAAACTCCTCCCCTTTGGTACATTAGCCCCCTCCCCTTTACCAATGAGCTCCTCCCCTTGGCTCACCCCTTTTACCATATCAAGCTCCTCCCCTTTACATCTTAGGCCCCTCCCCCGTACCATGTTAAGCTCCTCCCTTTAACCATATCAAGCTCCCCCCTTTGTCATATTAGGCCCCTCCCCTTTACCATATTAACCTGCCCCTTTACCATATCAATCTCCTGCCCCTTTACCAATTAGCTCCTCCCTTTTACCATATGAAGTTCCTCCCTTTAACCATATCAAACCCCTCCCCTTTGTCATCGTAGGCCCCTCCCCTTTACCAATTAGTCCCTTCCCTTAAACATATTAAGCTCCTCTCTTTTGCCATATCAAGCTCCTCCCCTTTACCATGTAGCCCTCCCTTACCATATTAAGCCCCTCCCCTTCACCATATTAAGCTCATCCTCTTTACCATATTAAGCTCCTCCCATTTACCATCGCAAGCTTGTCTCCTTTATCATCTCAAGCTCCTCCCATTTGCCAATTAGCTCCTCCTCTTTGTCATATCAAGCTCCTCCCCTTTACCATCTCAAGCTCCTCACATATAACTGCACATATAATTGCTCCTCTCACATAATTGTTTAGATTTTGGAATGAATAAGGATTGGAAGGAAGGAATAAGAGATATGAATATTTGGTCAGTGTGATTGACTATAAAACCTACAGTATTTCAAGAAACACACAGTAGGCCTATAGAGGGGATGCTAGTCCTAAATATAGCCTACATTTGATTTGATTATATTGTCATAACGTGTCTTTTATTTATTTATTTCCTTTCAGCACAAATTACATATTAAAGAGGACCTATGATGCTTTTTGACTTTTATGACCTATAAACGTTGTTATGATGATTCATAGTCATGCTTAACCATACTAAATTATCAAATAATGACTTACATGCATTTCGACGTATTCCCTGCTGACCGTCTGGGGTGTCTGTGCAGAGCACTAAACACTATTCTAGCCAGTCGAGAAGTCACGTCTTCAAAGCGGTCTACCCTTTCATAATTTGTGACGTCGCATAAAAATTTGTGACGTGACCACGCGGATGTTTCCATGTATGGTACTGCTGTCACTTCCCTGTTCGCGTCTGCCTCGCGCCCTTATAGGTCCATGCTCGCGCTTCCCGCCACTGAAAGTGTTCCGGAAGGAAGGTAACCAATCACAACGGAGTGGGGTTTGCAGGAGGGGGGGGGGGGGAGGGTAGCGGAGATGGCCGATGCACAGGCGGAGGGAGCGGAGATTGCCGAAGCACACACACTCAAGTGTTGACAGGATGTGCTGGATCGCCAAAATAAGAGAAAGAGCTTCCCGAAAATCTACATAGTTTTTTGTGATGTGATTCGTGTCATGTTGCTCTATAGCAGTGTAAAACAAGAAATTAAGACCAGAAAAGTAGTATAATAGGTCCTCTTTAATGAAAAAGCAGCTTTCTCTTTATTCACTTGTGAATACTGACTTGTGAAAAAGCTCTAGTATCACTGTATGGGGGGGAGAGACAAATCTAATTCCTGAGAGGCACCTGTTATACCCCTGGCAGGTAAGCCAGGCAGTTTTTCAGGTTGGAGGCCAGTCTAAAAGAAGCCATCACCCATTGGCAGTAGGATGCTTGGATATTCAATAAGTGTGGAGCTCTTGTGCATATTCAAATTGATTTAAGAAGAAACTTGTAATACAAAAACAGTTACTTTTCAAGTATACTTTTACTATGTAAAGTTTTATTGTGGTAGGAGTAAAGGAAAATAGCTCATTTGCATATTAAAATTAATTTTCAAAGAAACCTGTAATACAAAAAAGTTCATTTTCATGGATGCTTTCATTGTGTAAAGTTTCATTTTGATAGCAGTAAAGGAAAAAAATAGCCTCATTGGGTTGTATTGTTGTCTCGCCTTATTGGCACACGTCTAGGATTGATGAGAATGAAACATATTTCCTCAACTAGGATTTCTTAGGACTTTTAGTATGTTATTCTGGACACCTCATAGAAATTATCTGAGCTGAAAAAAATTATTTTACAATTAATTCTATTTTTGGCCCCAAAATGCCTTACTTTGCCTAGCCTATTACCCGTGAGAAGAAGCTGCACTTTGAACAGTTTGACATGACCGATCCTTGTCTACATGAAAGATTATGTTCATACAGATGCACTGACAGCCACAAGCTAATGGAAACGGCATGTTCACAATCAAAATGCAGCAAAAGATGGAGGCTACTGCGAAGCTACTCGGGGTCTAACGGTTAAAAATAACACTTAACCCTCTACTGCATAGCGTTGCCATATGGCAACAATTACTTTATCTCAGTTTTACTAAAAGGCTGTATTATAAAATCCTTTTATTCTTTTAAAGATATTTTTTTCGGCATTTTTATGCTCTATTGATAGTGTAGAGAGAGTTGAAATGGTTGAGAGAGGGGAGTGACATGCAGAGAACGACCGCGGGCTGGAATTGAACCCGGGTCCGCTGCTGGCCGAGGCCCATGGGGGGACGCCCTACCAACTGAGCTAAGGGCGCCCCCTAAATCCTTTTATTCTTGATTAGTTTTGAACAGGAGGCTTTTACTTTGAAGAACAAATAATTCATGGCATCAGATAACCAGGATATCCTGAATGAAACTCCTCTTTTCCTTTGACTTATGAAGCAGTGGAGGCCATGGCCTGGGGGCTCCCAAAGTTGACTTATTGTTCAATATTTAAGCAAAATTCCAACATAAAAAAAAAATTAAATGCTATCTCAGGATAGTTATCTTTCGATTTGTATCACTAAAACCAGTTTAGATTTAATACTTTTTTTGTAAAGTGATTAAATCTATTTGTTTCCGTATGGCAACAATATGCGAATTGGAGGTGATCTAGGTGCATTCAACCTATTGGAGTGCAATTGACTTACATAGTCATAAGCATTATTCTAGGGTACTCCAATATTATGTTCACTTTTTTGTTTACTTTTATTTGTTTTTAAGTTTAGACATTTTGGAATAAACCCGTATTTATCCATAAAACATGCAAGCTGGATAGTTCATCCAATAATAAAAACATGTGTGTGTGGGGGGGGGGGGGGGGGTGGCTTTCCCGTTTGACGTCAGAAACTGAGAGAATTCTGACTGGAGTATATTGGGGGGTGAGTGGGAGGTTTTCAGAAAGGGGGAGAGTTAGAAAAGGAGAGAGTTTTCTTTCTTTTTTTATACTTTGGCAGTCTCTAGGTACACCGTTGACCCATATTTATGTTCAAAAACATTGAAAAAGTGCATTTTGCATAACATGGGACTTTTAAAAATAATGAACGAAAATATAATATGTACATAAGTATTTACAGCCTTTGTTCAATACTTTGTTGTGGCACCTTTGGCAGCAATTACAGCCTCAAGTCTTTGGAATATGAAGCCACACGCTTGGCACACCTATCTTTGGCCAGTTTTGCCCATTCCTCTTCACAGAACCTCTCGAGCTCCATCAGGTTGGATGGGGAGCGTCGGTGCACAACCATTTTCAGATCCCTCCAGAGATGTTCAATAGGATTCAAGTCTGGGCTCTGGCTGGGCCACTCTGGAGCATTCACAGAGTTGTCCTGAAGCCACTCCTTCGAAATCTTGGCTGTGTGCTTAGGGTCGTTGTTCTTGTTGAAAGATGAACCGTTGCCCCAGTCTGAGGTCAAGAGCGCTCTGGAGTTGGTTTTCTTCCAGGATGTCTCTGTACATTGCTGCATTAATCTTTCCCTCAACCCTGACTAGCCTTCCAGCTCCTGCCGCAGAAACACATCCCCGGAGCATGATGCTGCCACCACCATGCTTCACTGTAGGGATGGTATTGGCCAGGTGATGAGCGGTGCCTGGTTTCCTCCAAACAAAACGCTTGGTATTCAAGTGTTCGATCTTTGTCTCATCAGACCACAGCATTTTGTTTCTCATGGTCTGAGAGTCTTTCATGTGCCTTTTGGCAAACTCCAGGCTGGCTGTGGCCCTGATTGGTGGTGTGCTGCAGCGATTGTTATCCTTCTGGAAGGTTCTCCCCTGGAGCTCTGTCAGAGTGACCATCGGGTTATTGGCCACCTCCCTAACTAAAGCCCTTCTCCTCCACTCACTCAGTTTAGAGGAACTGCACTGTGCTCATTGGTATCTTTAAAACAGCAGAACTGTTTATGTACTCTTCCCCAGATCTGTGGACTCCAATTAAGCTGTAGAAACATCTCAAGGATGATCAGTGGAAACAGAATGCTCCTGAGCTCAAGTGATTTATTTATTTTTTATTTTGAATACATTTTCAAAAGTCTCAAACACACTTTTTTTTAAAGTTGTCATTATTGGGTATTATTTGTAGAATTTGTAGAGAAAAAAATGTAATAAAGCCTCATTCCAGGCTGTAACATAACGAAATGTGGACAAAGTGAAGCGCTGTGAATACTTTCCGTATGCACTGTATATCCAACTGCTTTATCGAGTTTAATAACACAATTTAATGTACATTAGCGTACAGTCTTCGCATCTGTTACAATGTGTTGCATTAACGCAGTCTATTATCCCTTGACCAATGCATATTTTCATTCTTATATTCTGTAATGTGATACCTTGGCTGGCTCATGGAAGCGCTCCACAAATTCTTCGTAGTCAAGGAGTTCATTCTCATCAGTCTCAGCACAGGAGAGCAGGAATTCTGTCTCAGACTGGGTGTAGTGTTTGTGGCTCTCCATGGCCTTATGGAAGTCTCTCTTGGAGATGACACCTGTGAGTTTATTTAATAAATCTATAAATCACCAGCAGCTCTTATCCATGTGAATCTGGAAGTCTATTTACATTCAAATGATTATGGGTCCTCAATAAAAAATATGATGGAAGAAAATTTGCTTAAAAGCCTTGCCTTTTCCGTCAGGGTCGTACTCCTTGAAGGCGTCTGAGGAGGTCAGGTCCTTAAGTTTGAGGAACATGTCAAAGAACTTGAGGACCATCTCCACGTTGTTGGAGGACTCCACTAACATATCAACCATCTGCTTCCCAATGGTCCCATTCACAACATTACCTGTGAAACAAGATCATTCATTCACAATATTAGATAATATTAATATTTACATTATCCTCATCCTGTCTAGAACAATAAAAATCAAACAAAGAATGATTTGAAAAATTTTAATCAACAGTACTTATGCCATTGTGATAACCTTGTGAACTTGTGTCTTAGTCACTCTAAAGCTCTCTCATAAGCCACTCCTCTTTTAATATTAAAAACAGGTGTTGTCACGAAAGCAAACCTACCTTCTAGCATTGACAGGAGCATGACCACCATATCTTTCTGCAGATCCATTAGTTCCTTCAGTAACTCAATCTGACTGGAATCCTTAGGTGAAACCCCCCCCCCCAATGAATTAAAAAGGATGACATTGTGATATAATTCCTCCCATTAGGTTAGACACTGCAGGTGCATAGGGGAACATTTTTAACTTATAGATATCATCAGGAAACCTTGCCAGTTGATTACTTAAATAAAACATTTATTTTACGATATCAATTTTGCAAACATGTTTGAGTAAATATGCAAATTTGGCAATATCTAACTAATTATGCATTAGCATTTTGTCAAAAACAAAAAATCTAGATGTGGGATAAAACCAGTCAAAATCTGTATTTCATTATTAAAACATATACAAATCCTAAGTTTTTTACAAAACAAATGTTGGATTCAGCCTTTTTTAATTTTTATTTAAAAAAATATTTAAACGTCTTAAAATGCATTGTTGGCATGTTTTTAAGAAGAAAATATATCAGAAATCAGACAATGGACAACATATGAACAAATCCTTCTGCAATATCTTTCAGAATAGTGCTAAGAATTATTTTAGAAAGCTTAGTTAATGTGCTAGAAGTTGACATTTTTAGTAGAGAGTATTGAAAAAAACTAATGCTGAGATAAGGGCCCGTTAATGATGATTGTATAGGAGAATATATATAGATGCATTAGACAAGATTCAGTCAAATTAACACCTTGATGTATATTTTGGATCTTTTATTTATACTAATTTGGAAGAAGTCATGTTATATATTTATAAGAACAAAACGTGAGTTCAAGCCTTTAACTTAGGTAAGAATTACATTTCAGATACAAACTACCAAGAATAATTAAAACTGATGCTAAACAGTATTTTGGGGATTTTTTTTAATGCAATATATAGGAAGTAAGGGGCAGAGAGGGAATTAGGAAAGGTCCATGGCTCAACTCAAGCTTGGGAAGTTGTGATTATATTTTCAGCGACTGCCAAGTAATGATTCACTCATAGTTGTAAAAAGTACCTGAAAACCATACGAGTAAGAGTAAAGATACCTTACTAGAAAAACTACCCAATTACAAGTTAAAAGTCACCTATAAGTACAGAAAAATCTAATTTTAAAAGTATTCAAGAGTATTGTGTACGAATCATAAGGAAAATGTACTTAAATTATTAAAAGTAAAAGTTACTGTTCTACTATTATAAATTAGAAGTGAAATTATAACTCATGTATTAATGTAAAAGCAGGGTTTGTAGCTGGATTGAAGTATTTATTTGTTATTTTTTATCATAGATTGATTATTTGAATGCTGAGAAATATGTACTATTATCAAAATAATCACTAAAAATTTAAATTTTTGAAAGTCAATTTGTCTATTTAAAGGAGAAGTAAGTGATTTGTTAATATACTGTACATGTTAAATGACTCTATATTCATCACTTAACCCATTGATGACGTATTTATCTCCTGAGGGTTTTCTGAAAAAATACTATGAATTGTCAACGTCTACCAAAACCTTAATATCTAAGCCTGTGTAGCACATAGAAACATGAAATAAAAAATTAATTTAAAAGGTGAGGTTCACAGGTTTTATTTAAACATGCTCCCTGAGTGCTTACATACAAGCAAATTTTTCTGAAAATCGTCAAAATTAGATGGGAAAAAAAAATAAAAAAATAATATAAAATATTTAAAAATAATGTGCTAAATGAGGTTATAATCCTGCTGAGTGTGCAGTGGAGAGAAAAAGATTGACAGATAGTGGGAGGAAGAGATAGCTTTATTTTATAATTTAGTTCAGTTATCACTGGCACCATGAATCCGACTTCCCAGTACAACTGGAACGCAGACTGACTCCCGCTGTTGGGAGCCGATCAGCTGAACCAAACAGCTGTATAACACTTAGATGAAAACGAAACTGAAACTTAGCTATCGCCTAGCTGGGCTGAATTTGTGTTGGAGCAGCAAAATATAGCCTAAATTCATAAATATTGTTAATAAATAGATAAGTGATTCTTGAGAACCGGGACAAAAAGCCGTCTTGCATATGTAACTGCTGTTATGTTTAAAACAAAAAATATATAAAATTGTAGATGTTATTAGGAATTAAGAATAGAATCTCTGGAGCAAAATTATCCCCTTAAATTTAATTTTATCATTATTATGTCAAAGATATGACACTTGTTATCTGCTAACGACGTCCAAAACAGTGTGTCCTCAGAGAAGGTTTCAATCTTTCATATGCAATAATACCAATTAAAAATGTACTTTAAAGTGCACCCTTTTACTTGTTATTTTTAGATAGAAGCTGAATTAAATTACTATGTTGTTAAGGAACACATATGCTGGTGTTAATATTGAAACAAATTGCAATATGTTAAATATCAGCAATTTAAGAAATGTTTTGTATTGTAAATTATTTTAGAGCTTTACTAAGATTTGAAAAAAACTTCTCCCTTCGGGTTCGAAATATTTTTAATTTTTTTCATTTAACTTTTATTTATCCTCAAGAGACCAATTGAGGGGTGACCCTCAATTGAAACAAAATTTACTCATATGACGTCACAATGTACTTTTGATACAATTGAGTGCCGTTTGTGTCACTCGATTTTTCAAGGAATTCATGTCATTCAGATCTTCCTGAGTGACAGCTAGCAGCTAGCCCCCCTCCCTCCCGAATGTCAGCCGGCTGATGTCGGAATGTTTAAAAACAGAGTTCTAAAACAGAATTCAGAATCAATGGTCTGATGCATTTTTCAAAATTGTGCAGTACGCTCAAACAGGGGTTGCAGTTACCCTTTAATGATTATAAATAGCTTTTTTCATCAAAAGCAACAATAAATAATCTCCCATATAATTAAAAACAGTTTTTCAACAACACATTCATGTTTTATATGGTTTCAAAGTGGTGGGACACTTTTTGTCACCACCGTCAGACAATCCATTAAAATGTAAGAAAATCAGCCAAAATAAGGGGCAGCTGTCACTATGAAGGACCTCTTGTCACATTCTACCTCTGCAGAGTACATTAGAGTCAGACAGGCTCTGATAAGTGTTGTAGTTTTAGAATATTTTAAATTCTGAATCTTGAAAGTCCTGAGTCACAACCATGATATGTCAACACCGACTTACGATTTCTGAAGAAGTTATTTGAATTTTTTTGATAATCTTACTTTCCTGAAGTAGTTCATACTAGCACCTAACATCAACAGAAAAACCAAATGGCTACTAGATAAATTCCATTTGTTCTGTTTAAGAAACGTTAAGTATGTCAAAACCGTCAGACAGGAAATCTTACGGCGTTGACATCTGACGGTGGTGATAGGCCAATGACGGTAAAAAAAAAAAAAAAGCTGGGAGGTTGTGTCAAAGCTTAGCTCAGTAGCTTAGTATATGTTGGATACGTACATGTAATTTAATTTGCCGAAACATAGGGTTTGTATTTTTTCACCCTGTTTTGTCCCACTTCTCAAGAATCACTGAGATGCAATGTGTGATTTTCATCAGTAGCCTATAGTAGACCTAGATTCTGCACTCCGAACGCCACTAACTGTTCTGTAATACACTATCGCCGACACAGCCGGCTTATTTATTTTTATTTTTTTTATTGACGTGATTTTCGGCAAACCACACTACATTTGAGTGGTTACGTGGTTTTAAAAAATCAACAAAACCCACCTTGTGTATTTGAACCAATAACAGTGCATTCTATGCTGTGCGGGCCATGAAAATTAGATAAAGCAACAATGCTGCGCTATGCAGCAGCCGGCAGGAGATACAATGTTGCATCGCGCAGCAGCCGGTATCAATGGGTTAAATAGTATGCGCAGCTCATAACACAAGACTCCCAGTAATTCAGCTTTGCAGTAATTGATAGATACCATTGATGGTTTTTGTCCAATCAGGAGACAGAACGCTAAAAAGAGGCGGGTCTCCTGAACAATGACTCGCTGCTCTCCATTGCGGCACTATCTGATGAAGATGGCTGTGTGTTCATGTGGTGGTGACGTAGGGACGAGGGAGGGGACTGCTAACTGCAGTCACTGACAGGAAGTTAGCTAAAAAGGACATTATCACTTACTTCTCCTTTAACAATATGTCTATATACTGTTTGGTAGTATACAATATTTTATTATCCCTTTATATGTTTTGTGTGCAAAATCTTAATTGGTAATGTAACTATTGAGTTAAGTTATCAGATAAATGTAGTGGAGTAAAGAGTAGAATATTTCCCACTGAATTGTAGTCGAGTAGAAGTACAAAGTAGCATGAAAAGAACATACTCAAGTAAAGTACAACTGACAACTTTTACTTAAGTACAGTACTTGAGTAAATTTAGATAGTTCCATTACACATTTGGACTCACCTGAGACAATTTCATCTGCATATGAGCAAAGACATGCAGAAAACCGACCACAGCATCCCACAGTCGACTGTGGGCCAAACTCTGCTGGTTGCCTGTACATGGACCCTGGAACATTATCAGTAAACATGATTGCAATTGCATCACAACCCAAAATTATCTTTGTTCAACATAAACATATGTTAATGTTTCACAGCTGCAGCCTACCGATACTGTAAAATATTGTCATCATGCTTTTGTCCATTCCTCATAATGGAAACCATTTCTCAGATTATTGATTTCTTGCACATAAAAAAAACAGACATGCTTTTGCCAACACAATCGTTTTCATCTTATTATTATTATTAGAACTGAGACATTTTCTCAAACTGTACCTCAAATTAAGGTTATCAGATGGAAGAAATCTCTGAATTACTTAGTAAACAACAGGTCACTGTGGTGGAAAAGACTTTTAACAATCACCATTGTCTAATTATTACTGCTTAAATACCTACGATTTGGATAACTTTTGAGAATACTGGTAAATTCTAACTGCAGTGTCTCGTCATACCTGGATGTACTCTGTAAGTGTGTTGAAAACCTGCTTTGCCACATTTATTGCCTTGGAGAAATTCCTTTGGCCCTGTTCGTCAATTACATCTTTTCCAGAATAATACCAGTAAAAATCACTGATCGACTCCTAGAAGAGAGAGATGGAGGAGTGCAGGAGTGAGCAGGGGAGGGGAAGAAGGAAAAAAGCAAGAATGACATTAATTAATATGATTCAATATGTTTATAATAAATATAATGAAGATGCTGTGGTTTTGATAATCATTATTAGCAGGATTAGGAACAGTAGAATGTGGGAATGGGTCATTTAATAAAATAGGGCTATTATTGGCCACGATAGTAATTGCTAGTAAATGTAGGTTATTAAAGTGTTATGCTGGGCTTACACTAGAGGACTTTTAAAAGACTTTGAAAAGACTGAAGACTGAAACCCTCTTACATCTAAAGACAATCAACTCACACCTGAAGACAACTAGTCATTAGTTTTCAGTCACAGAGTGAGATTTTGAAAAGACAGGGCGTCTCATATTGCAAGACTACAACTAGATTCCTTTTGAGATTAATATTATTTCCGCACACGCAATAGTCATTATTTAATTAAAAAAAGGTTAATTCAATATTCCGAGCGGGGACTTCCTTTAGTTATTTGACCAGCTTTATTTGCTGATCTCGTCCCCCAATAACTTTAACTCCTAACCCCGTATTTGACGGTAAAGTGTTAAGGTTGCACGGCTGTCAGCATGGTTCTCCCGCCGAGGCTTCAAGGAAAAAGTGTCCGAAATAAGTGCCTGCACAGGCGGACACAGGTCGCGACTAATGCCGCTCCTCCTGCGTCGTGCTTGGTGCATGCGAGAGTGTGACAGTGTAATTTCTCTTGAGCTAACCCCTTAAGACTAACGATAATATCAAACCTGTTTAATAATGTCGGAACGTCAAGACGGGAAGAAGACTGGCTGAAATCGGGTCGGATGACCACCTTACACCAAACGACTGAGATTACATGCGCGTGCCACAACTCCAGCACGACTTCTGTGATTGCCGTCCGACATTGGAAGATTGTCTGCGACTGTCAAATCGCGTGAAAAGTCGTGTAGTGTAAGCCCAGCATTAGTTGCATTGAATTGAGTTGCAAGTGCACTTTGAATTGTGAGAGAGGTTATTTCTGGTTATTTTTAAGTCTTAGGTTCCACTTAAAGGCATGGCCTACTAGGCAGAAATTTCCTAAAAAAACTAAATAAAGTGTCATCCACAAATAAATCACTCTCAATGATTACTTATGCCCCACTAGGACTTGTGTTTATCTGCAAAGTTGTTGTTTTTTAGGAAAATGCTACCTAGCAGACCTTTGTATGGTTTGTAGACAAGACTGTATGGGGACTGTATGAGTCAGCAAATAATCATTTAATTATAGTTTCATATTAGGAAAGTAAGTCCCTTACGAATAAGTAGCAGTAGACAAAAGGAGCTTACCTGAACTCTGAGGAGGTAGTCAACAGTAGAGATAATGATGTTGACGGTCGTATTGTTTCCAGTTTGCGTCCTCAAGTAGTTCTGGAAGTCTGAAACAAGATAACCCAAAATACTGATTTTTTTTGCATGAAAACTTTGTTTAAATATATATATATATATATATATATATATATATATATATACAGTGCTACTTGAAAGTATGTGAAACCCCTTGAGCCTTTTGGATTTGTTTTAACCATTATTAATTGTTTATGAAATAACAGATGTTTGTTTATCAATTCAACATTGCTTTTCCTGAAAACAATTGTTAAAACAAATAAAACTAATTATTTGACAACTTTTGTATGTGCAAAACTTTGTGAACCCTGAGCTGCATTGCTTAAATCGAGCAGGTAAACACTATCAGGTGGGCCAAATTGAGTGAGGAAATGGACCAATGTAATGAGAGATCTTTAGGGAAGAAATTGGGCGACACTATATAAAACAGAGATAAAACCAGGTCAATTTAGGCCCAGCAAAGTTAACCCATACAGGTCAGACATGCCAAGAAGAAAGGCAATCTCAGAGGTTCTCAGGACGAGAGTTGTGCTGTTGAACATTTGTCTGGGGATAGCTATAAATTATTTTAAAAAAGTTTGAGCTCCATCAGCCCACCGTGAGGCAAATCATCTACAAATGGAGAGCTTTAAAGGCCCGGACACACCGGTCCGATAATCGCCGTCGTAGAGGCTGGAGGGGGCGGGGACACAAATCTGTTTGGTGTGTGCCGTGAAATCGGTCGTCGTAGATGTCGTCGGGCTTCTTTTGAGCCGATTGAAAGGCGGCGGGCAATCTATCAGTTGGAGCAATTTGATTTGTGGAGGGCTAGCGAATCAGTGAAGCCCGGAAGTGAGGCGGGTAGCACAAACAGCTAACAACAGTTAGCCATTGTTTTAATGTGTTTGTTTGTTTCGTTCAGCGAGTACTCACATGCATCAACCCTTGTTGACTGCTCGACACCATGCTTGACACTCTCTGCTAAAAATGGTGCTCTTTATGGTCCATAAATATAAATACGTATTTCTATCTATGTTTATGGTCTAGAGAGCCGTCCCATCATTTCCGGCTTCCGTATTTTTTCGGGCCACAATACAGATTAGCGCTTCCTGCTGTTATGGAGACATTACGTCCCGCGCAAGCGCAGAGTGTACGGAAAGTCAGCAGTCGACTTGGTGTGTTCTTTGCACTTTTTCGGCCGCGGCGGGAAGACTGGAGCTGCCTGAATCGGCAGACTCCATTTTCGGGTAGTCGGACTGGTGTGTCCTGGCCTTAAGAGTGACTGAATATCTGCCTAGAAGTTGACTACCTTCAAAAATATCAACAAGCGCCACAAGGAAAGTGATTTTTTAGTTAAAAGCCAACCCAAACATCACATCTGGAGATTTAAAGAGCTCTCTTGCAGCATCTGGGACAGATGCTGCAAAAAGTTAAAAAAAATTCTTCCGTACATTTTTTGGGCCCTGTAACTCTTTCAAATCTTCAGCTATTTTCGAATTCGAATATCAAAAATGTTAACTCCTTCAGCTCTTGTGTGGACCTATATAGAATGTGTTGTAACTTTTAAGCTATTTAAAATATTCAGCTTTTTAGCTAATTATTTTAACATTGAAGCGGACGGGAGCAGCCTTCAAATTCTCTGAAACTTCACCTTTGAAATGTATCTCTCTTATCATACTTTGAGCTACATACTCCATTCACAAGACATTGGGCTATAACCAAATTACTTTTCTTCTTGAAATATTTTATACATTTTGAATGGTGACAATTTAAGTTTTATGCTCTTTTCAGCGTTGTTTGGACTTTAGAATGGGTGTGTATTGCGCTCCTTAGAGTGCGTGATGTCACTCACTCTGGCTCTGCTGTCGTTTCTTCTTCAAAATATTTTCAATAAATCATTGTATCTTCTACTACACCTTTAATTTCTCATGAACAATGTTTATATCAAAATGTAGACAGATCCGCCACCTTTCAGCTCATATGCTTACCTTATGCTGGGCTTACAATAGAGGACTTTTAAAATACTTTGAAAAGACTGAAGACTGAAACCCTCTTACATCTAAAGACAATCAACTCACACCTGAAGACAACCAGTCATTAGTTTTCAGTCACAGACTGAGCTTTTGAAAAGACAGGGGTCTCATATTGCAAGACTACAACTAGATTCCTTTTGAGATTAATATTATTTCCGCAAACGCAATTGTGATTATTTTATTAAAAACAAGTTAATTCAATATTCCGAGCGGGGGACTTCCTTTAGTTATTTGACCAGCTTTATTTGCTGATCTCGTCCCCCAATAACTTTAACTCCTAACCCTGTATTTGACGGTAGAGTGTTCAGGTTGCGCGGCTGTCAGCCTGGTTCTCCACCGAGGCTTCTATGAAAAAGTATCCAAAATAAGTGCCTCACCAGGCGGACACAGGTCGCTGCTAATGCCGCTCCTCCTGTGTCGTGCTTGGTGCATGCGAGAGTGTAACAGCGTTTACGTTATTTTGCTTGAGCCAACCCCCTAAGACTAGCGATAATATCAAACCTGTTTGATAATGTCGGAACGTCAAGACGGGAAGAAGACTGGCTGAAATCGGGTCAGAAGACCACCATACACCAAACAACTGAGATTACGTGCGCGCGCCACAACTCCAGCACGACTTCCGTGATTTCAGTCCGACATTGCAAGATTGTCTGCGACTGTCAAATCGCGTGAAAAGTCGTGTAGTGTAAGCCCAGCATAAGCTGTAGGACTTACAGCATTTGAACATTGTGCCTCAAAGCACAGACTAAACCCCTCTTCTCTCTCATTGATTGTAATGTTATTTTAACGTCCTACAGACTTTGCCAAAAACACAAATTTGATGTTTTTGAAACTGTTTTCTCAGTAATTTATAACTTTATCCACATGAATCCCAGATGCACATCTTCAGCCATGGTGCTCACAGTTAAAACAAATAACAATGTGACCTACAGAATTTCATCTTTGGTGTTTTGTTTCGACTAGTTGTTCTGCAGTTCTCTCTGTCTCATCACCAGTTCTGTTATGTTGCTGCATGTTAAGGCCCAATGTACAATAAAGGACACCTGTGCCTGTCTCTCAACTACCACTACCACTGTTACTACCAATACTACTTTTTAAGCACAGCTCGATGGTCCCAGAGCTCTATGTTCCTGAAAATGGCAATTAGGTTCAGGCATCACAGCTGGGTGGTTAGGGTAAGGGGACAGGGAGAGGTTAGAATAGGAGTGATACCTGGGGCGCCCTTAGCTCAGTTGGTAGTAGGGTTACTGAACGGGACCCGGGAATTCGGGAATCCCGGAAAATTGGTCAGCACGGGAGTACCGGGAAGTGACCACGGGATCCCGCCTCCCGTTTTTTAAATGTTTTTATTCTTTTGGGTGGTATATTTTTCATTAATAGTGGCCTTTACTAATAAAAGACACTCTCGCCATCGTGGCCTTTTCAGACGGGGGGCGATTGACGTGTATGGTAATACATTTTCAATGACATGCGAGTGGAGAGAGACGCACTACCGTTCTACAGACGTGGCGACAAGCGGCCGCACTAAACTGTTGTTACGTCTGTAACGCAGCTATTGACATGCGAGTGGAGAGAGAGAGAGAGAGTCCTCAGTTCTACAGACGGAGCGACAAGCGGCCGCACTACAGCTAAACTGTCACGTCTGTGCTCCTCTCTCTCTCACACACACACGCACTGGCAGCCTGGCACAGCTGAACAGTGTTTTACTTTTCTCTCCTCGATGAGATGGTGATATTCACCATTCTTCTGTATTCAAGTCAAGATAGTATGATGAACATAAAACAGACAGTTGTATTGCTGCTTTCTCTTGTAGCCTATGAATAGAAATCTAATGAGATGAAACAGCTGGAGCATCGCTGTTCGCCAACTTCCACCAAACACTAAAGTGAAACCTAGACCTAATCCACAAAGTAGACATTTAAACCAAACCAAACTGAATACATAATCCACTTATTAACTAAACAAATGTCGAGTGCACAGACTGAACGTCTCCTCCCGTCTGAAAACGCCTTTAGATGACTTAACTTGTAATGCCATTAGTTCATTCTAGAGCTAGCATCCAGTCTGCCCTGCGCATATGAGGCCATAACGTGCCCAATAAATCACTCGGCCGAGTACGTGGGTACAAAATAAAGTATTAAAAAGGCACTTCCGGTTTAACGGGAATTCCCGGGATCTCCCGGGAGGAGGCTCTTTTTTCCCGGGATTTGAAAAGGGTCAATTCCGGGAATTTTCAGCAACCCTAGTTGGTAGGGCGTCCCCCCCTGAGCCTGGCCCAACAGCAGACCCGGGTTCGATTCCAGCCCGTGGTCGTTCTCTGCATGTCACTCCCCTCTCTGCCCCATTTCACCTCTGTCTCTACACTATCAATAAAGCATAAAAATGCCGAAAGAATCTTAAAAAAAAAAAAAAAAAGAATAGGAGTGATACCGACACACACAGACATACTTTCCTCTATTATATAGTTAGATTACTTGAAATGTGGGACCATCCGGCTGTGGGAAGATAGAAACGCTCCCTGGGGAACATGGGCCTTATTTTGAAAGAAATCTTAGAACGTGGGAACATAGGGCTGTGTCTGATTGACCATATGAATACATGAGTTTCTCTACTCTCAATCACATTGACTAATAGGGCTGTCGCAATAACCGCAGAAATGAAATACTGCAATATTTACCGCAACAACCGCATGTGACATCCTACCTATTATAAAATGTGATGTACCACAGAAACCATGTGAAAGGGAGAACCAGCTAATTAAGACAGTCATATGTAAAATATGTGCCAAAAAGATCGCTGCCAAAAGAGGAGATAAGACCTTTATAAGAAGATATAAGAATAAGAATAATCCGTGTGACCATCCAGACACGGCGGCGAAGCTGCCTTCGTCGGCACAGAGTTGCAGAGCTGCTCAAGCCGACAGCTCGGAGTCGGTGAAGCCTTTGCCCCAGTTGCCAAATACAAAACCGAAAGTGAGATACATAAACGCCTTACAGGCGCTGTAACGCTCTGATTGAGGAGATGGGGCAGTTTTCCACAGCGGAGAAACCAGCATTCAAGGCAATGCTTCTAAAAACTTCTCCGCTCCTCTCTAAGACCACACAAGGTCAATATATTGGTATTCCTAGCACACGACAAGGACATAAACAAGTATACGTGTTACAGAATGTATTTATCCAGCGCCTGTTATTTTATTTTGTTATAAATATATTTTTTATTTTCATAAAAAATATATGGGTACTTTTTAATTTCATGTTTTATTATTTGCACTTAAAGATTAAGCCTGAACAATCTGCTTTCTTTTAAACAACAAATTTACAATTTATATATAGCGTCTGCTTAAGTTTCATTTTGATGAAGCAGAAATACTATGTATTCTGTCTGTTCATATTGCGCACCATTGCCGCCTTGTGTGTTGTGTTCCATATTTAATAAATGTTTCTTTCTTTTTTTTAAGATGCATACAAGACAAGTTTGAGAGGAAACACTGTAATAAGTTTAAACATTATACCTGTAGGATACCATTTACAAACGAATTGGCTAAATAAATATATAATTAGGCCTAAAAAAGGAGTGGAGCAATTATATCGCATACCGCAGTGATTTTCAACCAGTGTGCCGCGGCACACTAGTGTGCCGTGAGAGATCGTCAGGTGTGCCGTGGGAAATTATCTAATATCACCTAATTAACCATTGTCGGTGTCTGTGCTGTAATAAAGTGTGGCAGATAATGTAATAGGCTACTCTTCTGTATCCGAATATAAGACGGTGTTTTTTCCCCTGGAAATAGGTTGTAAAAAGTCGGGTCGTCCTATATTCGGGGTCTAGTAGGCCTATTTGTCGTCCAGTAATGGACTGCCCGTTACCAGAGCGACCATTCAGCTTAATAATAATAATAATAGGCTATATTTAATATATACGGCGCATTTCTCGCAGTCAGCTTCAGGGCCTGTGTCCGAGTTGTGTTTATTTTATTTTTTTAACGGTTGGAACCAACACTGTCTGTGCCCTCGGAAGCGGCCGGGGCATGTGTGTGTGCAATGGGAGAGAGAACGCTTTGTGTGGAGAGAAAACAAGAGGCACGGGAAATCGCCAAAGCCAATGCAAAGCCTCAAATCATTATGTTGCGAGTCAACGTGTCAGAGGCAGGAATCGGCTGTGCGATCGACTTTTACTGTGGCTTTTAAGCCGCAGGAGTTGCAGTGCTAAAGAGGGATTGCCAACTGCACTTTCCTTTTACGCACACCACAGCCGCCGTAATGTTTAGATTTCATAATTTGCATCAAAACCCTAATGATAATAAGAATAAGAGGCTTTATTTAAACGCTGTCCATGCGGTCGTTGTGATTGTAACTTTATCGGCTGTAAACTGAAACTAACGGAGATCGCGGAAGCCTTCCAATCGACAACGGTAACGTGCCCCGGTTATAATTTCAGCCTTAAACCACGGCGTTGATAGCTTTCGTTTCAGCACTAGGCTATGTCTCGAACTATGAGCATTAAATAAATGTTGCGTCTCAGATGCCGAGGACAGCAGCGAGGATGACCCGCAATGCCACGACCCAACCAGAGCATAGAGAGATGACAGCGAGAGTGATCACAGCGGGGCAGAGGAATAAAGTCTGTGGTAAACACATCGGTTTGGTCTATTTGCACTAGGCTACTATTCATTTGCAATGAAGGAAAGTGTTTTATTCAATGCGTTTTTATTTTCGTATATTATTTTAATAAATAAAATTAATTTCCTTTTAAAAACAAGATCTGGTCTTCAAATCTTTTTTCCAAATATGAGTTTTGAAAAACGGGGGGTCGTCTTATAATCAGGGTCGTCTTATATTCGGACCAATACGGTAGCCTATATGCAGGGCTGTACAGTGCGACAGTTTTGATCACATTTGCTACTGAAATTGATCACGTGCGATGATGAATACAAATCCATTCGCACTCGTGTGACAGGCTGCTAATGAGGAGAGGCTGTTTTTGAAACACAGAGGAGCGCTGCACAACACTGCTTAGAGTGCTCTACATTAACACTCCAAATGGGGGTAAATGTAGACTTAGGCAAGTAAGTTATTGAGTCCACCCTCCACTTTGGCTGGTGAAAGATGTGTGCTCGTGCAGCGATTCTAGGTATAAAAACTTCACCAACGGTAATTACCGGAAGGAGACGGCACATTACCGCAGTTAAGTTAGCGCGTGTACAAACAGAACATTTCCTGTGCGCCTTCACATTAAAAGCCTGTTACTAGCCAAACGTGAGTTGACTTTTATTTTGAAGCCGGTAAGAACAGGAAGTTAACGCTTTTTTCTAGCTTGAAAGGCAACTCCTTCAGCTGCAGCGAACAGTCAACAGTAGCCTGGTCTATTTAAACAAAGTTTTAAATAAGCCACTGAAAAGCTACTCCCAACACATTCACAACAACCTATTTAAATTATCCTAAATTGTACCAATATGTATACTTATTTATTTAATAGGCTATGTTTAATGTTTTAAAGTTTGGTTTTAATTAACAGAAGGACATTATAATAATAATAATTCTGAATCAGCAAAACATTGCAATTTGCAATCAGTGCACCCCTATTCATTTTTCCATAATTATTACTGCACACACTAGGATATCATATTAATTGAGAATCTCAAATGAGACCAAGATAACATGATCAAAGGTAATTAGAGCGAAATGCAAGGGTTAAGGTTATGCAAGTTTTCGATCATACTTTGTGTGCTACCAAATTTATTTTTGTGCTACTGAATTTTTTTGCTTGCTAGCACCAGTGCTACCACCTAAAAAAATAAGCGTACAGCCTTGCCTATATGTATATGTACTGTGTTAGAGTGTCATTTTGTGTCATTTTGGTTGGAGGTGTGCCCTAGGATTTTGTAAATGTTAAAAAATGTGCCGCGGCTCAAAAAAGGTTGAAAATCACTGGCATACCGCATTGTTGAGCCACCCAGAGTCACCGCAGGGGGTATTCCTTCACCACGACAGCCCTATTGACTAGGTGTGTATGCTCAAGTTTGAGAAATTCAATTAAGTACCATTTCAGTCGTTACGTGTTTACATGTATTTTAAAAGTTCAGTTTCAGTTGGACTAACACAATACATCAATTTTCTCTAACATCATGCAAACATACTGAGCTGGTTATTTCATAAACAAAATGACAGTATATCTTCTTTGACCATAATTGAGATATTGACTGAAGACACAAATAATTAAGAAGAATTTGCACACCTGAGTTGTGTCCTTCACAGAGCAGCTGGAGGAAGCGGAAAAGGTCACAGGTGAACTCATCATCCTGCATGACCTTCTCACCTGGTCAGGAGAAAACACACACACACACACACACACACACACACACACACACACACACACACACGTGCACAATTACATACACAGGTGTGAACAAACAAATACACCCAGGAACACAGGCATGTTCAAACACACACAGACACACACACACACAAACAAATACACACACGTTCATATATACAGACACACATACGGTAATGCTTTATATTAGGGTCCTTGTAATAAGCATTAGTTAATAGGTAATAAGGCCCTTAATAGATGCTTATTAACATTCATTTGAGGGTAACGCTTTATATTAAGGTTCTTGTTATAAGCCTTAGTAAATAGGTAATAAGGACCTTATAAGATGCTTATTAACATTAATTTGTGTTAATAAGACTATATATAAGTGTTAATAATAACATAATAAAGATGTTGACAGTGTGATTATAAGACTTTTATAAGCACTTATAAGACACTTCTTAACTATTAATTGATTGCTTAATATCATTAATACAAGTCTTATGAGTTTCTGATAGCTGTTAATAAAAGCGTTACAAACCTATTTATTGAGTCTTACTAACTTGCCTATTATGTCATTGTTAAACCTTTACTAAGCATTGTTTGTTGCTTTATGAAGGTAAACACATCTTTATTAATCAATTAATAGCAGTTAACTATGCTCTATGAACAATGCTTATTAAGGTTAATAAGTCCTTTATTAAACACTTTTTAACAGTTAATAAGTACTATATCTTGTCAAGGAGGATACAATGAGAATTAGAAAAACGACATGCAAATACAATGTTAGAGCGGTGAAGGTATTTGATTAGCTTTAATGTTTTTCTTGTTGAAGTACCTTCAAAAATAAGTTTTCTGAGTTTGGTTTGCAGCGCCATATCTTAGTAGGCTAAAGTCACTGATTTTCATCCCTCTTTCCAAAATGTTGTCTTTTGGCATGTAGCATAATGAGTGCATAATATATTTGTTTTTGCTCTGAAGTGATTATTTCATCTCTATGTGTGCGCACACATGTTGAGTGAGTGTTAAAATTAGATGCCCCGAGAACGTAGTGTATTTTTCACAATCTATGATGAATATGACTCGTATGATCGGTTTGCTCAAATCAGATCCTTAAAGGGCTTTTATTTTGAAGGTAGTTGTAAAACCGGAAGTTCCGTGTATGCAAGTCGCTGATGGCTTGACGCTAGATTGACGGCCATGCTTGACAAAGTGTTTCACGAAAGTAAGGAGAACATGTCGGAGTCGTCAACACGGTCAGCACCCCAAACCAGGTCTCTGAAAAATAAGAGGGTGAGGTCCGAACTGGAGGATGTCTCTTCTGGTAAGTTTAAGAATGTAATGTTATAGTAACGTTAGCTGGTTCTAGCTTGCTAGTTGTTTGCCTAGCTTACATTACTTTCTTTCAGAAGCTTTGGTGAGCTTCCTTTTTGAGCTAACGTTTAGCTTACACTATCATAAAAAACTGCAACCAAACTATCTATTAACAGTTGTGTCATGCTAGCTTGTCAGGAAGGGGCTAGGTAATGCTAAATGGTTATTTCTGTGCTGACCCAGATGCTGCCCAAATTGTCCTAACTGCCAAACTGGGTCTACAGAAATATAAACATGAGCTGGCCAGGTTTAAATTAGAATGCCAGGATGTAAAAATAAAAGACCTGACAACGGAGAGAGATTTATTTCTTGAAGGGACAACTATCTGAATGAAAGAAAATATTTACTTTTTTCGAACAACTTTCACCATTACAGACTATATTTTCTTTGATACTGCACCCCTTTTTGCAGATTCCATGTCCAAATGACTTAAATGCTTAGTGTAACCTGTCTGCTATCTGTCTAATTGTGATCAATGTTTCTTTGTGTTGTCTTTATACAGTAACAAAAAAGACCAGCCTGACTCAACCTTCCCCTGAGGCTAAGGAAAAGCCCGACTCAGAGTCAAGTCCGTTGTCGTCTGACTCCTCTGACCCCTCCTCAGACGATGGGAAAAGGAAGAGGAAGTATAGCAGAAGTCAGCATTGTACTGTTGCAGAGGGGGCCAGCAGAACAAGGCTTTTTTTCTTTTTTTACCACATACTGTATATAAAATGATCTATTTTTGAATTGTATTACTTGATTTTATTTCAATACATTTTAAACATTTAAGCCTGACCAATTTTCTTACTATTTTGTTGACACAATCGGGGAACGGTGGGACTTGAAAATGTTCCCACCTCCAAAGTGGGGAATGACAAAAAAAGTTTGAGAACCACTGGGTTAGCATCTATTAGTTGTATGTGATTTTCTGCTTGTCCTATCTGCAACAGTATAATGCTGACTTCTGATACAGCAACGTCTCGCCCAAATTCTTATAGTGAGGATTGCCATCTCCATAAGGTTACAGATTCAATATGCAGAAGCAACTCATACAACCCCACGTCGTTTTATATTGTTTTACCTACAACAGAGTTTTTTTTTATTATTGTTTGATGAAGGTTTTTTTTTGCTCTACTCGTTTAATTGTTTTGTTGTTCTTATTCATTTAATATTTTAAATTAATAGTCTTCATCATTGGACACTTGAATTGATGTCAGGCAGCATTTTTATTTTACAAAGGTATTTATTTTTTTACATTTAGTAAAATGTTGTTCATGAAAGTTCTGGGAAACAAACAAACATGTTTACAATTGCACAGTTAAGTGTTTTTTTTTCTTTAAAAGTAAGTTTTTGTGCTTCACCTCTGTAACATTGTATTTACATGTAGTTTTTTTAATTCACATTGTATCCACCTTGACAAGATATAGTACTTATTAACTGTTAAAAAGTGTATATTAAAGGATTTATTAACCTTAATAAGCATTGTTCTCGCTTTAGATCAGGTACCTTCAAAATGCATTATTACCTGTTTAATAAAGGACTTATTAACCTTAATAAGCATTGTTCTCGCTTTAGATCAGGTACCTTCAAAATGCATTATTACCTGTTTAATAAAGGACTTATTGGACTTAATAAGCATTGTTCTCGCTTTAGATCAGGTACCTTCAAAATGCATTATTACCTGTTTAATAAAGGACTTATTGGCCTTAATAAGCATTGTTCTCGCTTTAGATCAGGTACCTTCAAAATGCATTATTACCTGTTTAATAAAGGACTTATTAACCTTAATATGCATTGTTCTTAGAGCATAGCAATGCATTATTACCTGTTTAATAAAGGACTTATTAACCTTAATAAGCATCGTTCTTAGAACATAGTTAACTGCTAATAAACAAATAATAAAGGTGTGTTCACCTTCATAAAGCAACAAACAATCCTTAGTAAAGGTTTAACTATGACATAATAGGTAAGTTAGTAAGACTCAATAGATGGGTTTGTAACGCTTTTATTAACAGCTATCAGAAACTCATAGGGCTTTTATTAATGCTATTAAGCAATAAATAAATAGTTAAGAAGATTCTTATAAGTGCTTATAAAAGTCTTATAATCACACAGTAAACATGTTTATTGTGTTATTATTAACAGTTAAATATAGTCTTATTAACACACACTGATGTTAATAAGCATCTTATAATGTTAATAAGCATCTTATAAGGTCCTTATTACCTATTAACTAAGGCTTATAACAAGAACCTTAATATAAAGCGTTACCCATTTGAGTTAATAAGACTATAAGTGTTAATAATAACATGATAAACACGTTTATTGTGATGTTATAATACATTTATAAGCACTTATAAGACTACTGATTGCTTTTTAACATTAACAAAAGTCTTATGAGTTTATTATAATTGTTTATAAAAGCATTAAAAACCCATTTATTGTGCCTTACTAACTTACCTTCACTAAGCATTTTTTTGTTGCTTTATTAAGGCGAGACACCCCAGGTGAATAGGGATTTTTTTTTAACTTATAGATATCATCATGAAACTTTGCCAGTTGATTACTGACACAAACACAATAATTTTTTGTATTACATGTTTTTCTTTAATATTTTATTAAATATGCAAATATGGCAATATTTAACCAATTATGCGTAAATTTGGGTCATTTTTCGAGAAAGATTTTGAGATGTTGGATAAAGCCAGAGTTAAAATCTCTATTTTATTTTAACCACATATTAGTTTCTAAAGTTTTTACAAAACAGATTTTGGATACAGCCTTTTTTCATTTAATAAATCAAAAAAGACTATGTACATGTCTTAGAAATGCATTTTCGGCATGTTTTTAGGAGGAAAATGTATCATAAATCAGACAATTAACAATATATTAACAAATCCTTGTGTAAAAACCTTTAAAATAGTGCTATGAATGATCATAGAAAGTTTGGTTGATGTCAGTGGTCTAGAAGTTGAGATATCTTTCGCAGAGTATTGGAAAAAGCTCATTTTGAGAAAACGGCCGTTAAAGATAAAAACGTGAATTCTGCTGATAATCAGTGATTATAGCTAGAGTAATTTATTGAATTAGGCCCTACACCCTTCAATGCCATATAGGCCTACCACTGCTTAACATATATAAACCATAGCATAGTAACATTTACATCCACATGCTAATTTAAACGTGGTTAATTCATTATTAGCCACTGTCTGTCAACCTGCTCTCTCTCCCCACCATGTCCCCTCTGATCGTCTGACAGTCTGTGTCTCTCCGACGTGATCGGCGTGATTTACATGTCTTTAACACTTCTCCCCTTCAAATGGCGATCATGTAATATCCGTATCCAATTGATTAAGTATTTTTTTTGTCTTGGTTTGGCATATTTTCGACGTTTTTCCCATTTTATTTTGTGATTTTCGAGCTACCCGAGGCTAGCATCACGTGATGCCTTTTAGCGAATCACATCGTCAGAAATGTGCATTAGCCAATGAGGTCGCTTTCCTAGCATTGAATCCCTCCTCACACTTTCACGATTGGTTACTGATACAAAGGAAATGACCATATTTGGATCAGATAACGTTGTTCTTGAGATTCAGAGCTTTCCAACAGTACCATGGTTATTATGATTCATACAGCGGTCGCGGTGCTGTATGTTACGTTAGAATGCTCACTTTTGACGAATTTAGGAGCAAAATACAGACGCAAGCAGTCAAAGTTTAGTAAAATAAACACCTAAAACGTATATTTTGGACATTTTATCCATACTAGTATGAAAGAAGACATGTTATGGAAGCTAAATAGACACAAATCTCAAAATTGACCAGTGCTTAAAAAAACGATGTTTTTGCCTGCCGTGTCTCGCCTTAAGGTAAAAAACTTTATTATTAAGTTATTAGCAGTAAACTATGTACTTATTAAACTAATAATTATGCACTTTGCAGGTACCTGATTGAAAGTGGGAACAATGCTTTTTAAGGTTAATAAATCCTTTACAAAACTGAAAGAAATAAAATGTCAAAAGAGCTGTCCTTAAAGAACAGTTCAACATTCATTTAATTTTTAGCTTTTTAATTCACTCTCCGGCTCAAGAAAAGGCGACAGAAACCTGTAACCGTGCATGCAATTTTGTTTTTTCATCCAGGTTAGCTTAGCTCAAACACTGATAGTCAAGTTTACAACATCACTAAACAATCCTTTGTTCTTGTTGGGACATAATTTATTCATCACGTAATGTTGCGTTCTATATTTTTTACACATTTGGTCATTTTAGAATCTAATACATATCAGTGATTCTTGAGAAGTGGGACAAAACAGGGTGCAATGTTGAACAAAAAAACCCTATGTTTCGGCAAATTAAAATACATGTTTGTATCCAACATATACTAAGCTACTGAGCTAAACTTTGACACAACCTCCCAGCTTTTGTTTTTTGGTCATTGGGCTATGACCACCATCAGATGTCAACTTCGTCAGATTTCCTGTCTGACAGTGTTGACATATTTGACGTTTCTTAAACATAACAAATGGAATTCATCTAGTAGCCATTTGGTTTCTGTTGATGTTAGGTGCTAGTATGAACTACTTCAGGAAAATAAAATGGTCAAAAAATTTCAAATAACTTCTTCAGAAATTGCAAGTCGGTGTTGACATATCATGGTTGTGTGGACTTTCAAGATTCGGAATGTAAAGTATTCTAAAACTGCAACACTTAGAATCCTTATAAAACATGAATGTGTTGTAGAAAAACAGTTTTTATTGATATGAGAGATTATTTAGTGTTGCTTTTGATGAAAAAAGCTATTTTAAATAATTAAAGTACATTTTTAATAGGTTTTATTGCATATGAAAGATTGAAACCTTTTCTGAGGACACACTGGTTTGGACGTCGTGAGAAGATAACAAGTGTCATATATTTGACATAATAATGATACAATAAAATTTAAGGGGATAATTGTGCTCCAGACATTATATTCTTAATCCCTAACAACATCTTCAATTTTAAATATTTTTAGTTTTAAACATAACAGCAGTTACATATGGAAGACGGCCTTTTGTCCCGGTTCTCAATAATCACTGATATGTGACCATCAGGGGCACTTCCTGGTCTCCTTCCGGTATGTTATTCATTTTTAAATGACATAACGTAAAAAAATATAGAGCGCAAAAAAACGTGGTAGATAAACAAGTCCCAACAAGCCCACAGGAGCGTTTAGTGATGTTGTAAAGCTAATCTTTTGACCTGTTCACATGGACTACCAGTGGTTGAGCTAAGATAACCTGGATGAATGTAGGCAAAGTCAAAGGAACGGTTTTTCACCTTTTCTTGAGCTGGGGAGTGAGACAAAAAGCTAAAAATTTAAAAATGTTAACTATTCCTTGAAAGCGTATTGTGTGCTTTGCCGCTAAAACATTATTACTACAGTATAGGTTGTTTTAAATCCACATGTTATCAACCTTGACAACATATTGTACAGTCAGTTTTATAACATGTAGCGCCACTATGTGTCGCCTCCTTTTGTTTTCTGTCCGCTTGTATATCATTACGCTGAGCAGTATTTCTTGCCCTGTGAATATAATGGCTATCTATCTATGTATTGCGTAACGTTTAGTTTAGTTAGGTTGTTTCCTCTGCTGTGTACGGCTGAGGACAGCCGTATTATAAACAGGGGGGAAAAACAGTCGGTTTTATACATGTAGCGCCACTAGGTGGCGCTACATGTATAAAAGGCTCCCTTTGTTTGTTGTGGAATCTAATGTTGAACATGAAGAAGAACGCATGTGCTTCTCCGCTCTGTTTGAGTAACTATGCAGTCTACGAGTGAAGTCTCAGTTTTATATTCTTTATTTTGTAAGGAGTTGGTGTAGGCAGGAATCTCGGACTATGTTCCTGAACGCATGTATGCTTAATAAATATAGTGCCGTAGAGACCTGGCTTGATATGGTCAATGTGTAATAAAAGTACCATGAGGAGAATCCCACAAGTTGCCTACCGTGTCTTCATGCTAACCGGAGCTATTGCTATCAGACCATAACCTACAACCTGCACCATTCACCATTACAATATGGTACTCATCAACTGTTAAATGATAATTGAATATTGAAGGATTTAAAGGTCCCATATTATTACACATTTATATGGTCGACAAGTAGTCTTTACAGCTTTTTTTTTTTAGCTGTTTGTAGCTTCCTATCCTTTATCTTGTTAAACTATGCTATATTAGACTGCAATGGGTAAGCAGAGTTAGCAGATTATGAGCAAAAAGCTTCTGTGTTGGTTTATGCAACACTCAGCATGCCTTGCTTAACTATGGGCATCTTCTCCCTTAGAGGGAAAAACAATATGGCAGTCGCTGGAACATTTTTCCAGAGAAGCTGGGGGCCGTGGACCAATAATAAATAGGGGTGGGCTTATCATCAGCTATGATGACATAGCGAGAAACATTTTGAACAGAGTATATTGGGGAGGTTTTCAGAAAGGGGGAGGGTGAGAAAAAGAGAGTTTTTTTTTATTTACTTTGGCAGTCTCTAGACACCCATATTCATGTTAAAAGAAAACATTCAAAAAGTGCATTTAGCATAATATGGGACCTTTAATAACCTTAATAAGCATTGTTCACGCTTTAGGTCAGGTACCTTCAGAACGCATAATTAACATCATAAAGGACTTATTAACCTTAATAAGCATTAAGGTTAGTAAAGTTACCTATTAACTAATGCTTATTAAAACGACCTTACCACATTATCAAACATTAAAACATACACACACACACACACACACACACACACACACACACACACACACACACACACACACACACACACACACACACATTCCTACATTAACAACATTGGACTGATACGATCTACATTGACCATCTATATCTCTGGTCATTTTAAAAACAAAAACAAACTAAGACATTTACTTAAGGGCTTTTGTCATAATATCACTTAAAATGTGCTATTCCTTTTTTTTAAGTTGTCAAGAAGGGACTTGAGCAATATCTACAGTACATATCAAAGATGGGACTCCATTCACTGCAGTGGAACTATCTGTTCATATTGTTTCACCCAATGAGCTTACTGCAAAGACTTCCTTTGTTTCTTGTAAAAGTGGATTATATAACTTTATAAGTAACTACACATTTTTAAGTCTGACATATACACTAAAGTTGAACCTTTATATGTTGGTACAGAAACAATACAAATCCAATACAAATGTTAAGAGAGACTGGTTTACACAATATAGGACCGTTCGAAACAAATTGTGTGAATGGGTTGTTAAATTAAATAAAATTCACAGATTATTCCAGCAGAGAAAACAATCAAATCAAATACCTTCATGACGCCTCTTGGCAAAAGTTTGGAAAATTCACAAAACCTTTTTAGACATGTTTTTAACATACTTTCGAGCATGACCAACAGGGGACCTGAAAAATGTCCACAGTTGGGTCGGTGGTCCACTGTTGGTGAATGTGTTACGAAACAAAGTCCACTATTAAATAGGTACGCAAGAGGTGAGAAAAACACACACACACACACACACACACACACACACACACACACACACACACACACACACACACACACACACACACACACAAACTCTTTGATGAACTGTTTGCAGCCCCAGCTGCCTTGGTGGTGGTCTGAAGTGATTTGGTTTTTAAACGGCAGCATTTTATAGTCAGAATGAATTTAAGGCTCTTTTCATGTTTTCTCAGAGCTGTTTTGTTTAAAATAAAACTTGTTGGTTACTGCTTGTAGATTGTGCATGGGTTGCATATTGAAGGAGGAAGTTGTAGCTGCTCAGACTAAGCTTAAATGCTGCTTTGAACCATGGAATGCAAAAGAGGGTCAGAGAAAGGTTGATGAGACACTTAACAGTAACGTATACAATAACACAACAGAGATATTGTCAAAGTACATCCATACAAAATTACATCAAAATGAAGAGGGCTGTGGGTAGTACGTCTATAGGTCTGAAAAAAGACTGAAAGTGCCTTTTTTTTTTTAGTCAGAGCATAATTTTCTTATCTTTAGATATGTACCATGGGATAGTACTGTATAGGTTTCGTTATACTTAATGCACTAACTGATATTGTGCAACATTTTGCACAATCTTTACCTGTCAGCTTCACCTTAAGATTCTCACTTCATATGTACAAAACGACCATGTGACATAAAAGCATACCCAGGGATAAACTGTAGTGTGATACCTCTAGCCTCTAACTCTGACTCTAATGTGCTCTGCAGAAGTAGAATTTGACAAGAGGTCCTTCAAAGTGACAGCTGCCCCTTATTTCGCCTGATTACATTACATTTTACATAATGAAATGTCTGACAGTGTTGATTTACAGTAAAGTGGTCCCACAACTTAGAATCCTTATAAAACATGAATGTGTTGTAGAAAAACTGTTTTTATTGATATGAGAGATTATTTAGTGTTGCTTTTGATGAAAAAAGCTCTTTTAAATCATTAAAGTACATTTTTAATAGGTTTTATTGCATATGAATGATTGAATCCTTCTCTGTGGACACACTGTTTTGGATGTCGTGAGAAGATAACAAGTGTCATATATTTGACATAATAATGAAAAAATTAAATTTAAGGGATAATAGTGCTCCAGACATTATTTTCTTAATCCCTAATAACATCTACAATTTTAAATATGTTTACTTTTAAACATAACAGCAGTTAATATTGGAAGACGGCCTTTTGTTCTGCTTCTCAAGAATCACTCAGTGCGGTTACATGGGACAACTAGATTGGATTAAGACATATACCGAACTTGCCACTCGAACGGACCGCGTCACTTGTCTGAGTATAAATGGCCTTTCAAATATACGATAAATGTCCGGAGCATAGCTGTCTCCACTATGCTAGGTGGTGCTGTAGCACTTTCAACAAGTGGTGATGGAGCCACGTCCGGTTCCTTTCCGGCAACAACACTACTATTTATTACGTCGTCTCCTACCACTTCCTTGTGAAATCCCTGACAGGGAACTCTCGAGCAAGCACAGAACACAAACTCCAATATGTGATATGCGATCCTGTATACATGCAGGTAGAATGCCGACTATGAATGAGTTATCTAGGTGTGGTTATCCGACTTCTGCTAAGTAGATCGGATAAAGGTGTTTACATGCATTTTACAAGTCCTGTTGAGGTCTTATTCGTTTATTTACCCGATTATGAGTCTGCATGTAACCGCACTATACTATATACTATACTAAAGAGTGTGCACACGTTTTAATTAATACACACGAGATACACTGTGGTATAGACTGCTGTATAGTTGAAAAGATATTGACAGATTCCAACTTCCAGGATCAATTACTCCAAAGAAAAACATTATCAAAACACAAACGTTCAGACAAATGGGCTACAACCAAATTTTTACTAAAACCAAAAGTCTTTTAAGCTTCGTAAAACATGCTCTGGTAGCAAGTGTTGGGATGTTGTGGGAAGAGAGTGAGCCGTGGGGTGCATCTTTGAGCACACGTTTTAATATCTTGTTAGCTAAATAATGTATTCTGTGTGCTCAATATACTGTTTTCTTGCTCTCATTATAGAAAAAAATTAAAATTGTTTTTATGTCACATCGTGGGCTTCGTAGGTTTGATCTCCACCTACTCCTAAGCAAGTCTCCCTCTCTTTAGCTGCTTAACCCTTTAGGCGCCGGGTTTTATTTTTAGAAATAGTAGATTTTGACACTTAAATTTCAGAAGGCTCTGGATTGAAAGTGGTTTGAGATAGAGACAAAGTGTAAATGAGACAAATATTGAGAATGACCTAAAGCAGGGGTGGCCACTGTTTTTCAGCTTGTGAGCTACTTTTAAAAGGACCAAGTCAAAGTGAGCTACCACCTACTATAAGGGGTCAAAAGTCACGGTTCGGTACGTACCATGGTTTTTAAGTCACGGTTCTGTTCTGTATGGTACAGTTCTCAGTTAAGAGGAAAAATGTGTGCAGAATTGAATTTTCACTGAGGGCCACATACAGAAAAATCTAAAATCTACGAAGGGCCAGGCCACTTTGCAAAAATAACACATTTATCAGGATATAGCTGCTCTGATGTTTAGTTTCATAGTGTCTTCGTAAATTGTAATCCTTCTTCACGGCAACACTTTACTTGCACATTAAACAGATACACCCCCCCCCCCTTGTTAAATGCCATTGATACAGCCAGTGTTTTCTGCTTTTGCGTCCAATGTCCAGCTGGGTGAAAATAGTAGCCAGCCGAGATCCTGCCCTTCCAAGGGGGGTCCGGGGGTATGCCCCCCCGGGAGATTTTTTAAAGTTTTTAAAGTGAAATGCATGAATCTGGTGCACTTTGAGAGGAAAATTAAGAGGCTAAAGCTGAAAAATGTTATATGAAAAAAATGGAGACACTGTGTCAGATGAATTGGAAGCTATTGGAGAAGGACACATGGATTTTCCATAATAATATTAATTTAAAATAAAATATTATGCAGGGTCCTCTGGGATGGGCTTGGTGCTCTTTTTCTTTTATGGGTCATATTTCTCTGTAATATAATGAGTGCATTTAAATTATTTAAAAATTAAAAGGGCCATATTACATCATATTTTTAAAATGTGCCACAGCCCAATCAATCAGTTTTGACACCCCTGCACTAGTGGGTTAACTAAAAAATGCAAAAAAGTTTAGTAGTTTGGACACCCCTGCACTAGAATATATGGTGGTCTGTTTGTGTGAACAGTCTTCCTCTCTCTGGCTGTATTTTACATAGTAGAATTTGTCACAGTGCAGAAGCCTCTCCACTTCCTTGACTTGGATTAGCTTTGGTTAGCTCACTGTCAAATTAGAAAGTGGTGTCCTCTCTCCCTCCACCGAACGTTGGCGCATGCTCGCACGGCTCGTTCGCTCTTTCATAGTAAATTTCTTTTATTTTATTATTTTTTTAAGAATGCCACGCGATCGACCCACACTACCCTCGATCGCGATCGACCTAGTGGCCACCCCTGACCTAAAGTTTATCTAGGGAGTACATTTTCTGATCTAATTAGCATAGTATGACGTCATATGGTGGCGGCCATGTTGGATTATGTAATTTCCATGAAATACCTGATATTTTGAAAGAGAGTTGAATTTATTTAATCAGATTCACCCCTCCATCCATTTGTAAAGTGAATCATGCTTGTGTATTTGTTATTTATACCTTTACTCCTAGTGGGGCCTCTTGGACCAGATCAATATTGTAAATAAGAAACTGTTCTTAATGTTTTATCTGGAAAAATAAAGGTTAAATAAAATAAAATAAATAAAGATGTCCACTTTGTTGTAAGCCAACTAGAACTAGACCACAAAACGCATGTAAACAGTAGGCGTTTTTTATGATTTTTTATTTTTTTACCCACCACCATTTTTATTTCCTTTTTTCTTCTATTCTTCATTATTATTATGATGATTAGTATTATTATCATCATCATTATCATTATAATATGATAATATTGATATATATAATGCTGCGTCGCATGGCTGCACCACTGCTGCGCATGGACGCACCGTGACCGGGGCCGTAGAAAGATTGAACACTAAACTCCCTACTCGTCAACTTTTTGCTTGCCATATCTCTAAATAACTCCTAAATCCAGCAATAAAGCTGCAGCATAAATAGTTTTGTGGCACACTATCTCCGATTTCGCACCTAACAACAGCGCGATTCATTTGCAGCCTGGACGCGTAGGTGTTTCTCCTCTCTGCTCTGACAGCAGGCTGGGACTCGCTCCGAGGGGCTGCTCCGAGACTGACCGCCTCGTAGTGCTTTGAGACGGGGAGGGGCTCTCGGCAACACCCGCTGCTCGTTGAGCAATGAGCACAGTAACTGCAGAGTGAAACGTGCTTTCACGTCAGAGTCTCCAAACACCACAAAAGTTTTCAATTAAACCAGAAAAAATCGCTATGAGGATATGACAAAAAAAGTTGATGGGATTTTTATTTTTATTTTTTTGGATGGGATTTCCGTTAATATTTTGCATTGAAGGATGACGTTTTTCTGAGCTAAGGTCCAGGTATGGGATGTCTGCCAACTAGTGGAGGGGAGTTTGAACAAAATATAACACTCTATTTAGAGAAAACAGCTGTTTGATTCAGTAAAACGTCTTGTTGCAATTTTGCGACTTTGGCGCTTAAAGGGTTAATGCTCCACCATCTTCAACAGCTAATTGCTAACTGTGTCTGTTTGCTTTTTATTGCTGAGCAGGCTGGAAACAATGTTGATGAGAGCACTTATACTGAAACAAAACAGAGCTGAAAGAGGCTGCACTTTTTAGAAAGCTGAGAGGAACCGCATACTAGGTGATAATTATGGTGTTTTTGATTTATTGCAGGCCCAGTACAGGGAGGAACAAAAAGACAGAGATAGCGGTTGAGAACACAGAGGGGATTACACACTTCACAACAGACGACAATCAGCACAATAACCATGTCCATTAGAGACAAATCAGATGACTTTTGTTTGACTACATGACCAAGAGAGTGGGGAATGAGCGTTTGAGGAAGGTAAATAGTCATGTAATTAATATATAGAATGTGCCAGATACTGTACAAATCCTGAGGAGGCATTATTAGGTTATTTTTTAATTGGCACTTTATGACACTACATTTACAGATCCACTACGTCTGCCGGGACAAATCTGGATTATTAATATTTAAATTTTTTTTTTAAGATATTTTTTGGGCATTTTTATGCTTTATTTGATAGTGCAGAGAGACAGAGGTGAAATGGGGCAGAGAGGGGAGTGACATGCAGAGAACGACCGCGGGTGGGAATCGAACCCGGGTCTGCTGCTGGGCCCGGTCCGGGAGGGGGACGCCTTACCAACTGAGCTAAAGGCGCCCCCTGGATTATTAATCTTGATAATTTAATATACATTGTCTATTCCAAAACAAGTAGTCATAAAATCATATTTTTTTTTATTGTGGAAGAAAACATGACACATTTACCTCAAAATTCCGTAGCAGACAAAGGGCAGGATCTACCAAGATCCCGAATAAAGACTGCTTAATTGCTTGAGCATTCCAACAAACTGCATATTAGGTTGGAGGGCGTTTTGCAGGTGATCAGCTAATTACCCTTTTTCACTTGGCAGTTTGGGGGCCAGTTTGGAGCAGCTGCCCAATCGGGAACTAGTGCTTTGGTTTTCCACTGTGAGCAAAACAGTTCCCGGCCAGGAAAACTTTCCAGAGCAGCACCAACTATTTGCCAGTCTGGAACTGGCAACTGCTAATGTCAGGGGCTGGAGGGATTATCCTGACTAACCAAAATCTAATGCCCGCCATATTTAAAAACACTGCTACTATGAGACGTAATCTTAACATCAACGCTTTCTGTAGCGGTCACGATGAATAGTTCAAATGTGCTTGATAAGTCGTGTTTGGTTTGCAAAGCAAAGCCAGAGGCAACACATGTAAAAATACAATGTATCCACTGCTGTTATTGTTGTTGTGCTTAAAGTTAGTGTACACATTAGCCCGGAGAGCGGCAACCAGCACTAGAAATAGCACCGGCCGGGAACTGGAACCTGGTTGGTAGTAAAAGGGTATAGGAGTGCTTTCTGCCATTGGACGGAGAGCAGAGTTACCGCGTAGAGAAATGTAATGCCAGGGAATTGGATGTGTTAGTGGAAAAGACAACCCTAACCCTAACCCAAGACACGCATCGCTGAACTACAGAAAAATCATAATACAAAACTCATATTAAAGAACTGATGAAATTAAGACTAAATGGCAGGAAATAAGTAAAAGAACCAAAGAAAAAAAAGTCTCATAATAAAACCTCGGTAAATAGGGCGCGCTTGTGGTGTAGCGGTTAGAACCCTAGAGGCTCAGTCCTCATCGCAGAAGACCATGGTCGTTCTCTGTATGTCATTCTCCTCTCCATTCCCTATTTCATCTCTGTCTCTCCAAACTGTCCAATACATTTTTTTCAAACCTCTGTAAATTAAACTGTTTCACATGAGTACATTTAATTGCTACTATTACGTTTAGGAAAACAACCACCTGTTCTCTCTGTTGTCTTTCATGTCTCCTCTTCACCACAATAACTACAGCCATCTGTGTGGTGTGCACACCACTGTGCCAGTTATCAGCTGCCTTTCAAACATTTTAAATATAGACAATCACAATCACAACCACCGCAAACTTATCCAGAAAGATAAGCTATTTGACTTACTTCTTTTACTTTCTTCTTTTGCTCTCTCACTCATCACTTCCCCACCTACTCACAAAGCTGGCAACCAGCTTGACCTCATTTTTACCAGAAACTGCTCTTCCTCCAACCTCACCGTTACCCCACTCCACATCTCTGACCACTTTTTCATCTCCTACTCTCTCTCACTCTCTAAATCTAACCACCCTATCTCATCTGGAGATACTGTACCTGTCCGTCCCAACATTCGCACCCTCTCTTCCTCCTCTCTGGCTTCATCTGTTCTCTCAGCCCTCCCTTCATCCGACTCTTTCTCACTCATGCCTCCTAACTCTGCCACAGATACTCTCCTCTCTACTCTATCCTCCTCTCTTGACTCTCTGTCCTCTTACCTCATGGAAGGTACGTCATTCCTCTCCAGCCCTGTGGTTGTCTGACCTGTGCGTGCTGAGAGAACCACTATACGGGCAGCTGAAAGGAGATGGCGGAAATCAAAAGACTGATGACGTGCTTACCTACCAGTCTATTCTCTCCTCCTTCACTGCCTCTATCTCTGCGGCTAAAAGCTCTTTCTATCAGATCAAAATTCAATCCTCCTTTTCCAACCCCAAAAACTCTTCTCTATCTTCTCTAATCTCCTTAACCCTCCAAGTCCCCCTCCTCCTTCTCCCTTCTACCGAGCCACTTTGTCAACTTCTTCCAAAAGAAGATAGACAACATACGCTCTTCATTCTCCAACCCACATTCTGAAACTAACTTTCCATCTACTCCACCTTCATCCCCAAATCTATCCTCTTTCAGCCCAGTTCTCACCCTGATAACCTCTGCCCGACCAACCACCTGCCCCATCTCCCCTTCTCCAGTCTATCACTCCTGACCTTCTTCCTTACATCACCCATCTCATTAACACCTCTTTGGCAACTGGCTGCTTCCCCAACTCTCTTAAAGAGGCAAGAGTAACTCCTATCCTCAAAAAGCCCCCCCTCCCCTCAACCCGTCTGAAGTGAACAACTATAGACCTGTCTCTCTTCTTCCATTTCTTTCCAAAACAAATGCGCGTGCAATTTTTAATCAGCTCTCTTCCTTTCTTCACAAGCACACCCTTCTTGATCCCCACCAGTCTGGTTTCAAGGCAGGCCACTCAACTGATACTGCCCTCCTGTCTCTCCTCTGTGGTCATCCTTCTGGACATTTCTGCTGCTTTTGACACAGTAAATCACAAAATCCTCATTTCCTCACTTCATGGCCTGGGTGTCTCAGGCTCTGCACTCTCCCTGCTCACATCCTACCTCTATAGCCACACCTACCGGGTAACATGGCGAGGATCTGTGTCCGAACCTTGTCCAATCACAACTGGGGTCCCTCAAGGTTCCGTCCTGGGACCCCTCCTCTTTTCTCTGTACACCAACTCTCTCGGTTCTGTTATTCACTCACATGGCTTTTCCTACCACAGCTACGCAGATGATACCCAACTCATTCTCTCCTTTCCCAAGACTGAAACGCAGGTAGCGGAACAAATCTCTGTCTGTCTGACTGACATCTCTCAGTGGATGTCCACACACCACTTGAAACTCAACCTTGACAAGACCGAACTGCTTTTCCTTCAAGGTAAGTGCGCTCCCACACTTGACCTTACTATCAACATTGAAAACTCTGTGGTAGTCCCTACCATGACTGCTAAGAGCCTGGGCGTGACACTCGATAACCAACTCTCCCTCACTGCTAACATTGCTGCAACAACTCGATCATGTAGATACACACTGTACAACATCAGAAGGATCCGTCCCCTTCCAACCCAGAAGGCGGTGCAGGTTCTAGTCCAGGCACTTGTCATCTCATGCCTAGACTACTGCAACTCCCTCTTGGCTGGTCTGCCTGCATGTGCTATCCGTCCACTGCAGCTCATTCAGAATGCAACAGCTCAACTAGTCTTCAACTTACCAAAGTTCTCTCACACTACACCACTCCTACGCTCCCTTCACTGGCTACCAGTAGCTGCCAGTATCCGCTTCAAGGTACTTGTACTTGCGTACCGTCCAGTGAACGGATCAGGCCCAGCCTACATCCAGGACATGGTCAAACCTTACACCCAGCTCATCCACTGCGCTCTGCATCGCCAATCTGCTGGCTGCGTCCTCACTCCGAGGGTCACCTAGTCACTCGACTAAATCACAACTCTTTGCTGTCTTGGCTCCAAAATAGTGGAACGAGCTCCCCATTAACATCAGATCAGCTGATAGTTAACACATCTCTTCAGACTGCACTTTGACTAAAATAAAACAATATATAGTACTTACGTGATTCCTGTTGTTCTGAGTTTGTACCTTCATTGTTGAATGCACTTAATGGAAGTCGCTTTGGATAAAAGTGTCAGCTAAATAAAATTGAATGTAATGTAACTATTTGCATGAACTCCTCCCCAATATTTTGCACACCTGGGAAGAAATGCCCGATATTGCATATTTATTAAGGCAAACGGGTAACACTTTATAATAATGTTCATTTATGTATTACTCGACATCATTCTAAATGAGGGTCACCCCTCAATTGAATTTGAGGATAAATAAAGGAAAATTAATGAATTAAATTAATTTATAAGTGATTCATACTGTAAGTCATTTAAAAGTACCGTACTTTTCGGCCTACAAGCCGCGACTTTTCCCCCGTTTTTCGACCCTGTTATTACACAGCACAGTATATATTCTGTAGCTACTGGGGATGGGCGTTAGTAATCGAGTACTCGAGTACTCCTCGTTTCAAATGATCTCGATTGGTGGATGAGGAAAATAATTTTTTGTTTTTTTTAGTGTTTGTAGCCTTTAGGCTGGCCGCCCCTATTTTAAAATGTTATATACGTGTACAAAACGGCACAAAACGGATATAAAGTTTAACAAAATTAAATATTTTGATCCAAGTTAAATAAACTAAGCGTTGTGCCAAACAGAAACCGCAAATAACTGCCACCTCCGTGCAGCGCAGCCAGTGTGTGGTCTCCACAGCACCGCGGAGCTGAATGGAAAACTTGGAAAGTCACGTAAAGAAGCCAGGCTGACTTTGGGCACATTCGAGTAAACGACATTTAAGAAGCCTTTATTATGGAATATAGGATTGAGATTCAAAAGCCGACGGTGTAACGTTCCGTTAACGAGGAATTAGTCGCGGTAATTAGTCACGGACAGGAGTGAGCATTACGCGGTTGGATATACTAGCCTACTACTTCTACTGCTTTGGTGAATTATTTAGCCTATCTATGTGTTTAAATTGTAGGACAATAATTTTATTGTATTTGCTGCCCTTCTTATTTTAAATGTCTATTTTGAATGTTAGCCAACTACAGCCCATGCTTTTTTTCTCTCTCTTTTTTCTCTCTCCACCGCAGACCTACTCGATCGGTTTAAATTGTGGCCCGCTTATTTAATTACTTTCAGTTAGGAAAATGTGTTTTAAACTTGTGGAAAATAAATCCTTAATATCATATGGCAACTGTGACTGTTTGACATAAGCATTGAGCGCTTTATTGCGGTCAACCGTTGTTCTGTAGACAGATGCGTTGCATCCTAAAAATAGAAAAAAGTTTAACGAGGAATCGATTGATCCTCGAGGAATGCAAGCGATCACACGAGTAGCGAAAACACTCGTGCCCATCCCTAATAGCTACTATTGCACAAAATGGTAACACTTACGTACGTTATGCAAATATGCAACTTGTTTGTTGAAATGTGGGAGCTTCCTCAAGCAGCCATCTCTTTCCCGACAATCCCCTCTGTGCACGAACTCTTACATATGGTAATTAAACATTATAACACCTGCGGCTTATTGTCCAGTGCGGCATATAGTACGGAAAGTACGGTAATATATAAGTCATTAGATAATGATGAACTAATGATTTACAAAACAATAATATATATTTGTAGATTATTAGTTAGTGCTCTGTTAGTATATAACAAATGTGTTGTAAGTCATCGATAAAGGTTAGCTTAGTAAATCATGACAACAAAATCTCATTAACAAATCATTGGTAAATTATTAATAATTAATTTACAACCCTTTCTGCATCCCCTAATCTAAAGTGTAAACCATTCATCAGCTACAAATGTTAGTAGGGTTGATCTGGACTAAAAATGTACATACTTGAATCTGATTGGTCTAAACTTGTCTAATCGTGCTATCTTTTTCCTGTTTATTGATCCATATTCTCATTGGACATATTGCACATTTCTTCTCAAACCACACAATGGGGAATAAAGTCCCAATTATAATGTGTCGTCTTGAGTTGGCATAATAATGTATGTCTACCTTCGTCATTGACTCACACTCAGGAGATTGATTTTTTTCTCCTGAGTGCTTGAGTTGGTATAATTTTTTTTATTAACAGTATAATAGGCTGATATTTATACCAGCTAGTCGACTAACCATTGAGCAATGCAAATTTGTTTCTGCTCTTTGACCCATAATCACATGTGCGACATTGGTGTAGTGAATTTGCACGTGTGATTCATTGAGACTTTTATTTAGTGCAGGGCCTCAATTCTGTGAGGGCCGCAATTATTGTTATCCACCATACTTCTTCTTATTATTAAGTACAGGCCCTCAAGTATTGTAATTAATGGTTATCCACCATACTTTTTCTTATTATTGTTATTTATTCCGCCGTTTTTCTAGCTCTATCTTCTCCCACACCATTACGAAATTTCCCAGAACGTGCGTCCCCGCTCCAGGGGGTGTGCTATTATTCCGTTTTTTGATTTTCCACAAGGGGGCGCTGTTATTAAGCCCAGACTGAAAAAAGTTTGAGATGCCACGCCCCGCACACCGCGAGTCCGATTGACTTGAAATTTCTCAAACAGGTGTACGTTAGGGTGCTCTACAAAAAGCCTCTGGGACCATGTCAGTCCGTCTGGGAATATTTTCCGCTAATTAACATAAACTGAAAAACAGGGTTTTAACCAGAACTTTCTCAAATTTCACTGTATCAACACCAAATTTCTCACGAAGCCTCGGGGGACTAAGTAGCACATGTCCTTAAAAGATTAGTGGTATAGCTTGAGGGGGGCCTGTACTTTTAAGATCTACGCAGAATTTTCTAGTTATTACTTCTGTGGTTTATCTAGCTCTATCTCCTCCCACACCGTTAAACTTAGAAATGTTAGACAATTTCATAGAACGTGTGTCCCCACTCCACGGGGTGTGATATCATTCACTTTTTTGATTTTCGACAAGATAGCGCTGGTATTAAGCCCCGACTGAAAAAAGTTTGAGAGGCCACACCCCTCACACCATAAGTCTGATTGGCTTGACATTTCTCACAGGTACACTTGAAGGTGCTCTACAAAAAAAACCTGAACTAAGCCTGGAAATATTTTTCGCTAATTAGCATAAACTGAAAAGCAGGATTTTCAGCACAACTTTCTCAAATTTTACGCGATCAACACAAATTGATCAAGCAGCAGGGGTAATGAGATACAGATGTCCGTAAAAGATAAGTAGGATAGCTTGACAAACAGGGCCGCCATTGAGCAAAACGTTTACGCATGGGCAGGGCTTAACAGCTAATTGGCCATAACTCATTGACCATAGGTCCAATCATCTTAAAACTTGCTGGATATGTGCATAACACATGTTGTAGCATGTCCCCCAAGGCGTTTAGAGCCAAATCCATAGGGGGCGCCACAAATGCAAAAACCATAGCTCAGAAATGCAATGTTTGACAGGCCACGCCCCTCGTCCCGGGGGGACCGGCACTTTTAAAATCTCTGTGGGATTTTCTAGTTTTTAAAGTGATCTAATTTGTAATCTGACTCAAAGATCACCAAATGGTGTTACACCCCTATAACATTCCTCTGCCTGGACAAAAAAGGCAGCCCAGGCTATGTTTATGACTTCACACCTTTCAACAGTTGGGTGCTGAGCCCAAATGTGCCCCTCTCTGCTGCCATTGGTCAAATGTCTCTGCCTCTAAGATTTATACTAAAACACGAAACGGTGCATCTGCGAAGATTACTTCGCGGATGCACTATATCAGTCACATGAAAACAGCATACGCAGGCATGAAACCGCAAAGTTTTGAAATCAACTCCCAGAGAGGAAACTTTGGAAAACAAAACTGTTTTGGTATCTTGTAAACTGGCGAAACCATTTTCCCTGGTAACGCTGACGTCACGGCTCCACATCACATATGCGTAGTCTATAACATTTGCTGTCAAAATACCCACATGCGAGTTATAAAGTTAGAAGACAACATAACATGCACGGTGTCTCCGCGGCTCCATCACTGTGATCAGCGGAGAGTGTCGTGCAGGGCTCAAATATAACACTCGCCAATTTAGTCTAAGCGATTAGTAAGTTATTGAGACCACCCGCCACTTTGTCTGGGGAAAGATTTCTGCTCTGACGGTTTTTCTAGCAAAATAAACTTGTGTCACCACCTGTAATGCCAGGGACACGTGGTGTACACTTTAGATTAGGGGGCCGCAGAAAGGTTTGTAAATGACGTATTAATTTACCAATTTGTTAATGAAAAAATTAAAAAAGCTTTATAGATGACTTACAACACATTTGTGATATGTTAACATAGCACTTATCAATCATCTACAAATACAGCTATATAAGCTGTTTTATAAAGTATTGGTTAATATATGACTTATGAATCACTTATAAATGACATTATTATAAAGTGTTTCCGGCAAACGTACTTAATGGACAGCAAATGTTATATTGCACGTGATCACAGTGTGCAAAGTTAGTAGATCAGCATGCACATTTTGTTGTGGGTGAAATCCAGTTTGCACATGTTTTAATTCAAACAAATGTTTAGTAGATCCGGCCCTAAGACTTTATATTAAATACAAAATAGTATTTAAAAAGATGGACTACAAAACCAACCAGAATGAGTTACAATTGGCTTAACACAAAAAATACATTAGAATGGTGAAAAATAAGGCAGAAAAGTAATATAAACACAATGCAGGTAAGGGCCAAAGTTTGAAGGGCTACACTCAGGACCTGGACAGAACGGACACAATAACTGACCAACCACAGTGAAAGAGAGGAAGAGAGAGACCACCAAACACACAAGGAAATGGCAGGAGGCATAATTACCACGCTCATGAGTGGTGACTGAGAAAGGGAAGATAGCGCAGAAAACCAAAATGAGAAAAGGAAAACGGAGAAGAAAGAAAGGGAAACAAAGACAGTAAGAAGCAAAGAAAGTAACCAAGAAAAAATTTAGTTGTTACAACATACAAAAATGTTGTAAAGGCGTTGACAGAAAACCTGTACAGGTTTGTATAACATTGTATTTGTTTTAATGAGAAAATTCAAATAAAAAAAATATAACCACCAAAACGTGTGCTTTGCTTTATTGTGAATGTGCATCCACAGTGAACTTGTTATGTTGATAGGGATTTTATGGGGAGTATACTGTACCATAATGATTACAGGTAATTTCTTAAGGAATCATTTTTAAAATAATTTTCAAATATAGGTAGTCAGTGCACCCACAGTAATATGATAATGACTTGTGCACCAATAATTACCAAATATTTTTTCAAATATAGGTATTCAGTGCACCCACAGTAATGATAATGACTTGTGCACCAATAATTACCAAATATTATCCGTCAGTTAGTTAGTCTGCTAGTTATTACAGTATTTAAATTGAAAACCTATTACAACAACATAGTAAAACAAGTAGAATGTCCAACACTGTAGGTTGTGTTTTATGGAGCTAACTCATTTGAATAATGAACAATATCAGTATGCAATCTAAAGGATGATTGTGAATATTTGTTACAAATGTGTACACACATATACACACACACACACACACACACACACACCTGTACAACAGGTAAAGTTGCATTACCACTTAATTAAAGACAGGTTAAATGGGACAAAACAAGATGAATTATGGTGTGACAAGGTTAAACATGTATCAGGATTGAACAGGCAAGATGTCACACCAAATGTTATCCCACAAGGTGTATCGGTACTGGAGAGACCACTGAAGGACATGCTGATGGAAATGCTTTCAAACTTGCATGGGAAACTTTGATATTTTGAAGTGGAAGAATCAAAGTTTTACTTGCTACATGAGAATCTGCCCTATGTTATTTCACTATTACAGCAATGGTTCCAGCAAGCAGTGACCTCTGTAATTGTAAAGGTACATTAATCAAAGTGACATTGAAGAATTTTACCTGAATGAATGAACAATCCTTTTAACATAAACATAAGAAAATGAACATAAACATAAGAATAGTTCAGTGAATGTTTATTTTTCTGTAATAATATTCCAGAAAAATAAACATTCACTGAACTATTCTTTCCTATTGCTGTGACCATCAGTGTGCTGTACAATAAAGTGAGGCTTACCGGATCCTTCCTCTGTCACCATTCCCAGTCCTTCCGCTTTGTTCTGCCTCTCAAATGCATTTAGATCCAGAACACTGAAAAAAAAATCTATCATGAATTGCTGTAATACAACAAATCTACCTTATGCTGCTGGATGTCATGATTAACTGTTCCAAAAATAGAGATAAAAAAGAGAAAATACCCAAATTGAAAAACATGCCTCAGCTATGAGTCCTCGCTCTGTAATTTGGTAATGGCATAAAGTTTGGACAAAAGGCTTTAACACATGCTACGCTATCTTTGTTCCCCTGACTTTGGACTGGACGGGCTGAGCCAGGCTCGGGGACTGAGAGGACTTTGGGTTAGCTCCATGTTTAAGATCAGCTCTAGCAAAGCAGACTGTCGTGGATGACAACCAAATTCTGAGAATGACATTCGGGGTGCTTCCACAGCGGTGTGGCCGCAGCACTTCTTAAAGAGCACCTATTGTGCTTTTTCGTCTTTTCTGACCTATACATGTTGTAATTATGTTTTATAGTCATGTTAAATGATACTTAAGTGTCAAATAATGACATACTGTACATGCATTAAGACTTATTCCCTGCCGACTGTCTGGGGTGGCAGTGCACACAGCGTTCAACACTAGGGACGCCGGTCGCGATTAAACATCTTCACATTTCCTGGATCGCGTGAAGTTCAGGCCTGCTCCCTTTGCAGGTCTTCCGGAAGGTAACCATTAACAATGGAGTGGGTTTGGTGGGAGGGGCACATGGGGGCAGAGAAAGCAGAAAACCCCAGATGAGAGGAAGAGTTTCCCGACAATCTACATCGTTTTTTGTGCGGTCATTCGGATCAGGCTGCTCTATACAGTAGGAGTCATTAATAGAAAATTAAGTCCAGAAAAGTAGTATAAAAGGTGCTCTTTAAGGGGCACTCACACCGACTGCAATGAGCACGATAGACGTCGCAAGTTTACAAAGTCAATAGTTACGGCGCAATTAGCCATTGGGCCCGATGAAACGCATCATAGCGAATGAAGCGATCAGCGATATCGCTTTTTCAAGCAATGTTCCTTGACACTTATGACAGACAATAAGTTTTGACCCAACGTCACTGAGGTCTAGGAGGACGCACAGAGGTCTAGGAGGACGCACAGATGCTGAGAAAAAAAAAGAGTTGTTATGGCTGTGTGCCATTTGGTGTTGTATGACAACAGCTTGGTGCAACAGGGACAACGGGTCAACAAGAAGGAGCAGGCGCTAGTGAGAGCGAGCGAGGAGATTTGGTTTCCTGGTAAACTCTCCCAGCTGTGTGCGCCTCCGAAAGCTGTCATGAGCCCAGACACTACGGCCCTGTCCGTGTGGACTTCCACAAAAAGTACAGCGAAACAACGGTGTTTATCTCAGCCAGACTTGGGAAGGTCAGGTAGGGTCATTTGCGCCTTAATTTTGTGGCGCTGCGCACTAGGGGTGGGAAAAAAAATCGATTTTCAGATTAATATCGATTCTCTCTCGAACGATTCTGAACCGATTCAGAAAAGTTAATAATCGATTTATTTTTTTTTTTTTTAATAATATTTTTTTTTATAATTTTTTTTATAATTTAATTTTTTTTGTAAATACTAATACTTCCTGCGCCATTGCGCATGCACACCACACATGTGCGAGTTATTTCCAAAGTGGCTTCAAAAGGGCTGAGAGCAGCAAACCCATGACCTGCACCGGCTTTATCTCTGTTTACGTTTTTGTATGAGAGCTGAATTCCAAGCTATACTTTTTGTACAATGTGTTGAAATGACATAGAAAATAATAGATAATAGAATAGAAATCCTATAGAAACATGATTTACGAGATTAGAAATAAAATAAAACTGAATCGGTTTAGTTTTTACATACTTCCATATTGTGTTGAAATGAAAGCTGCATTGATTATTGCACTGGTCATAGAAAGTCATATTTGTGACAAAAAGCTTTTTCTCTAATATAATATTAGAGAAGGTAATTCATCTGTTGATTGTATTTAATGATCATCACATAAGTAGGAAGTGATTAGCAAACTCTGAGTAGCAAACTCAGATGTGCATATACATATATTTTTGAAATTCACACATGGGTATGTACATAAAAAATGTTTTGCATTGAGATGCATTGAAAATCGATTTTGAATCGAATCGTTGACCTCCGAATCGGAATCGAATCGAATCGTGAGGTGCCAAGAGATTCCCACCCCTACTGCGCACACAATGATGTTACAATTGTGTTTTGTATGCTGCTGACTTGCTGTTTATTTGTGTGTATTTGCATTACGCAATGCTGTTGGCCAGCCTGTTTTAATGCTATTTGTGCCATGACTGCTGCTGCACACACAATGTGCACTGAGCTGCATCCGTCTTTAGGCAATGCTGTTGGCCATGTTGTTGTTTTTGTGCATGTTTTTCAAGCAATCTTGCTCATTCTCAAGAGACATGTGAATGTCATGCCTCTGAGGCTGTGTAGAAAAATTGTTGTTGATAGAGAGCAATTTAAAAACGTTGCAATTTCTTGCACTTTGGAACAGGCTTACATGCTTCATGTAAGGAAAGTTGCCGCTTGCTCCAGACTGATCTGTGGGAGAGACACAAACGTGAAGCGCGCAAGATCAGGCTGGACTCACCAGGCAAAAATGTTTGTGCAACCGGGCTCTATCCTGTGATTGAGAAACTGTGTCTGACCTGTTTGTGACATTTCATATGACATGTTTAAGAGAGCGATCAAATTAGCAGCCAAAAAAGTATACTCCGTATTAAAGACCTTTTAGGTAAAAATACTTTATTGCTTTTTGAGTAAACCCTTAAAAACTCCATACAGTCAGAACCCATTAACCAACCAAGTTGTGGTAAAAAATACATTTTTAGCAAATTTGTCTCAGTCCTGAGGCAGCAAGAGTTTGTAGTTTTACCTGCATGACTGCATCAGACCAGCCAGGCTTTGAAAAAAGCCCACATCCTTCTTGTCTTTCAGATAATCCAACATTTTCTGTCAAATATACAGAAGACAAACAGGAAAATAGGATAGGGGAGTTATATTTTAGACCAAATTCTGATCTAAAACAAGAGGTGGACACAATAATATGATTAACTATACTGTATGGTCTAAATCCTTCATTAATAGGGCACACCTAAAGGGGTCTCAACAAACACAATACACTGTGGACTGCAATGTACACTTGTTCCTGGTATTCAGTCCAGTACTACAGCCCTGCACAGGGGCGTTGCACCACATTCTGTGCCCCTATACAGGAAGTCCTGATGGGCCCTCTGAGAGGCGGTTTTACAATACAAACATGTAAAAGCTATGTTTGTCTATAGTCCAAAACGTATGAGTGACTGGTCCCTCTCTGAGCCAGATAACAACACAATGTTTCTATTGATGAATGACCAAATCATTACGCGTACTTGAACAAAACCCCTGGTATAATGACTCTTAATAACCATGCACACACACAGTGTTTCTCACAGGAATTTGGGAGACTGTGTCGTGGACCCTGGACCTTGTAGGGGGGTCCGGGGGAATGCTCCCCCGGAAGATTTTTTTTTAAATGTTAAAGTAAAATTCATCAATCTGGTGCGCTTTGAGAAGAAAACTAAGGCTAAATCAACTGTTTCCTATGTAAGCTATTTAGTACTATTTTCTGGAATAATGTATAGACACAGAATGACCAAAAAGCAGAAAGAAGAAATGTACATGTTTAAAAAATCCAGTAAGCTTCGGGAATTTTTTCCCTTCGTTTGTATTTTTTAATGGCCCAATATAGGCCCGCGATCTTCGTAGCCCCGAACAATGTTATTTAAAAAATAACAAATGTACTGACGAATGAAAGGCCCCTGATATCCGTTTTTTTTCTTCCTAAATAAAAATGTTCTGGGCCTTCAAAGATCAGGGGCCTATATTGAGCCAGTAAAAAAAAAAAAAAAAAAAAAACGTTTTTATTTTTTTTGGGTGCTGCCCCCCTCTGCCTTGGGCCCCCCAAGCCTGTCCGCAGTCCGACGGCCCTGAACGTAACTGACCATTGTCAGATGCTCATAATTACCGAGTAGAAGTTGAATGCGTCATAATACAATTCAGCCTGCGCCCCGGCAAAGGTAATGTTATGAATGAACAAGTAGCAGGCTAATTGTTTCAGCCTCCCTCTGTAGTTTTACTCTCACCATTCTTAGGAAAAAAGTTTTTGATGTCCTGGGCCCCTGCTCTGCTGCTTATACTCCTGCCTCCTTCTCAACTCTTATCTGGTGTGCGAACTTGTGCTTTTTTGGGGGCATCCTCGCCCTGCTGGAGTTCGCTCGCGCTCACTTAATTCCAATGAGGAAGAACGAACCGCGGGGTGGACCAAACCATTTTTTATGAAGGGGCCAAGGGGGTTATTGACATTATTAAAATTAGAATATTGTATGACTTGTGGCTTTGTTTTAATTTGGACTCATTCGTATGATTATATATTAGTTCACTGTATGCATAATCATTTTGTCGTAGATTCTACTGGGGGCTGTGTGGGCCCTAGCTGGCTGTGGGCCCTTATAATCGTCATAACCTTTACCCCCTATACGACGGCCCTGGCCCTGCAATATCTATCTTCACAAAGCTCATTAGGATTTTTATTGGCAATTTTATGTACTATATACACTCAACAAAAATATAAACGCAACACTTTTGTTTTTGCTCCCATTTTTCATGAGATGGACTTAAAGATCTAAAATTAATTCCAGATACACAATATTACCATTTCTCTCAAACATTGTTCACAAATCTGTCTAAATGTGTGATAGTGAGCACTTCTGCTTTGCTGAGATAATCCATCCCACCTCACAGGTGTGCCACATCAAGATGCTGATCTGACATCATGATTAGTGCACAGGTGTGCCTTAGACTGTCCACAATAAAAGGCCACCCTGAAATGTGCATTTTTTTGCTTTATTGGGGGTCTGGGGACTCAGAACCAGTCAGTATCTGGTGTGACCACCATTTGCCTCATGCAGTGCAACACATCTTCTTTGCATAGAGTTTATCAGATTGTCAATTGTGGCCTGTGGAATGTTGGTCCACTCCTCTTCAATGGCTAAAATTAGAATATTACATAAAATCAATAAAAAAAGGATTTTAAATACAGAAATGTCGGCCCTCTAGAAAGTATAATCATGCATATGTATTAAGTACTTGGTTTGGGCCCCTTTTGCATGAATTATTGCCTAAATGTGGCGTGGCATGGATGCTATCAGCCTGTGGGCCTGCTGTGGTGTTATGGAAGCCCAGGTTGCTTTGATGTGGCCTTCAGCTCATCTGTATTGTTGGGTCTGGTGTGTATCATCTTCCTCTTGACAATAGTCCATAGTTTCTCTATGTTGTCTGAAAGTTGTCTGGCCATTCATGCACAGTAATACCATGGTCAGTCAACCAGATACCAGTGGTTTATGGTACCGTGGGCAGGTGCCAAGTCTAGCTGGAAATGGAAATGGTCATCTCCATAAAGCTTGTCAACAGACAGAAGCATGAAGTGCTCTAAAATCTTCTGGTAGATGGCTGTGGTGACTTTGGACTTGATAACACAGTGGACCAACAGCAGCAGATGACATGATACCTCAAATCATCACTGATCCAAATTAAATGTTGCGTTGCATTTGGAAATCAAGGTTCCACAGTCTAGAGGAAGAGTGGAGGGGCACAAAATCCAAGGGGCTTGAAGACCACTGTCAAGTTTCAACAGTCAGTGATGATTTGAGGCACCATGTCATCTGATGGTGTTGGTCCACTGTGTTATCAAGTCCAAAGTCACCACAGCTGTCTAACAGGATATTTTAGAGCACTTCATATTTCCTGTCTGTTGACAAGCTTTATGGAGATGCTGAATTACTTTTTCCAGAAAGACTTGACACCTGTCCACAGTGCCAAAACCACAAGTAACTGGTTGACTGACCATGGTATTACTGTGTTGATTGGCCAGACAACTCTCCTGACCTGAACCCAATAGAGAAACTATGGACTATTGTCAAGAGGAAGATGATACACACCAGACCCAACAATACAGACGAGCTGAAGGCCACTATTAAAGCAACCTGGGCTTCCATAACACCTCAGCAGTGCCACAGACTGATAGCATCCATGCCACACCGCATTTAGGCAATCATTTGTGCAAAAGGGGCCCAAACCAAGTGCTTAGTACATATGCATGATTATACTTTCTAGAGGGCCGACATGTCTGTATTTAAAATCCTTTTTTTATTGATTTTATGTAATATTCTAATTTTCTTTGGGGTTTTCATAAGCTGTAAGCCATAATAATCACAATTATAACAAATAAAGGCTTGAAATATCTCACTTTGAATGTAATGAGTCTATATAATATATTAGTTTCACCATTTAGGTTGAATTACTGAAATAAATGAACTTTTGCAAGATATTCTAATTTTTCGAGTTTCACCTGTATAAAGGTGGCGTACGCCCAGAAGAGGGCGCACGCTACTTTCTAAGCAAATATTGGGATTTATAAAAAACAAACTTGAGGGGAAGATGTGCGGTCCTCCAAGCAAACTCTGACCCATGCGTACGCACAGAAAGTGGAGAAAGAAGAAACGGCGACGCTGATGGCAGACGGATGAAACGCGGTAACATTTTGAAACTGAGACCATTGTGTAAAATAAATCAAATCATTGCCTCTGATTAGGCCTTATCATATTAAGAATTCTCAAAAGCCATTCTTACATTTAATACACAAACACCTGTTTCATAGATTCTCTATGCAGTGCGGGGGAAAAATAAAGAAAACTAGTAGTCTATCATATATTCAAATAAAGATATCTTTGCAAATAAACCCATGTTCTGTAATTATTAAACAAAATGTGCATGTTATGGAATTTATTCTCATAAATAATATGGCGATAAGGACAAGTTAACACTGATGCTTTTTCTCGAGGCCTCCGTCTGGCGGATAGGAGCACATAGCACTTAATATGGTTATCGTTTGTTTTAAATGTCTGTTTTTTTGTAGCCTAAATCGTGTTCAAACCAGGGAGTTTAATTATGATTATACATACTTGTGCAAAACCATTTGTTTTTTCCATAATTTACAAATTAGATTAACTCCCACACCTGAAGGATGTTAGATTCAATCAAATGGATGGGTTTAAAAAGGCATGCCATCACAATGCGTAATGACGCACAATGGCTGAATTGGCTTTTTTGGAAGACGTGGCACGACGAAGAATACGGAGGGAGAGAATCTTCCGAGAACATGCTGATTTACTTGCAAATGGGGACTGCCGCGCGCCGTTCTGCTCGACCTGTGTGCGGTTTTGGGCCCAGCGTTGGAGCGGAACACCCGGCGGAATAACGCCGTGCCAGTCCCACTTCAAGTCTTCACCACACTGGGGTTTCTGGCAACCGGCACTTTTCAAAGGGAATTGGCTGACAGGTCTGGGATATCTCAGCCAACCCTCAGCCGTGTTATGCCAGACGTGTTAGGAGGAATTGTAGGTTTGACAAATCTGTACATCAAGTTTCGTTACACGGTGGCTGAACAGGCAAACAAAAAAGCGCAATTTGCAGCAATGTAGGGCTGCAACAACGAATCGATAAAATCGATTAAAATCGATTAGTAAAAGCGTTGGCAACGAATTTGGTCATCGATTCGTTGAGTCGCGCGATTAATAAGTCACGTAGGCGCGGCACTGTTTACATCCAGCCGCCGACGGGTTCATGCACACCCACAGCGAGCCTTCCGCACGTGAAGCGGTGCGGGAAAGCTATTGTGTGAGCGGCCACAGCTTGTATGTTGGTCATATCTAACACTGGACTGTAGGCCTATATAAAAGTGTTGTACCTTTGCTGTCTTTGGGTTAAAAAAAACTCCTTCAACTCAGTATCCGTCTAGTCCAAAAAAACTCTGTCAGCTGCTGCTGCTGCAGACGGTGTGCAGACGGGCTCGGAGAGTCGGCATCGGCGCATCAACAGACATTCAAAGCAGCGGCAGTAATCACACAACCGAACGGTGTAGAAAGTCCCGTCAGTTAAAATAGTAATCCAGTTTTTAAATCCATGTTAAAATCGGAAGGATATAGAGCTAGTTAGCTTAAAAAAAGTAGCAAACATGTCAACTGTGATGTGTTCAGGACGGCTCAGTAATATGATTGATGTGTTCAAATGCAACAAAAAAAAAAAGAAATTTGAGATTTTGGCGATTTTCCCAGCAATATAAAATAGATAGTAAAGATGGAATTATGACCTGTTTAATGTCCTATCTTGAGCTATGATCATATCAGCAATTAAAGCAATAATACAAGTTCTATTTCAACAAAATAATAGAAAAGTATCAATAGTGATATCCAGAGCGGCCAAGTCTCACGCTTTGGCCGTGAGACACACATATCAACCAGTTCACACCCTCACACGCCACACCTTAAGGAGTCTCGAAAATGGTATCACTATCCATAAAAATGAATGATCTCCTGTCATCTGAGAGAAATTAAGATGATTTAATTTTTTTAACCGTTAGTATTTACCGGTTACAAATCTTATCGGTTGACTGGTTTACCATGGACATCCCTTATATACTGTATGTATATCATACATTGTATGTTTTTTTTTTGTGTTATCCCAGTTAGGTTTATTATTCATTTTTTATCATTTAATATTACTTTTAATTGTTCCGGGACATTGGAGCAATAACCTGGTGTTTTGACACTGCAGTCTGCACTGTTTTTTTTTAAATCCGATTCATCGATTAATCGAAAAAATAATCGACCGATTAATCGATTATTAAAATAATCGTTAGTTGCAGCCCTACAGCAATGTCCGGTTTCCCAAATGTAATCAACATTGACTGCACTCATGTTGCTATAAGGACGCCCAGTATGAATGAAAATGCTTTCGTTAATCGAAAGCATTTTCATTCAATCATTGTCCAAGTCATTTGTGATGCGGACATGTTACTCGTAAACGTTGTAGCTCGGTGGCCTGGGTCAACCCATGACTCATTCATTATGAGATAGCAGTGTTGGTCGGAGACTTGAGGCTGGGGCTGTGTGTGATGGCTGGATTCTAGGTAAATTTGATTGATGTGAACATCTTAAATCACATTTTCTCTGTACTTCAGTATCTAATCATTTCACTATCCTTGCACGGGACAGTGGGTATCCACTTAAGCAGTGGCTGCTCACGCCTTTTGCAAACGCACAGAGCGCGGAAGAAAGGCGATACAACCTCAAGCATAGCCAGGCACGCTCTGTGGTGGAGCGGACCATCGGGGTATTCAAGGGCAGGTGGCGGAGCCTAGACGGCACTGGAGGGAGGCTGCTCTATAGGCCCGGAGAAGGTGTGCCAAATAATTAGAGCATGTGCTGTACTCCAGAATTTGGCACAGCTACGAAATGTTCCACTACCCCCTGAAGCGGAAGGCATTTCAGCCAATCGGTGCGGCTGCGCGCCAGCGTTTGGCTGTGATGCATCGATTGTAAAAAACACCAAACAAGGTATGGAAAAAAAAATATTTATTAAAAAATTCTCTCAGTGTTGTGCTGATGTCAGACAACACGGTCTTGATTGCCTTCAACTCTCCTGCCACCTCTCTGATGCACTGAATTGTTTCTCTCTGCATGTCAAGGACTGCGTCAGTAAGGACACGCCCGCTGCTGGGTGGAGACGGAGACGCACGTGGAGGTTCGGCTCGCCCAGACGGCTTCTCAGCTGCAACAGCCTATCCACTGGAACATGCAGCAACACCCTCTCCACTGGAACATGCAGCCACTAAAAAAATTGATTTGTGTAAATAAAGTGTTTGTACATTTGTGACTTAAATGCATTTATTTTACTCATTCCATAAAAGCAATTGCAAATACAGTAAGCCTACATACCCATTTCATCTGCTGGCACATCGGTGTCCCCCTCCGCCACCATTCCACTCAATAGGGACTCTCCTATGATGCCTGCCAGCCTCTGATCAAGAGGGGTCAGTCCCGGCGTCCCCTTTCCCCCGCCTGTGGCAGACACGCTCTGGCGGTGGCGTGCCAGGCGCTTTTTGGCCTCCACTTTTATGTCGGAGCAATAGTTTGCCACTCCAACGTTTTTTTTTTTGCATTCATAACTCCCATACTGTGCCATCCAAATAATATTTTTTTCCTTTTCTCCACCTCCCCAACCAAAACTTCTATCTCACAGTTTATTTTTTTTGTTTTTTTTCCCGGCGGTTGCCATTTTTTCTTTCTCTGCTGGCCTAGAATGAATATTAATTTGGGGCGTTTCATTGACTATTTCTAGGCAACTATGGGCGTGCCACACAGCCGCCAAACCTGCGCCACATTTAGAGTTGATTGTGATTTATAAAGGGAAACAGGCGTATGACTTGAGTGCGCACTGTTTTATAAATCCGAATATTTTTTTCGCACGTACATCCTGAGTTTCTTCCGTACGCCAGCTTCCACATGAATCCCATGTGAAGTCGCCGTTTCTCCTTTCTCCGCTTTCTGTGCGTACGCATGGGTCAGAGTTTGCGTGGAGGACCGCACATCTTCCCGTCAAGTTTGCTTTTGATAAATCACAAAGGTTACGTACTGGGTGGCGTACGCCCTCTAATGTGCGTATGCAGCGTTGACAAATGAGGCCCCAGAAAAAGACAAATTGTCTTAGTCCACCTCAGTCTCTGCACCGAGTTTGCATGAATTGTTCAGAAAACGAAGAAGTACTTCACCTGATTGTCTGTGATGTGTAGAAGAGACAGTAGTGGAGCTGCGTCTCCTCAGCTGACATATAGTGAGTCCATCACTCTGCAGAGTAAACTGGGACCTGTGTCAGTTTTTGACGTAATTTACTACTATGAGATGTTTGGTTTTGGTAATTAACTGATTATTGTAGGCTATACCAGACGTGCTGACATTAGACAAGTAGGCTAAGCGTAGGCCTACATTTTTCACAGTGAGTCCACAAAGTGACGAACGTGCCCATATGGGGCATTGTGAGGAGAAAAAAAAACAGACCTCTGGGATTTTTTAAAAATTTCGACCATTAAGTCACAAATGTTCACTTTCTGGGAAAGGCTGCCTGAATGAGGCTTTACTAACTTAGTCCGATTAGTGTGTTGGCACTTGAGCCAGGTAGTAGGCTTCTTCTATTAAGCTGCACACTGCTGCTGGAGCGCACCAGGACTTTTTTTCTCTGTCATCTCCACGTGAGAAAAAAATATATATTTGCAGTATCGTAATCCGTTTGAAATAAATACAGCTTCTACCAGCTCAGAACCATCTTTAAAATAAAGCACTCCCTATCATATCACAACCTTGAAATAATTATCCATGCTTTCATTACATCACGGCTGGATTACTGTAACTCCCTCTACCTTGGTCTCCCTCAGTCCCTCATATCACGCCTCCAAATAGTCCAGAATGCAGCAGCAAGACTGTTGACTGGGTCAAAAAAGTGGGAACACATCACACCCGTTCTTGCTTCCCTTCACTGGCTGCCTGTACAACATAGGATCATTTTCAAAACAGTTCTCATGGTATTCAAAGCCCTTAATGGTCAGGCCCCATCTTATATAGCGGACCTTGTACACCCCCACTCAGCCCCTAGGACCCTAAGATCCTCCAATAAGGGTCTTCTCCACATCCCCCGATCCAGACTAAAACAAAAAGGTGACCGGGCCTTCGCAGTAGCTGCCCCACGCTTGTGGAACCAACTGCCACCTGACATACGTGATGCCCCCTCCATTACTGCCTTTAAATCAAGGCTCAAAACCCATCTGTACACCCTGGCTTTCCCTCCCCATTAGCTATCTGACTTCTACACTACTGTATATGTTTGTGTGTGGAAGTCCGGGTTATATGTATTTTGTACTTTTATCTTTATTTTATTTTTTCTATTGTTGTTGTTGTTATTTTACCTTCATGTTGGCCTACTGAATGCACTATGTACAGCACTTTGGTCAGTGAGAACTGTTATAAATGTGCTTTTAAAGATAAATTTTACTTACTTACTTACTTACTTACTTACATACTTTTTTCGAGTGTTCAAGATCCGGTCCTCATTCAAGTGTAGGTTATGTCATGCAAGAGAAACGGTAATAGTCAGCTACCACCTCAACATGAAAGAAAACTCCACCTTAAAACCGGTAGCTGCCTGTCGGCGGCCAAAGACTGTATGATAGTGGCACATTACATTTTCTCCAGTCTGTTTTTTACTTAAATGTTAGTTAAGAAGAAGGCAGCAAGGCATCCTTTCCTTCTTTGAAACAGCTAAAAACGGGAAAGTGTAAACAACTTATTTTGGTGTTTTTAACACTGTCTTTGAAGCTCACATTTCTTGGGTCGGAGCCCTATACCCCTGACCTCGGTGTTTCACAGATAATACATGTTGCAAGCCTAGTTTTTCATATGCACACCAAAAAACAAATTATCTGGAACTTACTGTTGACATTTCTCTCTAAATACCCCCACACCCCGAATAAAGTAAGTTCCCCCGAGAGCCATGATATAGTTTGCACACTGTATAAATGTATTACTGAGGTAAGAGTTGAAAGTGTTGTTGTCTCGGACTGTTGTGTTGGTCTCCTTTTTATTTCACAGGTGAGTTTTCGTCCCCCCAATTAACATAATTGAGAGGCAGAAATTAGAAACACCTTTAAAAGCAGGACAGAACACTCGTATTGGTTTGCATGAGATCATACAGGTGTGCCAAATTAATTTATCCTTATTTATACTCGACAGATCGACAGATCAGATGACATTGAGTCTAACAAAAATGCAAAACAAGAACAACACACACACAATGTACAACGCAACTACATCAAATACACAAAAAGCCGATATAACATTGAAACATTTAGACAGTGATGTAGAATGACTGCAATACAAATTACATGGATGCAACTACAACATAGATATTTCCAATATAGTCTACAATATAGCCTATTTTATGCCTCGTTTCCACCGAGAAGAGCGGGTCGGGTCGGAGCGGCTCAGAGCGGGACAGCTCACTTTTAAGAATATCGTGGTGTTTCCACCGCCGACCCTACCCTTACTGGTAGGGCGGGGTTTAGGCTGGACTGCGATAGCCGCCGCCAGAATATGTGTCAAACTGTCGGGCTGTGGAACAACTGTGGTCAAGCCAGCGGTCTCTCGTTTTTGCTTGCTCAAACCAGCCACTTCGTTATTGATGTGACCAACTGATTAATTTAATGACGAGGAAAAACACCACACAATAAACAGTGCTGTGCTCACATTTTTGCCAAAACACAAGACTCTCTTCACTCCGGCCGAGGTGACTACACACGGCGGAAATTATTCTTTCGACCAATAAACGGACGGCATGTGTAGCTCCGCCTTTTCGGCACTCTTTCAGGCGGCTGGTACCCCAACGGAGGAGTACCAACATTAGGAGCGGCTCGGAGCGGTTAGGTGCGCTTAAACCGTACCCTACCCAACTTTTGGCAAATGAAAAGCCAAACTACCCAGACCGAACCGCTCCGATCCGACCCGCTCTACTCGGTGGAAACGAGGCATTAGTTGCAGCAGAGTTTGGCCGATTTACAGTTTTTTACAATTGTTTAAACACATTTTTTGGAACATCTGACACAATGTTCACAATCTGAAACTAATTTACCAACTGCTTAACCAATTCTGCTGAACTCCCAACACATTTCCTGCCTTAGACTCATATTCTCATTCCAAAACACACATTTTTCACAACACTACACACAATTCTCTATATCTTGCACACTCTTCCTGAATTCTCTTTCTTTGTGTTCACACAGAACACACTGCCAATCGCATTTCTAAACTCAAAAGGCTTTTGTGCAGTTAGCTATAGAAGGGTCAGAGATGAGCTCCTGTTGGCTGTGATTTACAGTAGACTGCACATTTTGGTACAAATACAGTTTTTGCCGAATATTGTAAACACTAAAAGTGACTGCTATGACCACAGCATCACAACCTCTAACTTTTGTAACCATGCTCTAAACCAAAGCACCAACCCGACAAACACGATATATGCTTTGCACTGTGTTTGAAATTCTCCAACACACTTCTTGAAAAAAAATTAAACTAATTGGCCCTCATTTATCAAACTTGGGTGGAAACTGGTGCAGATTCTGGCGCAAATACCTCCCTACGCCAGGTATCGCGTGGCATTTATCAAACAGTCGTATCTTGCCAATCTCGGCGTACGCCAGGCCATTATTGATAAATGCGGCGGCTGAAAACTATCGTTATTTGAATACCCTATATTTTCTCAGTTTAGAGGCCTCGCCCAGAGGTTTTACGACATGGATATGCGCATTACGGCAAAGAAGAGGAACTTCTCTGAAGTCGAAATTGACAGAATAACAGCGAAAGTAGAAAAAAAAAGAGTTTCATTTAGGAGCATTACAAGCGGCATCAAAGAACGACAGAAGGCAGCAGTTAGCAAGGAAATAACTGCTGCGGTCAACAGCGTTGGAGTTGACAACAAACGATCTCCAGCTGAGGATTTTGCATTTTAGGTTTACATCAGTACTATCGCTCAAATGCTATAAAACAGCATAGGCCTATATGTCGCCATTTCTTTACATAGATGAAGAAAAAGTGGTCTGACTCAAAAATCGCCACTAAAAAAGCATGTTGCTGCTCTGAAATGCAACCAACTGGGGGTGTGGGCATAATATAGGCTAAGTGGTAGAGGAGAAAAAGACGCACCAACTGTCCGATAATGGTCCCTATGAAAGAAATACACGTCTGCAGAGATTTGAATGATTAGAATGTATTGGCCCTTTTAGATAGCACTACTCAAAAGGGTTTTAAAAACTAAAAATAACACATTTTGCGTTTTACTGTATGACAGCATGCGCTTGGCACGAGTGGTCAGCCCGGCCATCAGCTGCACAAGCCGACCCGACAACGATCAGCTGTGAGAGCGCCCACCGTCCTGCTCCACCAGCAGATCGGAAAAACAAGCCGAAATGGTGGAAATAAATCGCTCGCTTAAGCGATCAATGACACATTAAAAGAGGAACTAACATCTCAAAAGTGTGTCAAATAAATAAAATGTTAAGCTGAATGTTGTGCCATGTATGTTTTATCATAAAGAACAGCGTACTACTTGTATAGCCTACATATGTAATACTTAGGCTAACATTTTGAATGAATGCAGCCCCCGTGCCTCAGTGTCCCCCCAGCTGCTCCAAGTCGGAGATAACTGCCCTTACGCAGTCCCATGCAGCGCTCCTAAGTGGCCGGTGTGCGCACTATTGAATCAGCCCTCCTACTCAGTTGCACACCATAAGCTGCACATTTTTAAGTGATTCATATCTTTATTTCGGTCTGAGCAAACACTGCATTTGTATTATCTTCTAATAATTGTCCAAAAAAGTAATCAGCTACCCGGCACAGCCTGCACTGCGAGTCCATGCTGTTCACAAACTTGTGTACACGAGCTGAGAGCTGGCGTGGGATTTGAGCATACCCTACGCTCACGTCCAAATTGATAAATGCCGAGGTTTGCGTGGACATGTGCGTACACCCACTTTTCTGGTCTACGCACGGTTGATAAATGAGGGCCATTGAATACCAATCAGTCTAAACCTTAGCACTAACCTCAGCTCCTTTCTGAGACAGTAAGAGTCAGGGGAAGAGGAGGAGAGAGAGCAACAGGAGGACGAGGACAAAGAAGGCAACAGACGGAGACACATACAACAGGGACACTATAGTGGACCATGTTATAGATCATGGCCTATCAATGAGGGAGCCTGGACAGAGAGTGCAGCCCAACCTGAGTCGCTCCATAATTAGGAGATTTAGACTGGATATCAGGTGATCATTTCCCAGTTGCTTCTCAAAGGATGACATTGAGTGTGCTGTTGATGAGGCGATGTGGCCAGATGCAAACAGGAGTCGGTTATGGGCAGAGATTTGTGTCAGTAGAACTTGAATTCGAATTGATAGAACTTGAATTCGAATTGATCGACTTGAATAGGAATTGATCAACCTGCATTTGAATTATTGATACTTGAATTCGAATGTATACACTTGAATATGAATTATCCATTTGAATTTGAATTAATTGTACTTGAATCTGAATTTTATTTACTTGAATCTGAAACAGTTAATATTCCAAATGACTTTCAAATAAAAATTCAAAATTCAAGTTTTCAAATTCAAGTAGAAAAAATTCAAGTAGAAAAAATTCAAGTAGAAAAAATTCAGATTCAAGTAAAAATGTGCACATCCGGTTTCTTTGAGGAAGAGCAATCGAGTGCAGATCTCTGATCCTAGGCTACAGCGTCTGGCCGGTGACCGTTATTTAACGTTCAGGAAATATAAAGTCATACATTAATTTGTTTAATCATCGTCTGTATTTTTGACCTCTTGTTTTATAATCGAAGTATCTTTTAGAACACTAATCACGTTTGAGAAATGAAACTGAAAGTAGTTATAATATCGCCAATATGCTATATCAATGAAAACAGACGGTCAAACAGCGTCCAAATGAGCTAAAATCCTAAATCCAATAAACAGTAACATGGCAAACTTATTTTTAGGCAAGCTCTAATTGATTATTTATTCATTTTTTCACACGTTTACATGTTTAGAGGCGGAGGATTCCTCCGACGCTCTCTGTCCGGCTTATCAGACAGCACTCAGCTGTCAGTTGAACTGGACAAGCAAACGTAAAATCATCAGGAAATGATAAAAACATCCCGATGGAGATTTCTATGCAGTGATTTTTTGATTTTACAGGGTCACGTTGTGGCAGTGACACTCTTTCATCAGTCGGAGCTGCAGCGTAAAGTGAAAACAAACTCAGAGTAGGCCTATAGTCATTAATAAACACTTAGGCTACAATAGATAAGAGATCACCACCGCCTGCACCCCCTCTCCGCCCCCCTACACTTTGCCCTGTGCTCCCGCGATTGCTCTGTAAACAATCTCATAGCCATGTCCTCTTTCCCATCTCCTGCTCCCTCACATCAAGGGCATAAATATATACACTAATATACTGTATATAGCTTATACTGTATATACTATATTTGCTAGATTACATAGATATGCCCGTCACATTTCTTCTCCGTGCCCAGGACAAGATTACGTTTGTGCCCCGCCTTCCCATGCGCACTTCGGTAGAGTCAGAGTGCTGAGAGGCGCGCACTAATGAGCATTAGGTTATCATTACAAATCCAGGGTAATGGCACAAAGCAGTAGATAACTTCAACATAGTCACTATACGTTCGCTCCGTCTGCTAAGCGCCCTACCACAGGAGAGAGAGAGAGAGAGAGAGAGAGAGAGAGAGAGAGAGAGAGAGAGAGAGAGAGAGAGAGAGAGAGAGACGCGCTGACAGGATGCAATGTTCACCTGCGCATCTGCTCCTCCAAGGTGTGTGCCGGTATCGTGCCAAGTTACCGCTGATAAGAATTGTGTCCCCGCCGGCCGGTGAGCGCGCATGCATCAAGTAAAGGGCCCATATATGTTCGCCTTTGACTATAGTATGACTATATATATAGGCCTACTCTGAGTTTGTTTTCACTTTACGCTGCAGCTCCGACTGATGAAAGAGTGTCACTGCCACAACGTGACCCTGTAAAATCAAAAAATCACTGCATAGAAATCTCCATCGGGATGTTTTTATCATTTCCTGATGATTTTACGTTTGCTTGTCCAGTTCAACTGACAGACAGCTGAGTGCTGTCTGATAAGCCGGACAGAGGGAGGAATCCTCCGCCTCTAAACATGTAAACGTTTGAAAAAATGAATAAATAATCAATTAGAGCTTGCCTAAAAATAAGTTTGCCATGTTACTGTTTATTGGATTTGGGATTTTAGCTCATTTGGACGCTGTTTGACCGTCTGTTTTCATTGATATAGCATATTGGCGATATTATAACTACTTTCAGTTTCATTACTCAAACGTGATTAGTGTTCTAAAAGATACTTCGATTATAAAACAAGAGGTCAAAAATACAGACGATGATTAAACAAATTAATGTATGACTTTATATTTCCTGAACGTTAAATAACGGTCACCGGCCAGACGCTGTAGCCTAGGATCAGAGATCTGCACTCGATTGCTCTTCCTCAAAGAAACCGGATGTGCACATCTCTACTTGAATCTGAATTTTTTCTACTTGAATTTTTTCTACTTGAATTTTTTCTACTTGAATTTGAAAACTTGAATTTTGAATTTTTATTTGAAAGTCATTTGGAATATTAACTGTTTCAGATTCAAGTAAATAAAATTCAGATTCAAGTACAATTAATTCAAATTCAAATGGATAATTCATATTCAAGTGCATAAATTCGAATTCAAGTATCAATAATTCAAATGCAGGTTGATCAATTCCTATTCAAGTCGATCAATTCGAATTCAAGTTCTATCAATTCGAATTCAAGTTCTACTGACACAAATCTCTGCCCATAGTCGGTATCCATAAAAGGATTCATAATCCAACCACCCAATTCCTTACGCTTACAACGCTGTTTTTTTTACCATTGTTCCCTAATTTTACTGTAATTGTTTCTTAGTTTATATTGACACACTGAATTGCTTGTACTGCAGTCCTACCTATTCATTGTGTTTGTTTGAAATGGCAAAATAAACTATTCTGCAACATGTGTGTTAGCATTTGGCAAAAACCGTAAAGTATTTGTTGTTACTGTAGGTGAAATTGTATGAACATGCAAAGGCATAATTCTACTGATAAAGCATTCATATAGTGGTTTGCATTTATACTACAGTGTTTTCCATTCTGCACACCAGTGTTCAATGAGTGCTAGAAATGTCTAGTCATATGATGTGTGTGTTTTTCATTTGAAAAGAAAACACCATTTAGTGAAGAGTTGACATTGTTTTGAGGGTAAAGTGTGCTTTTGCAAGAGAAGTGAAGGATTTTACATTTTGTGTTTGAGTTTTGAGATTTGGGTTTTGGGTTTTGAAAAAGTGAGGTAGTCTATCAGGAAATGTGTTTAAGCAAGTGTGAAAAACTGTAAATAACCTATGTGCTCAAAGACATAGCAAAGAAAAAGACAAATTGAATTATGGTGTGGTAGGCCTATGTTTTAGTTTGTTTATAATTTATTTTCAGTATTAACACCATTATTTGGAATTTCAATTAATAAAATGTATCTTTCCGTTCCGACGACAATATACACCAAAAATTTTATTTTTTTCCGGCATATTTCAAATGGTAGAATTAATCGTGATTAATCTAATTAAAAATTTAAATCATTTGACAGCCCTAATTTTAACCATATGAAACAAAAATTATTTTATGCTTTACTTTTTTAGATGTATTTTTTTTAACCCCATATTAGATCCAACTGTAGATCAGGCAGTGCCCCCCCCCCCCTCTCTCTCAACAATGTAAATGACTCGCAGTCTATAGCCTAAGGATTTTAATTATGCACAGTTGTTATTTGCTGATGGCACAAAATAAACACGATCGCAGTAGGCTATGGAATATCTCCATGATTGTAAACAGTCTGGCAGTTTTCACTTCATGCTTCCTGCTTTTCCCCACCCCAGAATGTCTGTCCAATGAATGAATGACCTCAGCAAACATGTGATTTTGCTTCGTAATGCTGGTTCACTTGCAAAAAGGGCAATGTGAAAGTGGACCACACCAAAAAAAAAAAATCAGAAACAGAAGTGACTGTCCACTGAAATACCTGCTGTACAGTGGAGTTTCCTCCATTGAGAATAGCTATGCCCAGCTTCAGAGTAGAGGCCACCATGGGTCCCATTTCACCTGATGAAAAGGGACCACACACACACACACACACACACACACACACACACACACACACACACACACACACACACACACACACACACACACACACACACACACACACACACACACACACACACACACACACACACACACACACACACACACACACACACACACACACACACACACACACACACACACCAACAACAGGACATCAGTCTTTTTCTACTATAGTGCACTATAATTCCAAAGTCCCTGTCTCATCCAACAAAGAATGAATGCACTTAACATTTTTAAAACTTAGCCCTCACTTACAGGCAGAGGAGACTGCAATAAATGTATAAACATAATCATCTTATATTCTGCAATAAATCCTGACAATATTCCTGTAGTTCCTTTCGTGAATGTGTTGGTCACACTGTCACTGATTGGTCATAATAATCAGAACCATTTATGCTATAAAAACATATTTGTAAAAGTTGTCTAATTTAAGTTTGCATCGTCCACAGTTTTGATGAAAGCTGACTGTGTAAAATAAATAATAATTTTGGGAAATTAGATCAACTTGTACTGTTATCATAGGCGTAGATTTCACAGGGCATGCAAGGGATAGTTCCCCCTCAATATTTAGAAGAGGTAAATTTGTCCCTCTCAAAAAAATAGGAAAGACAACTCCCTCCTCCTCAAAATAGGTAAAAATAACAGTTCAAGGGTGGAAACATAATTTTCTTATCCTTTGGGACGTGTATTCAATTAACTAATTACTTAATTATTTCATCCCAAACATAAAGCAAAGGGGAGAACGGGGGAATGTGAGCCATCGGGTAATGTGAGACACCCCCTGTATCTAGGCAATGGAACACATTTTTGGTCATGTGAGATATATGTTTTCAAGCCCCTCTCATTTCCCTTTGGCCATGAAAGAGAGGACCTCATGGTGATGTTGTAAGCATGTTTTTTTCACAAAAATATATTTTTTGCATGTAAAAGTAAATTTTCTTTCTGTCAACTTAATCGATTGTTGTGCCAAAGCACAGGCTCAGGTAGAAAAACTTATATCATACATGTTGATGAACTACCAACATATGAAACCACGTGATTATGATAACTGAAGATTAGCCTGATTTGCTGAGAGAGGTAGTTTTTTCTCTTTTTGATTGTTCTTTGCTCTGACCCCCAGACACTAGCTGGCTCTAAGGGTCCTGTGTTCTGACCCCCAGACTGTGTTTTAATCTAACTGGTTCTATCTGTCAATTGAATGTTAATTATTGAATATGAATTATACAGTATTGTGTATTTGATCAGAGTTACTTTCAAGTGTTTAGAAAATGTTTTTCTTAATTGACCAAACCCCATGATTCTGTTACTAGTCCGACATTAGTTTTGGAATATTTGGTTTTCAATCTAGCTGTCAGGGTTCTAACTGTTACAACATGTGTTGTTATGGTAGTTTCAGAGTGGAAAAAGTAAGTGGATCAGTTTACCCCCTTGATTTCTCTGGTCTGTCTCAGTTTACCCAGCAGCTGGGGCAAACTGAGACACAAGACAACTTTTTTAAAAACAATCATATTTTCACTGCCCTTTGTCATGAATACATTCTGCTAATGCCCTTTTCTAGGAAACATCCTGAATTAATGGGAAATGTGTTAATTTGACTGATAAATCATTTTAGCTCCCTTAGAGGGGAGCAAATGTAAAAAGTGTCTCACATTACCCCGTTCTCCCCTACATCAAAGTTAAAAATAAACATACATATAGCCTTCATACAACATAACAAATGTCGACAATACATAACATGACACAACAATAAATACTCATCAGCACTATATTTATCTATTCAAGAGCTTGCATATTAATTTACTTAGTCACAAAAAATAGAATAATAAAGAAAACAAAATAAAAAAGTAAACTTAAGTGGTTTACACCATTTCTCGGGTAAAGAAATACAGTTTTAACTTTTTATGAAAGCATACACTTTCTGAAAACAAAAACAAAACAAAAAAACACAGTAATGAATTCCATGCCACCATTGCTCCATAATGCACTGACCTTCGATTTAAACTGGTTCTACAGGGAGGCAAAATAAAACGACTCTCTGCTGATACTTAAGTGGAGTACTGGGGCCGTATTCACAAAACATTTTAAGGCTAAGAGTAGGTCCTAACGTGCTGATTTAGGAGTAACTCTCAAAAATAAGGGGCGTTTCACTCCTAATTTTAGGACTCCTAACTTTTTAAGATAAGTGTAATTCACAAAGCATTTTAGCGCTAAAACTAGCTCCTAAATCTATGAAAAGCTAGGACTCCAAAGTCACTAAGAGTAAATTACAGACAATCATTTGATGGTGTTTTGGAGAGATGTAATGCTAGTGAGCTTTACAAAAGGTACCTTAATAGCTGTAAGGGGTTAATGATCTTAGTAAAGCTATATTTAGAAAGTATAGACACATTTATATTTTTTAAATGTATATAAAAAATTATTTATTAAGCTCCTTTTCCTGCAGTTGCTTTGGGTTTACGATGCACTGAAAGTTACTGTTGGTGTCACGTTTGGGTTTAATTTCCTACTAGAGTAGGCCTATATGTGGCGCTTCGCAGCATCTCCTCCGTTCCACAGGTCCGCTACTGTATAGTTGCGCGTCTCGCCTTTTTCCTTCCGCATGCACTTTACGATTTCGCTGGCTGTTGTTTCTAAATGGTGAATTTCCCGGTTCGTCGCTGTCTGACTATTGCTGCATAGTCCACCGTTGAGAGAAATACAGTGAGAGTGCATGGCGTGCAGCTGTTCAATGAGGATATTTTTTCCGATTCAAATCATCGTAAAATTTAAAATTAATAGACCTATGTGGCGCTATTGTAGGCTAATTGTGAACGAATGTGTGGGAAAGCCTGCAGTATATTGGTTTCATGTTAAATCAGTGTCACTTGTCATTAATTGTATATAAAAACTATTTACTTTAATACAGCAACATGATATGGATATCTCCCACAGTGTTTCTATCATAAATTCACTCTTAGCTCTCATTCCCTCTCAGCCAATCACTGTAGGCATAGAAGGTATGAACATGACATCATCCATAGCAACAGGGTCAACACCGCCCTCTAGTCTTAGCTTAGGAGTCCCTCCCATTCCTTATTAAAAGTTGGTCTTATTAGCTTTGTGAATAGGTTTTAAGAAATAACTCCTTACTAAGAACTTTTAGTGCTCTTTGTGCTAAGACATAATGTTGTGAATACGGCCCCTGATGTCTATCTGAGAAAAATTATAGTTTACTTTATAGTATTTCTGGAGTTTCTGTTGAAACATTATTTTTAATAAAACAAATTAAAAGTGAAGTGAGCGGTTTATTTGTGTTAATATATTTGTTATATCACTCCATATTCCTACAGCAATCACTTCAACAGAGTGCGGACGTCATATCACAGGTCTCCAAGTCATTCTGATTTGCAGTAATAGCCCAATTAAATTGTTGTAGTATCCCGATTTTTTATCCAATCAGGAGAGAGAACGCTACAAACCGTCACTCGTCTCACTCATATATACTATATACACACCATGGTCTCACTGCCGGTGCACGCTAGAGCAACAGATGGGTGAATGTGTATGCACCTACAATGGTGGAGCAGGTAAAAATCCTTCCCAATGTCTGTTTTGATGGTTTTTATCATGTTTTATCCGGTTTTATCACACTTATATGGATCCGAGATGATGCTAGATAACTTGCTGCTTGAAGACCGCAATGCATTAATGTGGTGACGAAGGGACGAGCGAGGGGACTGCTAACTGCAGTAACTGACAGGACAACCCGGTATCACGCCGAGGCGTGAGATAGACACGCATGGACCGGCGTGTCTATTACACGCCTTGCCTGACCAGGGCGTGTGAGTTACACGCGCACCTCCCGCCCGTCTAAATGAACGGAGGAATAGCACCAACAGGGGCCGACATGTTCTCCCAGCATTTCAATACTATCCAGCTGCAGCCCCGCAGACAAACACCCTGGCGTGGGTGGTTAGGGTTAGGGCAAGGGGACAGGGAGAGGTTAGAATATAGATAGAACATTGACGGAACACCGCGGCGGCCATCTTGACTACAGGAGGTGCGCGTGTACATTGACGGAACACCGCGGCGGCCATCTTGACTACGGGAGGTGCGCGTGTAACTCACACGCTCTGGTCAGGCAAGGCGTGTAATAGACACGCCGGTCCATGCGTGTCTATCTCACGCCTCGGCGTGAGATCGGGTTGGACAGGAAGTTAGCTAAAAGAACCATTCCGCTTACAGCTCCTTTAATGAAAAATGTAACCTACCTTTAATACTTAATCAGGCCAAACTATTATTAATTGAAATAAGACTTGTTCTATATGGGCAGCAAAGAGCAATGCAAGCTGCTTTGTTTTGTGCAACTTCCAGTCTATTTAAATTCATATTGGACCAAATAACTGAACAATAATCAAACTGTTATGACACAAATGTCTGGACTTATTGTTTTATCAACCAGCTTACCAGGTACAATTTTAGCTATTTTGAATTTTGAAGGACAAAAACATTTTACCCAACTTAAATATTTATATGGGAAATAGGCCGATCAATCAAATTGGCCACTAGTTTCAGTAGTTTCATATCAAGGTGGTCGAAACCTGAAGGGTTTTCCTTACCTGCTGTCAACAAAGTTAATACTCTACTTACACTAAACTTTTTGGTAACACTTTAGTTCGATAGTCCACTGTTGACACTCAACAAGCCATCAGTTGATACGCAGTTGCATGTTTTCTAGTTTGAATTAACATAATGTGCGCCCTTGATTGTTATAGTAAAGTAGTTATAAAATATGGAAGTGTTACAGTGGGAGCTTGGAGGCGGTGAAACCTACCTTTGCTAGCACTAATGGTTTGAAGCACCATCTCAGCAGCTCCACGGTCATGCAGCCGAGCCTGCTGATACAAGAGCTTCTGCTTCTCCATCTCCTTCTCCTATTTACGTGAAACATGACACGTGTATGACAGGCAGCAGCAAAACAGCTTATAGTAAAGAGTATCACAGTGACCATATAAAGACAGGCATTCAACACCTACTTCAAAACTCTTCACTTCCTCTCCATCCTCATCTTCTTCATCATGGCAACTCTGAGAGAACCAAAAGTGATATAAAAATTGGTATCACATGCTATTTTTTCATGAACAATGTGTTATTAATGGAATAATTAACATTGTCAATATTATCATCATCATCGCCATCCTGTTTTAAGCCACATTATTCTGTAGCTTGTACCTTAGCCATGATGTCTGCATATGCCATGTAGAGATGATCCTCATCCAGTTTACTACAATGGGAAATACAGTAAACACACACACACATCAGCAGTTGGACTGACCACACTAATGCCTGAATTTACGACTCAAATGCCTCTGGTTATGTCCACTGGTACTGTTGATCAGACTGTCTCTCACGTAAAGCTGGATATAACTTCCAGCCCCTTTAGGCTTGTTTTATATGTTGTTTAGAGATGTAAGTGTTTGATGTCAGCGTATTGGAGGTAAAAAGGAAAAAAAAGAGGGGGAGAAACTTTTTTTTTTACATAGCAGACCAAGATTATTTAGCATATTTTTACAGGCAGTCCACAGTAGGTCTTTGTTTAAGTTATATTTCCTGATGATACTTTCAAGTTCTGAACTAAATAGCTTTTATTTAACATAAGTTAATTATTCAAATTAACTAAATTATTTTGTCTGGGGCCAGTTATTTAATACAGGATTTTAATTTGTTATTAGTAGGGTAATTAGCCTGGAAATCCAGACACTGACCTCTAGAACGATAGAGGGTCCGACCACGATCAATAGTAATTCCCAACTCAAGGGGCGGCTCCTACGCGTGCATTTCAAATGCCACTGCACGAAATTGCATAGCACTACAACCAATCAGAGCAATGAACAAGGTGACGTATTAGCCCCGGTCGTTTAGCGAACAGAGGGATTAACTATTAAATTAGTTCGGCAAAACAGAACATTCCTGTTACTTACTAATGTAAGATTTGAGTGCTGTCTTCCAAATCCGCAGCCATCTTTGATGTTTACTATCACGGCTTCGATGCCGCATGCACATCACTGTCGTCATCCGGTTACGTCCGCCCCAGAGCACCATACATAGGGCTCTGGCCCGCCCATATCAGATAGAACCAATTGAAACGTAGCTCAGGATTTCTTGACTTTTTGAATGAGATTCAATGGAGAGTGCCCAGACCAACAGGCGCAGCAAATTTAATTTGCCAGCGCATAGCGGCAGGTCTGGATTTCCAGGCTATAGGGTAATGTCAGTTTAACCCAAACAAAAAACTGCAAAAAGGACTTTGGGGATTTCAGCTCCCAAAATTTGTTTTTAAATAATATTGATACGACCTTCGATGACGAAATGATAGCGCTTTGAATATTTAAAAAAATTTGCTAACTTCTACTACCTTGTACGTAAATATTCATAAATCCAAATCTATAAATCATATCATGTCCAAATTTTAGACATATATTGGTGCTATACTAAGTGGCGTTCTCAAAAAAGTATCGGAAAATTTCTCTCGTAACTGGCCGCTCAAAACTCAATGGAGTTTATTTAGGCGACTGGACCTTATAGGTAGGGATGGACCCAATCCAATCCAATATTGTTGTCTGGTTAGTAATGACTAATTACTGTTCTATTTATTTATTTAGGGGGCCAAGCCAGAGAAGGCACAAACCGTAAGTCTGCGTGACAAACCAACTAGCAGGGCTAGTACAGACCCCCGAACTCTAAGCAGACATGTGAACATCCCACATTCAAAAACTTTATATCCACAGATTCACTGGTCGGCTGCAAAAACTGACTCTTCATTTGGGATCCTACAGTTTTTGCACAATTGACACCAAACTTTACCCAAAACTACTACAGATGTGCAAGACAAAATGTTATCTAAAATAATTTTGCTACGACCATCAATGATGAAACGGTAGTGCTTTGAATATTTGATATTAGCAACGTGTTACGTAAATGTTCATGAATCAAACAAACATAAATCTGTTCAGTGGCACAGACGTTAAAAAACATACAATACAAATAGGTTTATTAATCTGAATGTAGAGCATGTCACGATGTGTAAGGTGGCCGCCTATATGATCGGACCGAGGGCTGAGAACAAGGCTACTGATCAGATAAATGATCAGTCAAACGTAAAATCATCAGGAAATGATAAAAACATCCCGATGGAGATTTCTATGGAGTGACTTTGCTTTAAACTGTACAGGGACGCGTGTGACAGTGACACTCTTTCTTCAGTCGGAGCTGCAGCGTAAAGTGAAAACAAACTCAGGGTAGGTCTAACCACCTACCGAGCAGGTTAGACCCATGGCGTATGTTGCCGCAGTAACTGACTCTCGGTTGCGCTGAACCTGCTTCCTGAAACTGAAAACCCAGAGTTTCCACTAACTCAGAGCGAACAAACTCTGGGTTGCCTCAAAACCAGCTACCTGAAACAGGCCCCTGGACTGATACAGAATCAACTGGCTCCACAGCCCCAACCGTTAGTCCGAGGGACAAGTCACTTACAGGGCTTGTAAAGACCCAGGCACTCAGCAGACAGAAATTTGAACACAAGCAAGTCCATATGTGGTGCTACAATCAAGGTAGCAACTTGGTGTTGCTTTCTGTCCCCAATGTACGGACATAACAGGGTAAAAAGGCTTTTGTATACTCTGCCCCCACTGTGTGGAATACACTGCAGAGAGACTTAGGACTTGAATTATTTTCGTTGAACGCCTTTAAGTCGAAAATGAAGGAAATTGAGCTAGACTCCCTAAGATGTCAGTGTTTTAAATAATTTTTGCAGTGTGAATTGATTTGCTTTACATTTTTTAGTGCTATTTTAATTTTGTCCCTGTGTGTTTGTCTGTAATTGTTTGTCTGTAACTGTGGTGCATTGTGCTGCTGCCTGTCTTGGCCAGGTCACCTTTGAAAAAGAGATTTTTAATCTCAATAGGTTTTTTCCTGGTTAAATACAGGTTAAATAAAATAAGAAAAAAAGGTGCATATATAAGGATTAAACTCCCAAACTGAACAAACCACAGTCAAAAACCGTATATCCACAGACCCACTGAAGTAATCTGCATATTTTGCTACAACCATCGATGACAAAACGGTAGCGATTTGAATATTTGCGTATTATCAAATGGATTTTTATAATTCCAAAACGATTCCAAAACTAATCATCATATAAAGACCAAACTTCAGACATGTGGCTGTCTTATGGCGCTGAAGTTTGTCCTACAGTTTTGTTACATAACTCCACTAGGGGTTACCAAAAAACAAAAAAAGTATATATCTCCTAGCCTGGCTCTCCCCGTCCACCTACTTCCGCCCAAATTTCATTTTCCCTTCAGTAGTCAGTCTGGGGATGGGGCGTATTAGTGGGATTTTGCTCGAACAAATTTCTGAGTGTCCAATCAGCGAACAGAGGAAGTGGCTGAGAACGATGACGTCGAAGTTGCGCTCCAGTTTCAGTTGAATGCTGCGTTTCTTTATACTCGGAACTCGGAAATTTCCGACTTGGTAGTTCCGAGTTCCGACCTGTCTGTGTTCCAGTGCATCTGCTCGGGAAAGTATGGACGCCTACAACCTTTCTCATCCAAATAACTAAACGTTAGGCTCTAGCAAGTAACCGTTGCCAGGTACCGGTAGATCCATAGACTACAATATGTAGTGAAGTGGGAAATTTCCGAGTTCCCTGTACAACTGGAACGCACCGTCAGAAGCCGGCTCACGACCAAACGTTATGCGATTGGTTGGCTAATCCAGAGTGGCACTGAGCAGATCCAATAGTTTTAAACTTCAACAGACACTCACCACCAATTACAGCAGTTCCAGACCTTCTGTACAAATGAAATTAAGTACGATGGTCTGGTAGCACCAGGCTATATATCTCCTACTCCACTGCAAGAATTTTCACGAAAAACACAGCATACCATCCTTGGGCCTGTTGCATAAAAGTGAAATTCAGATATCCAGGACGATTGATAAAGTCAGCCTTGACAAAGACTAGCCTGGGCAATTTGGATTAGTCAGTTGCATAAACGCCAATCCAGGATGTAAAGGGGCTGCTTTGTCAAGCCAGGTGTAAGTTATTCTGTTAAGTGCCAGCCCACAGCTTTCAGAAGTAGACCCAGAGATTGAACACAGATTTACTGATGTAAAAATGGAAAAGACGGCCCATTCTCCCACAATGCCTTGCTGGATAAACCGTAAATGAGGGGGCTGTTCATTTCATAGAGCAGCTGTATTCCCTGGCAATTGATCTTTATGCCCCTGCATTGTTTAATGATACAATAGTTGACAGTGAGCAGTCTATAGATGCATCTAAACTAATAGAATATCATGGAAAGTCCATTGAGAAAGGGAAACTTTCATAGATTCATTACACAAAGTGAAATATGTCAGGCCTTTTTTTTTATTTAATATAGCCTGCAATATGAACAGACTGTCACATAAATTATTATAATTTATATCATTAATTTTATCTAAATCTGATTATAATTAAGCTAATTATAAATGGTTCAGGTTAAATAAATATAAAATAATAACTATTTAACTAAATGACAATGTAGCCCTTTATGTGTACTTTAAAACAGGCTAATGAAAATAAAGCAGTACACAGACGGAATCATGGAACAACTGTTAAACACCTTGATTTCAGATCGGAGTGACAGCTGACTGAGCCAGTCAGGCAACAGAATAAGTTTATCTCCATGGTAACTTATGTCTCCGAGGTAACTTATGTCCCTCCGCTTTTATGCAACCGGATCATGGCTAACGCAAGCCAGGATAACCAAAATATCCTAGGTCAGGGGTTTTCAAAGTGTGAGAGAGTGAGCCCCCCCTCAGTGAACAAATTTCAGCTGAGCTGAGTGTGCAGCGGAGTGAGAAAGATAGGCAGACAGACTTGCCCAAATGATTGACTATTGTTAAATGTCCTTCACACACCCAGTTTTTTTTCCGCTAGTGCCTCCAATGTCCTGCTGTGTGAAAATAGTAGCCAGCGGAGAACCAGACCCTACTAGAGGGATCCGAGGGTATGCCCCCCCGGGAGATTTCTTTTTACCTTTTTAAAGTGAAATGCATGAATCTGGTGCACTTTGAGAGGAAATTTAAGAGGCTAAATATGAGGAATTTTGTGTGAACAAATAATTTGGAGACTGGGTCGGATGAATTAGAAGCTATTGAAGAAAGACACATGAATTTTCCATAAAAATATTAATTTAAAATAAAATATTATGCAGGGTCCTCTGGGTTGGGCTTGGTGCTCTTTTTCTTTAACAAGACATATTTCTCTGTAATATAGTGAATGCATTTAAATGCAGTGAGAGGAACGAAGCAGAACTCTTGTCCAGCTATCTTTATTTCCACAGACGAGGCTGAAATAGGCTATAGACTATACACAGTGCATGGGAAACTGAAGGCAGACCCATTTCCAAATGTTTTTAAATAAACTCAATACACACAATGTGCTAGGACGTGAACGTGACATCACGTGATCAGTTAACCTCGGAATATCTCCCAGATGATCTGATTCAATTATTAGGCTATTAACAATCTAGACCAAAACATTGTATTCCTTTTTTTGTATGATAACTTACATTTGCTTAATATGATGTTAATATCAAAAACAAACTAAAAAAAAAAAAAAACATATTCATCCGCGCCCCCCCCCCCCCCCCCCTCTCCTGCCCCCACGCGCCCCAGTTTGAAAACCACTGTCCTAGGTTAATCCCTTATCTTAATTTTATGCAACTGGCCTCAGGGCTGTCCACGACTCTGATAAATGCAAACCCCTGAGTCACATGTTTCCCTATGTGTCACGCACTGATATTCCTCCTTCCATTGTTGTGTATGCTGGTGATTACTCATGCTTCACTAGAACAGGCCAAGGGCCTGATATTAAGAATTGACCTAATGAATATTGCTCCTACACTGTTGATGTTTCCCATGACCCTGACTTCATGAAACAAACCCAGCCCAGGGCAGACCTGTGGTGGTTGTGTGGTGATCACAAGCTACGTGCTTTGCTCCCATTTAGATGGACAGGCACCTGTGCTATTGCTGAGTTGCTCATGCTGTTCCGTTTGATACCAGTGGATGCTGATAGACTTCTTAAAAGACTGCCCACAGGTCCCCAAAAGTTGAGAACTAAGAGAAGTGCACCCCCTGGTAGTTTGACTCCCATGTTTATATTGATGCTATTGGTGTGCCCCGTGGAGTCCCTAATGAGTTTAAGGCACAAAACCAGATTGCTGCCGGCTTTGAATCACTATTCTTTTGGATAATGGTAAACAAGAAAGTAGACTACATTTATTACACCAGAGATGCAGTCAGAGGCATTGCTGAACAACTTGGTCCCACATCCCTGATGGCTTGGCAGAACCGAATGGCCCTTGATATGCTATTAGCAGAAAAAGGTGGAGTGTGTCAGATGTTTGGCGAGTTCTGTTGTGCGTATGTCCCCCTCGAAACAAACAAAGTATCACTAGAGCATTGGCTGGACTTACATCTCTGTCCCATGAACTGGCAGAAAACTCAGGTATTGATGATCCCTTTGGAGGCTGGTTTGATGCTCAATTTGGTAAATACAAGGTCATTGTAGTCTCCCTGTTCATGTCCATTGTTTCCTTGCCATCTTAGTTTGCTGTGGCTGTTGTCTCATCCCCTGTCTTTGGACCCTGGTTAATCGGTTAATTACCACGGCGCTCACTCAGGAGAAGGCCCCTCCCCCTTATCAAATGCCTTTGTTAAAGAGGACCTATGATGCTTTTTGACTTTTATGACCTATAAACGTTGTTATGATGATTCATAGTCATGCTTAACCATACTAAATTATCAAATAATGACTTACATGCATTTCGACGTATTCCCTGCTGACTGTCTGGGGTGTCTGTGCAGAGCACTAGACACTATTCTAGCCAGTCGAGAAGTCACGTGTTCAGAGCGGTCTAACCCTTTGTAACCCTGTGATGTCGCATGTAACCCTGGGACGTCACCACGCGGATGTTTCCATGTATGGTAATGCTGTCACTTCCCTGTTCGCGTCTGCCTCGCGCCCTTATAGGTCCATGCTCGTGCTTCCCGCCACTGAAAGTGTTCCGGAAGGAAGGTAACCAATCGCAACGGAGTGGGGTTTGCAGGAGGGAGGGGAGCGGAGATGGCCGAAGCACAGGCGGAGGGAGCGGAGATTGCCGAAGCACACACACTCAAGTGTTGACAGGACGTGCTGGATCGCCAAAATAAGAGAAAGAGCTTCCCGAAAATCTACATAGTTTTTTGTGATGTGATTCGTGTCAGGTTGCTCTATAGCAGTGTAAAACAAGAAATTAAGACCAGAAAAGTAGTATAATAGGTCCTCTTTAAGTGTGGTGCTGGACTCGGATGATGACGACTCTGCAGAGGATTTGACCCCTTAGGGAGATCAGCCTCTTCCTATTTCACTCATTCACTCTATCATTGTCAGGTTGACTAGACTTATATTGATCTGAGTTACCGACCAGGGCCCTATTTTCCTAATTTTGTTCATACATTAAGATGTATGAAAAGAGGGATTTGTTAGAAAAATAAATTTCCAATATTATTGATGTAATACTAATCACATAATATTTACCATTACTTTAATATAATTAACTAACAATCAATATATATATTAACTGATAATTGTATGATATTAACTCAAATTAAACCATTTAACTAAATGTTCCTTTTACAGTTACAGAACAGGAAGAGATAGAAAGGCCCACATAACACATCTGTGGGAGAAAAATACCCTTGAAGAGAGGAGTCATTTCTCAGCAAAAGGGAGAGGGTTTGTAGCTGCTAACACAATACTTGAATACTTGATAAAACTGAATCATCTGACTAACCCATAAAGCACATAGGGACAGATTACATCCAATGACGCATGTAGTATTGAGGAGAAGGTCAGACGACTTATAGCTACATTTACAGAAGCATAGGCCTTCCGCATTTACAGCAAGAAAGAAGATCAATTTGATTGGACGAAGAGGAGGAACACAAGACGGATTACAACCAATCATAGACATGTCTATCTTATAGGTCGGAAGAGCAAACTGTAACCCGCTCTCTTCTTCTCAACTTTTGATGCTGTACACATCATCTTGCCTTGTCAATTTTACTTGAATAAAACTATGGCCTTGCAAATCACAGGTCCGAACTTGAAACCTTTTTCATGTTTTTTTTCCCCACATATCCGGCTCAAGAACACGTTTTTTAGGGGGACCGCGTTTTGCAGAGCAACGCGGTTCCCAAGCCCTGCTGGGCAGGGAACCCTATTGTTTTTGTGAGGATTATTTCTTCTTTTTATTTTTCTCTGTGTAAAACTGGTGCTGCTGCAGCCCAAACCGTAAAGGGTTCGGACATGCCACTTTCATGACTAGTTTAGACCCCCGGCCTCTCAGCATACAAAAAAAATCAGACATGCCGGCCACTAGGTGGCGCTACAACAAACGCGAACGCCTTTGGGGCTATAACTCCCACACCGAACATCCCACAGTCAAAAACTATATCATTATATCCACAGATTAACTGGAGTCAGCTGCATCTTTTGGCATAGGCCACGCCCATTTGCGTATAAAAAGATTTTTCGCAAAATCGCAAAAAATGCAAAACTGACTTTTCGCTTCTCCTCCCACATTTGTTGCCCAATTGACACCAAACTTTGCACAGAACATCTTCAGACGCACACGAAAAAAAATCATCTGAAAGAATTTTGATCCGACCATCGATGACGAAACGGTAGCGTTTTGAATATATGTTGATTAGCTACGTTTTACGTAAAAAATCATATATCCAAAATAATAAATCGGATCAATTCCATATGTTGGTGCTACCCTAATGCTGGGCTTACACTACACGACTTTTCACGCGATTTGACAGTCGCAGACAATCTTCCAATGTCGGACTGAAATCATGGGAGTCGTGCTGGAGTTGTGGCACGCGCACGTAATCTCAGTCGTTTGGTGTAAAGTGGTCATCCGACCCGATTTCACGTTCCGACACTATCAAACATGTTTGATGTTATCGCTAGTCTTAGGGGGTTGGCTCAAGCAAAATGACGTAAACACTGTCACACTCTTGCATGCACCAAGCACGACACAGGAGGAGCGGCATTAGTCGCGATCTATTTCGGATACTTTTTCATAGAAGCCTCGGTGGAGAACCAGGCTGACAGCCGCGCAACCTGAACACTCTACCGTCAAATACAGGGTTAGGAGTTAAAGTTATTGGGGGATGAGATCAGCAAATAAAGCTGGTCAAATAACTAAAGGAAGTCCCCCGCTCGGAATATTGAATTAACTTGTTTTTAATTAGATAATCAATCGCGTTTGCGGAAATACTATTAATCTCAAAAGGAATCTAGTTGTAGTCTTGCAATATGAGACCCCTGTCTTTTCAAAATCTCACTCTGTGACTGAAAACTAATGACTAGTTGTCTTCAGGTGTGAGTTGATTGTCTTTAGATGTAAGAGGGTTTCAGTCTTCAGTCTTTCCAAAGTCTTTTAAAAGTCCTCTAGTGTAAGCCCAGCATTAGTTGCGTTCAAAAAATTGTTTGGAAAATTTCGCCATAAGGGGGCGCCATAAACGAGGAAATTGTATATCTCCTAATTGGCCAAGGGAATTTTCTTAAAACTCTAGGGAGACCAGCATGGGGCAAACCTGGTTCTATATATAAAATATGGCCAAGAAATATTAATGTGGGCTGGACTTATTAGGAAAATTAGTTTGGCAGTTTTTGGCGGCAAATTCAAAAAAGTAAAAAAAGAGTCTCTTTACAGTGGAGAGGATGAGAATCTGTTTTTACTCATAACTCCCCAACCAAACATCGCACATTAATAAAGTTGACATCAACTTGTTCTGTAAATTGAGCTGCATCTTTCTACAATGGCCAGTTTTGCGAAATCCATCCATAAGGGGGCGCCAAAAGCACAAAAAGTGTATATCTTGTAAACAGCAATAACTATATAACTCCCACACCGAACATCCCACAGTCAAATATATCCACAGATTCACTGAAGTCAGATGCATCTTTTGGCATAGGCCACGCCCATTTGCGTATATATAGATTTTTCACAAAATCGCAAAAACTGCACAACTGACTTTTCGCTTCTCCTCCCACATTTTTTGCCCAATTGAAACCAAACTTTGCAGAGAACATATTCAGACCCACACGGAAAAAAATCATCTAAAAGAATTTTGATAGAACCTCCGATGACGAAACGGTAGCGTTTTGAATATTTGTTGATTAGCTACGTTTTACGTAGAAATTCACAAATCCAAAAATATAAATCGGATCAAGTCCAAATTTTAGACATCTGTCGGTGCTATCCTTAGTAGCGTTCTTAAAAAAAATCAGAACATTTCCCCATAAGGGGGCGCCAAAAACACAAAGTTTATATCTCCTCATCCACTTTAGCCTATTTATATGCAAATGTTTTGCTTTTTGGTCTACAACTCCCAAACAGAACATCCCACATTGAAACACTTTACTTCCCCGGATTCTGTAAAGTGAGCGGCCGGCGCAGCGGTCGACGACGTTCGGGTCCCGAGTTGCGTCGGAGGCTTGGCCCCCGGTCATAACTGCTTGCAGTTCTAGTTTGTTATTAGTGGCACTACAGTAAAGAAAACGTGTTGGGTCTATAACTCCAAAAAATATATTCACAGATTCTTTGAAGTCAGCTGAATATTTTGATATAGGCCATGCCTATTTACGCCAGGTATTTTGGGGGGGAAATCGCAACAATTGCAGAAATTACTTTTCATTTACTTTTCATTTTGCCCGATTGACACCAAACTTTAAACATAACATCTTCAGATGCTCACAACAAAAAGTGTTTTAAAAGAATTTTTCTATGACTATCGGTGTTGATATGGTAGCGCTTTGAATTTATGAATATTAGCTAACTGTTAAGTAAATGCTCATAAATCCGGAACGATAATCTTATACATACCAAATCCTAGACATATGTTTGTCCTATGGCTCTTAAGCTGCGAACACACTGCACTCGCCCCCTGCGGCGGTTGGCCGCGTGAACGCAAGTTGCTCGCCGCTTGATCATGTTGGGCCATACAGTGCTGCTCGAAAGTATGTGAACCCCTTGAGCATTTTGGAATTTTATTTAGTTTAACCATTAACCATTTTTATCAATACCAGTATTTTTTATATGAAATAACAAATGTTTGTTTATCAATTCAAAAAAATTATTTTCCGGAAATTAATTGTTAAAACAGACAAAACAAATGATTTGCCAACTTTTGTATGTGCAAAAGTTTGTGAATCCTGAGCTGCATTGCTTAAATCAAGCAGGTAACACAATCATGTGGGCCAACTTGCAAATTACTTCACACACTCATTTACAGGCCAGCAACGTGCTAATGAATGCTTAAGATCGCATGGATTTTGGGGCAACATAAAAAAAACTTTAGGTGACGCGACTGTTGTGAAGGAGTGCTTCAACACTGCTGCCGAGACGTTACTTGAAGGTAAACAAAGGGATGAATTATGTGAGAAAATAAAGCAAATCCCAATGTCAGCTGCAACAACAACCAGAAAATCCGAAATGTTATCAGATGACGCACTGTCACAGCTTGATGCGGCTTTTCAGAGTGCCCCGTGCATATCCTTAGCCATTGATGAGTCTTCAGATGTAACAGATTCATCCATAAGGGAGCTTTTAGTTTATGTGCGATCTTTTCCGTGAAGACAAGAAAGAGATCTGTGAGGACCTGTTGGGTCCAACACCACTTGAGACACACACAAGAGGAGAAGATATTTATGAGGCTATTAAGGAGATGCTGTCAAAGAGGAGGATCGATCTAAAAAAGGTTGTCTCACTCACTACAGATGGTGCCCCAGCCATGGTAGGAAAAGAGAAGGGGGCTGTGAGATGGATGAAATAAGACAACCCTGATCTCGTAGCCTACCACTGTATCATCCATCAGACTGTTCTGTGTGCCACTCTGAAGGAAGAGTTTTCTGAAGTCATGGCAACAATGATGAAACTCATCAACTTCCTCAGGGCATCATCATCGCTGCAGCATCGCCAGCTTAGGGAATTTTTTAGAGAAGTTGAGGCAGATGCAAATGACCTACGAAAGGAAATTGCACCGTTCTTACAGCAGCTGAATAGCCAGAAAGCGACACAGTTTTCAATGTTTTTACAAGATAGGCACAAGATGGATATGCTTGAGCTTGCTGATCTGCAAGCAGATGTTGCACTTATAGTACAGTACAAACCACAGATCCAGAGACAGTCTACGACCAAACGCTCCTTCAGGAAATGGTCTCCTGAGGCAGCAGAGGCTCTGAGGGACTGCTTTGAATGTACTGACTGGAGTGTCCTGCAGGAAGCACATGGTGAGGACATAGAGGGGGTCACACACTGCACTACTGACTACCTGAACTTCTGTATGGACGTTGTGTTCCCTATCAAAACTGTACGCTGCTTCCCCAACAACAAGCCCTGGATCACCAGTAATGCCAAGGACATCCTGAACAGGAAGAAGAGGGCATTCAAGGATGGTGACAGAGACGAGCTGAAGCGCGTACAGAGGGAACTCAAGGTCCACCTGAGAGAGGCGAAGGAGGACTACAGAAGGAAGGTAGAAGAGAAGCTGCAGCAAAACAACCTGAGGGAGGTCTGGGATGGCATGAAAACCATCACAGGCTGCAAGAAGAAGGGCCGCACCACAGGAGAGGGGGATGCAGGAAGAGCAAACCAGCTAAACCTGTTTTTTAACAGGTTTGATACTGCAGCTCCCACAACCAGCGATGGCCCACTTCACACCTACACCATGTCCATCACCTCCCCCAATTCCACCACCTCAGACTGCAGACCACCCCCACCCTCCACCCCCATGGACAGTCCAACCCCCCTCCCCACCACCATCACCAAGGATCAGGTGAGCAGAGAGCTGAGGAGGCTTCGTCCAAGGAAAGCAGCAGGCCCAGACAGAGTGTGTCCAAGAATGCTTAAAGCCTGCTCTGCTGAACTGGGGGAGCCACTCCAGCATTACTTCAACCTGAGCCTGCAGCTGGGGAGGGTCCCAGTGCTCTGGAAGACTTCATGTCTCATCCCGGTCCCTAAGAAAAAACACCCCAGGGAGCCGGGTGACTTCAGACCAGTAGCACTGACATCACACATTATGAAGACATTTGAACGGCTGTTGCTCCATGTCCTCAGACCCCAGGTCCACCACGCACAAGATCCACTGCAGTTTGGATACCAGGAGAAGGTGGGCGTGGAGGATGCCATCCTCTATCTGCTCCATAGGGCCCACTCTCATCTGGACAAGGAGAGCGGTGCTGTGAGGATCGCGTTTTTTGACTTCTCCAGTGCCTTCAACACCATCCAGCCGCTCCTGCTGAGAGACAAGCTGACAGAGATGAGAGTGGACCCACTCCTGGTTACATGGATTACGGACTACCTCACGGAGAGACCACAGTACGTCAGACTGAAGGGCTGCATATCAGACACAGTGGTCAGCAGCACAGGAGCACCACAAGGGACAGTGCTCTCTCCCGTCCTCTTCACCTTGTACACATCTGGCTTCCAGCATAACTCTGGGCTCTGCCACGTGCAGAAGTACTCAGACGACACTGCAATTGTTGGCTGTATCAAGGATGGAATGGAGGGGGAGTACAGGAGCCTGGTCGAGGACTTCGTGAGGTGGTGCAGGTCCAACCAAGGTTTAATAACGTGCATAAATTATAGCTTATTACAGCGATCGGGAAAACTCCACTTACTCACAAGGGCGATGCAAACAAACTCAGGGAAAGCACGTTTCAACCGTGGAATTATATGTTACTGCGGCAACTTGCACGCTCACACAACAGAGAGAGAAAGAAAAGGAAACTTCACAAAAACAGACGCTTGGGCTGACTGACGTCATCCACACTGGATAAAACACATCTTAAAAAACTATAAAAAATAACAAACACTGTAACCTATAAAAACGAAACCCACCCAATCTCCTCACTAGCAGTTTGTGTATGGAGCCAGGAGTGCGTTCGGATTACACAGTTTATTCAACCAATTCATAGTAACACACCGGATTTAACGTTCAGTAACGATAACGGCGTTGTAACAACGGACAAAGTAATTAGTTAGATTACCCCGTTACTGAAAAAATAACGGAGTTACCTAACGCTGTTATTTTAAACGGCGTTATTCCCAACACTGGTTTTAACCCATTGATGCCTGATGCTGCGCGACGCATCATAGTATCTCCTGTCTGTCGTGTAGCATCAGGCATCAATGGGTTAAAGTAAATGTTTTGACTTGCTCCCCTATACTACCAGTGTTTGGGCAAAGCTAACCTGGATATAAAACCTTTTCCCATTTATATATAAAAAATGCACGCACAGTTAAAGGTAAAATTAAAAATGTTGAAATATTCTTACTTAAGGATCCCACCCACCCCTAGCACGGACTTTTCACACTTCTACCCTCAGGACGGAGGTATAGAAGTGTGAAGTCCAAAACCACCAGATTAAAGAATTCTTTCTTCCCCACTGCCATCAGACAGGAGCCTGTTTTTGCTGTTGTTGTTATTATTATTATAAGTATTCTACCTCAGGACTACCATCACTGTTTAAATTTGTACATTTTGCTACAGAACAACTGCACACTTTCTCGGATTTGCACTGTTCCGTTTTGTTTTAATTTAATTTAATTATTTCATGTAGTTGCTGCTCTAATATTTACCTTGTAAATTGTATATTTTAAATTGTTGCTGCTTTTTTTTCCTATTATACTTGTATATTGCATATTTTTATACTTATACATTTTTTGGCATTTATTCTGTGGAAACAAAGGAAGAATGTCATTGCATGATTGAGAACATGTTCTTTTTGTGCATGATAATAAACACTTTGAATCTTGAATCTATTTAAGTTTCTTTTGAGCAGAGAATACCTTACATTTGGTCGAACTATACGTACATCTATATAGATTTACGAGAACCTACCATTTCTCTGTTAGGGCTGTTCTGCTGAATAGCTGAATGAGTTGATGCAGTGGATCAATGTGTTTCACCCCCTCCTCTTCCTCACATGACTCCTGTTCACCTGGTTTCTGAAATAAACATTCACAATAACAGAAACTTCTACTTACTAAAAAAACATAGCCTCTGGGACCGCTTTTCCTCTTAGTTGAAGACATTTTGCTCATTCACCATTTATATTGAGAATGACTTACAGCGAGGTCCTCTATGAGTTTATCTTCAAAGTAGTGTTCTTCTGCCTCAATCCAGGACTTCTCATAGCCCTGCAGGAACAAGTTAACTGCCCTGTGCCTTGTGGTGAGGAATAAAAGGTAATAATACTTTAAATAAAGTCTTATACATTTAGATACACTAAATGGACAAAGTGTATTTGCTGTTTGATGTGCGGGGGTGTAGAACTTACCTGGGTAGGTTATAGAGCGGTGCCATTCTGAAGCAAGCAACCACTGCTCTCTTCCTCTGTTTGGACAGCAGTTTGTGCCACACAGCCTTCTTACTGCGCTGAGGATGTTCTACCTAAACACACACACACACACACACACACACACACACACACACACACACACACACACACACACACACACACACACACACACACACACACACACACACACACACACACACACACACACACACACACACACACACACACACACACACACACACACACACACACACACACAATTACTGAATATGGAGGACTTTCAGTTGATGTAGCCAACCGTCTATATAGCTAGATTGACCATACCTCTAAAACTAATCATTGTAAATATGTTTGACATGATACGTCACAACAACAGCTGAAGCTTCTGAAATCAGATTAATCACAGGGGTGTTAATCATGATTAATCGCGATAAATTCTACCATTGGAAATATGTCAGAAAGATAAATGACAGAGGGTGGATATGTACTGTACATTTAAAATTAGTCTTTTTATTCATTGAAAATCAAAATTATGGTTTTAAAGCTCACATATTATGCACTTTGCTGTCAATTTTATATGGTCTAAGTAGTCCCTAATACTTATTTTTTTAAATGTTTGCTGAAAAACCCGTTCAGATCATTTATTGTAGCAAGCCTCTATACCCTGATGTTCCTCTGGTCTCCGGATGACCTATATTTGTGCGATCTGGCTGGCCCCTCCCACCGTCTCTGCCGGGCTTTCTTTATATGGGCTCTCCCACCGTCTCTGCCGTGCTCTCGCGATACTAGAGAGACACTGCGTGACTTCGGCCGGGTAAACACCCGGCCGAAGCGAAGCCATACTTTGACATAACAGTTTGACATGATTAAAACCAATGAAAACAGTAGCCTCACAGTTTGATTTATACAGGAATAACTTCCCACCCTTTGTGGTGTTAAAAACGAGTCATTATTAAACTCCAATGGGAAAGCTAAGTTAGTGCAATAGGCGCAAACGTTGGATGCTAAATCCGAAGCTACATGCGCGCTAACGGCTAAAAATACCCCTCAAAATCAGTGAAAACAGTAGCCTCACAGTTTGATTTATACAGGAATAACTTCCCACCCTTTGTGGTGTTAAAAACGAGGCATTATTAAACTGCAATGTGAAAGCTAAGTTAGTGTAATAGGCGCAAACGTTGGATGCTAAATCCGAAGCTACATGTGCGCTAATGGCTAACAATAACCCTCAAAATCAGTGAAAACAGTAGCCTCACAGTTTGATTTATACAGGAATAACTTCCCACCCTTTGTGGTGTTAAAAACGAGGCATTATTAAACTCCAATGGGAAAGCTAAGTTAGTGCAATAGGTGCAAACGTTGGATGCTAAATCCGAAGCTACATGTGCGCTAACGGCTAAAAATAACACTCGAAATCAGTGAAAACAGTAGCCTCACAGTTTGATTTATACAGGAATAACTTCCCACCCTTTGTGGTGTTAAAAACGAGGCATTATTAAACTGCAATGTGAAAGCTAAGTTAGTGTAATAGGTGCAAACGTTGGGTGCTACTCCCGAAGCTACATGCTACACTAGGTAAATAACAGGCAAACAACCATTGAGGAGATTCCTTTTAGTTTCACCGATGGAATTACTACACAAGTAGTTCCCTAAGCTTTGTCTCGTTATAAACGCAGCATTATTAAGACTGCTGTGATTAAGATAAATGAGTGGATTATGAGCAGAATGCTTCTGTGTTGGTTTATGCAACACTCTGCATGGTTTGCTGCACTATGGGGATCTTGTCGCTTAGCGGGGAAAACAACATGGCAGCCATCCATCGGATCTCAGAGCCGTGGACCAATAAGAAATGGGGGGGTGGGGTTGTCAGACTTTTTTTTTTTTTTTTTAGACAACTGCACGGTGGACTTTACTAATGTGGGGGGGAAGCATCGGAAGCATGGACATATAAAGAAAATATGGGGAGGTGGCTGTGCCGTCTATTACGTAATAGACGGCCAGAATTCTGACTGGAGTATATTGGGGGGAAGGGGTGGGGGTTTCAGAAACGGGGAGAGTGAGAAAAGGAGAGATTGTTATTTTTTTTTTATATTTTGGCAGTCTCTAGGCACACCGTGGACCCATGGATATGTTGGAACACATTTAAAAAGTGCATTTAGCATAATATGTGACCTTTAATACTGAAAATTAATTGAAATCAAACTAAAATATATGCCTACCACAACATAATTAAATTTGTCTGTCTCTTTGCTTTGTCTTTGAGTAGATATAGGCAATATAATGGCATTTATTTGGTGAATTCATAGGTTGTGCATTCTGGAATACAACTTGATTGCAGTCCGCAGTCCGTGTGTGTGTGTGTGTGTGTGTGTGTGTGTGTGTGTGTGTGTGTGTGTGTGTGTGTGTGTGTGTGTGTGTGTGTGTGTTTGTACGCGTGACCACGTTTTAGGAGACTGTTCATTTGTGCCAGTAAGCTGACGTTATGTTGATGTCTAATCAGACACATCTCTGAAAACTACAGACGTTTGTGTCCTTGTGGGCTCTGAACAGAGCGGACAATGTTTCTCCTCCTGTTGTTCCCGACATCAACTGCCGCCCGCGACACAGACGGGGCCTTTAGGCTTTAGCAGTTCAAAACATGAGAGTGGCTGGGATGTATGAGGCGGATCATTCTGCACATGCATTAATTGCGTAAAAAAAAAATAATGCATTAATTCCAGAAATTAATCACCCTGCGCTGACGCGACATCCCTAATCACAACCATAGACGTCGATTACGGGGGGGATGGGGGGTACATGTACCCCCCACTTTTCGTCAAGACTCATTTTGTCCCCCCCACTTTTTAAGCCGGACATGGAGTGCGTCCAGCCGTATTAAAACACAGCGTCAAGGTCTCTCTCTCTCTCTCTCTGAACATGCTCCGAAGTCTCCGCTAGTTTGCACACCAGAGAAGACTGATGCATTTCAATCAGCAGCAAAGAGACAACGGCGAGTGGCTTTAAGTGTCCCGTTGTGAAGTGTAAACTGTAGGGATTACCATCCTCTATGCCCACTAATGACTGTAAATGTAGCGGACACTAACAGTAGCTTGTGTCGCGGCACATGGATACTGACAATGTTGTTTATCAAGAAGCTGATCATGGCTATGCTACTAGCTAGGTTGCCATGGAGACCGAGGCGGAGTAATATTGTTGTGCGACAGTCCAGCCGTGCTTCGGCTCGATTTGAGCACGGTCAAAATGCCTTCGACCAATCAGATTGCTCAGTCGGAACTACCTTCCCAAGCTCCTTTTGTTTACGTCATGTTTGGTTGGGCTACGGGGAGCAGCTAGTGGCTCATATGTCCGCTGCTTTTTGAAAATGCTTTTTTCATCAAATGTGTCAGACATCAGTGTTTTGTATACATTCTATTCATTAGTGAGCGGGTATGCCGTCTTTCAGAACCGTTCATTACCTGCACTAAAGAGAAAAAAAGATGTTTCCTCATTGTCCCCCCCACTTTTGAAAATGCACTCCAGAATGCCTGTTTGTCCCCCCCACTTGTTTAGCCAAATCGACGTCCATGATCACAACCAAATGAATTTTTGGGGAATTTATAAACATTGTCTTGAAAGAACAGACACATACATTAGTATCTTACAGTGGACTATCAGTCTACATTGACAAAGTGTGGACCTCTATTTCTGATAAAAAAAAAAAAAAAAAGGAGGCGCTAGTGAGCAGGCCGTGGAGTTAAGTTGTGCTTTACTCAGCTCCTCCACATTTGCTAAATTTAAATAAAAAATGCTCGTATTTGAGCCTTTTGACAGTGGCACATAACGCATTTAAAGCCCTTAAGGATGGGTAGGACCAAGAATAAGAGCCCAAAGGCGCTGGACAATCTTTAGGGGAGTGAAGGTGACTTTTTGTCGAACAAGCTAGCTAGCACCTCACCAGGCTCGGCTAGCACCAGTGATGACTTCTCAGCAACACTGATGGAGGATGCCTCCCCTTCTGCTATCATACAGGCCATTAGACAAATGGAAAACTCTATGAACAAACGGTTTGACATCTTAGAGCCATCCCTCGCTGGGGTGAAAACTAGCCTGGCCGCAAACCTTCCAGCCTCACCGAGCTGATGATCCAACTGCCTCTGTTTTTACCAATTCAAAGATATCTCCCCCTTTTAGCTCACATTGTGGTGTCCTGCAAGGCTGCCCCCTGATCCCACAGCTGTTTGCTCTATGCATAGAGCCCCTGGCTATTGGCATCAGAACCAACCCCAAAATTACCTCCATACACCTCGTTAAAATGGATCACTACATAGCTCTGTATGCTGATGATATAATCTTGTTTTTTTTCGCAGTCTGAATAATCTGTTCCGCCTCTACTGGATCTTATAAAAAGTTTGATTATAGCATAAACTGGTGGAAGTGTGAATGTATGCCTTTGAGTGAGGATCTAGATCCTGAGTTTCTCAGTCCTTCCAGTTAAAGTTACTGAACACAAAGTATACCTGTTTTTCTGCAAAAAGGCTTTTATAAAGCATTGGATTAATTGGATTGATCGCAGCATACACTCTTGCTCGATCAACTCAAGGCAACAATTAATTCAGTCGGCTCCATGATTTGCGTGTCAATTACATTGATTCTTACCCTCCTCCTCACTACTTTGCATTAAGTGCAAACACTCTGATGGAACCCTGGCTCATATGTTTTGGTTCTGTTCCAGACTCCACAGGTTCTGGTCAAGCGTGTATCATTGTTTTTCAGATGTCTATGGGCACATCTTCCATCCCAACCCAGAAACTTCTAGAGACTTTAAGCCATTGGAAAGCTATGTTGATCAAGTATGGAATAATGATCGCAAAATAAAGTTGCCAAGAGGGGACTTGAATCATTGAGCAATATCTACAAATAAAAGAGGGGACTCCATTCACCACAGCAGTGGAACTGTCTGCGATATTGTTTCACACATTGATGGTTATTTTTTAAACATTAAACGAACGAACACACGTGCACACACACACACACACACACACACACACACACACAGACCTGGTCTAGGTGGAAGAGGACATGAGCGATGTCCACGACCCTCTCCACAGTCCTCTGTGGGTCAGAGGTTCCCTCATAGTGGTTTGGTAGGTCTCTGTACAAAGCCATCTGCCAACGAATAGCCGGATCCTCCAGCTATATAAAAGACACATTCATTCACAAACACACAGGACGTGCCTTGAAATGTGTGTGGTGAGGCTTATGAGGCCGTGCACTTCCCAAGCACACATGACAATTATATGTGGATATATTAAATTGAAACAAAAGGTCGGAGCCAGACATTATCATTCAGACTATATATTACAAAATGAGTTTCTTTAAAGTAGGATTTTATCTTCAGTTTGTTTCACATACAGAATACAGTACTTTTAAAACTTGGACAATGGTTATTTCAATCTTAAGGTATTCTTACCTTTCCTTGCAAATGGAGATTGTTCCTGATGATCTCTCGAACTTCATCCTCTGTATCTTTCTGTTGAGAGAGTAAATGCACTCCCATTGTGAGAAAAGTAACCATTAAATATCAGCTCTTTAACAATTGTAATGATATCATTATTTGTATGCAGTAATTTGTCTGCTTTATTGAGGCGAGATACTGCAGGTAAATTTGCCAGTTAATGGCTAACATTAAAACAATATTTTTTTGTATTACATTTTTTTACTGAAATGTTTGAATTAATATGCATATTTGGCAACATTATGCCTAAATTTGCATCTCTTCCAAAATCAAAAATCTAGATGTTGGATAAAGTCAGAGTAAATCAAATCTATATTTATTTATTTATTTATTTATTTATTTATAACATATTAAATATATAGTCCAATGCTTCTACAGAACATATTTCGGATACAGACTTTTTTCATTTAAAAAATCAAAAATACTATGTACGTTGGAGTTTACCCCGGTGGACGAGAGGGTCGCCTCCCTACACATCCGGGTTGTGGGGGGGAAGACTCTGACTGTTGTCTGTGCATATGCACCGAACAGCAGTTCGGAGTATTCGGCCTTCTTGGAGACCCTGAACGGAGTCTTGCATGGGGCTCCGGTAGGAGACTCCATAGTTCTGCTGGGAGACTTTAACGCGCACGTGGGCAATGATGGAGACACCTGGAGAGGCGTGATTGGGAGGAACGGCCTCCCCGATCTGAACCCGAGCAGTGGTTTGTTCTTAGACTTCTGTGCTGGTCATGGTTTGTCTATAACGAACACCATGTTCGAACATAAGGACGCTCATACATTGGAGGAAATAAGTATTTGATCCCTCACCGATTTTGTAAATTTTCCCACTTACAAAGAAATGAGCGGTGATGAATATGAAGATATTTTTTGGGGCATTTTTATGCTTTAAAAAGAGAGACAGAGGTGAAATGGGGCAGAGAGGGGAGTGACATGCAGAGAACGACCGCGAGTGGGAATCGAACCCGGGTCTGCTGCTGGGCCCGGCCCGGGAGGGGGACGCCTTACCAACTGAGCTAAAGGCGCCCCCGCTAAGCAATGTTTTGATAGGGGATCAAATACTTATTTCACTCAATGAAATGCAAGTGTAAGTGGGCAAACTTACAAAATCAGTGAGGGATTTAATACTTATTTCCTCCACTGTAAGTGTACGTGGTACCAGAGCACCCTAGGCCGAAGGTCAATGATCGATCGTGATCATCTGATCTGAGGCCGCATGTTTTGGACACTCGGGTAAAGAGAGGGGCGGAGCTGTCAACTTATCACCATCTGGTAATGAGTTGGGTCAAAGGGTGGGGAAAGACTCTGGACAGACCTGGTAAGCTCAAACGGGTAGTGCGGGTGAACTGGGAACGTCTGGCGGAGGCCCCTGTTAAAGAGATCTTCAATTCGCACCTCCGGCAGAGCTTCTCTAGCATCCCTGTGGAGGTTGGGGGCATTGAACCCGAGTGGTCGATGTTCAAAACTTCCATTGCTGAAGCTGCGGCGGGCAGCTGTGGTCTCAAGGTCTTAGGTGTCTCAAGGGGTGGTAACCCTCGAACACTGTGGTGGACCTCGGTGGTCAGGGAAGCCGTCCGACTGAATGAGTGCTTCCGGGATATGTTATCTCGGGGGACTCCAGAGGAAGTTGCAAGGTACCGACAGGCCCGAAGGGCTGCAGCCTCTGCCGTGTCAGAGGCAAAACAGCGGGTCTGGGAGAAGTTCCGAGAAACCATGGAGAAGGACTTTCGGTCGGCACCAAAGTGTTTCTGGAAGACCGTACGGCACCTCAGGAGGGGGAAGCGGGGAACCATCCAAGCCGTTTACAGTAAGGATGGGACGCTGTTGACCTCAACTGAGGAGGTAGTCGGCCGGTGGAAGGAACACTTTGAGGAACTCCTGAATCCGAATAACAGGCCCTCTATGTTGGATGCAGAGCTGGAGGCTGATGGGGTATCATCGTCAATTTCCCTGGTGGAAGTCACTGAGGTAGTTCAACAACTCCACAATGGCAAAGCCCCGGGGGTTGATAAGATAAGATAGTCTTTATTGTCATTGTACAGTCACCTATACAACGTAATTGGGAGTGCCAACTGAAGGTGCATTATACATACAAAAAAACAAACAAGCAATTTAAGTTAAAAATAGTATAAAAACAAGACACAGAAATAACAAAAAAAAACATTTGGAACAAGACAAGGACAGGCAATGTCATAATAAATAAATATAAAAGGCAGAAGCATATTGCACTTGTGGAAAGTGAGGTATATGTATGTCTGTTTAATGTTTTATGAGTGTTGAGTGTCCTGGTTCTGCCCTTCGGGCTCCTGTACCTCCTACCAGAGGGCAGTAGGCTGAGCAGGTGGTGGCTGGGATGGAGATGGTCACGGATGATTTTGCTTGTCCTTGAGAGGTATCGAGAGCTGGCGATGTTATCCAAGGAGGGCAAAGGAGAGCCAATAGTCTTTTTAACTGACCTTATCACCCTCTGCAGCCTTTTTCTGTCAGCCACTGTGCAGCCAGCATACCACACAGTGATGGAGAAGGCCAGCACACTCTCAATAGTTGAGCAGTAAAAGGTCACCAGCAGCTTCTCCTCCAGTCTGTTCCTCTTGAGTACCCACAGAAAGTGGAGTCGTTGTTGGGCCTTCTTTACCACCGCTGATGTGTTAGCTGACCAGGATGTGTCCTCCGAGATGTGAGTTCCCAGGAACTTAAAGGTGGAGACTCTCTCCACACAGTCACCATCTATGTGGATGAGATCCGTCCAGAATTGCTTAAAGCAGGGGTTTTCAAAGTGTGAGAGTGAGCCCCCCCTCAGAGAACAAATTTCAGTTGTTTTGAAAGATCTTTTAATTAATTATATTTAAAACACATTTTAAACATATTTTTGAAACATTCTAAACATCTTTGTGCGTTTTAAACATTTTTTTTTTACATTTTAACATCTTTATCTAAGTATGTTTTTGTTTTGCTTTTTTAAAATACATTTGAACATGTTAATCCAGTGGTTTAATCCTGCTTCCTTTAAGGATGGATAGTAGTGACTGAGTGTGCAGTGGAGTGAAAAAGATAGGCAGACAGACTTCCCCAAATGATTGACTATTGTTAAATGTCATTCACTTTTTTTTCGCTAGTTCCTCCAATGTCCTGCTAGGTGAAAATAGTATCCAGCGGAGAACCAGACTCTCCTAGGGGGATCCGGGGGTATGCCACCCCGGGAGATTTTTATTTACCTTTTTAAAGTGAAATGCATGAATCTGGTAGCCTGGAAATCCAGACCCTGATATCTTGAACGATAGAGGGTCTGGCCACGATCAATAGTAATTTCCAACTCAAGGGGCGGCTCCTACTCGTGCATTTCAAATGCCACTGCACACAGTTGGATAGCACTACAACCAATCAGAGCAATGCACAAGGCGACGTAAGCCCCTTTCGTTTAGCGAACAGCTGTTAAACTGTTAAATTAAACGTTTGCCGTGGTTGGTCGGCAAAATAGAACATTCCACTTACTTGCTAATGAAAGATTTGAGTGCCGTCTTCCAAATCGTTAAGGGTCGAGGCCAAATCAGTCTCAAACTCACACAACATATCCGCAGCCATCTTTGATGTTTACTATCACGGCTTCGACGTCGCATGCACGTCACTGTCGTCATCCGGTTACGTCCTCCCCAGAGTACCATATAAGGGGCTCTGGCGCGCCCGCCAGATTTCTGGCTTTCTTGATAAAGCTTCAACGGAGCGTGTCCAGACCAACACGCGCAGCAAATTTAATTTGCCAGCGCCTAGTGGCAGGTCTGGGAATGCCAGGCTATGAATCTGGTGCACTTTGAGAGGAAAATTAAGAGGCGAATTTTGTGTGAACAAATAATTTGGAGACGCTGGGTTGGATGAATTGGAAGCTATTGAAAAAAGACCCGTGGATTTCCCATAAAAATATTAATTTAAAATAAAATATTATGCAGGGTCCTCTGGGTTGGGCTTGGTGCTCTTTTTGTTTAACAAGACATATTTCTCTGTAATATAGTGAATGCATTTAAATGCAGTGAGAGGAACGAAGCAGAAGAACTCTTGTCCAGCTATCTTAATTTCCACAGACAAGTCTATAAACTATACACCAGGGGTGGCCACTGTTTTTCAGCTTGTGAGCTACTTTTAAAATGACCAAGTCAAAGTGAGCTACCACCTACTATTAGGGGTCAAAAGTCACGGTTCGGTACGTACCTCGGTTTTTAAGTCACGGTTATGTTCTGTACGGTACGGTTCTCAGTTAAGAGGAAACATGTCTGCAGAATTGCAGCCTAAAGGTATTTTCCAGTATAGAAAAGAAAAAACTGCTGCATACAACCAAAGTCTCCAATAAATAAAATACTTCTTAAATAAAAGTGAAAGTTCTGCACAGCAAACCAAACAAGCCTGTACATATTGAAAATTAATGTACAATATAAATTGGTGTACCTTGCATAACTGCATGAACCTAGGGATGCACCGATCCACTATTTTTAGTTCCGATCCGATTCCGATATCTGGGTTTTGGATATCGGCCGATACCGATACTGCCCGATACGATATCATAATTGTTATACATTTTTTTGTTGGTGGTGATGTTATGTATTAGGCTAGGAAGGCTTAAGCCAGGGATTTTCAAAGTGTGAGAGAGTGAGCCCTCCCTCAGAGAACAAATTTCAGCGGAGCCCCCCCAAAAAACATTTTTCTAAATCCTTGTGTGTTTTGAAAGATCTTTTAATTATTTTACAAATTTAAACATATTTCTGAAACATTCTAAAAAAAATTGTGCGTTTTTAAACACGTTTTTTAATACATTTTAACATCTTAATCCAGTGTTTTAATCCTTCTTCCTTTAAGCATGGATAGTAGTGACTGAGTGTGCAGCGGAGTGAGAAAGATAGGCAGACAGACTTGCCCAAATTATTGACTAGTTAAATGTCATTCACACACCCAGTGTTTTTTCGCTAGTGCCACCAATGTCCTGCTGGAGGAAAATAGTAGCCAGTGGAGAACCAGACCCTCCTAGGGGGGTCCGGGGGCATGCCCCCCCGTGAGATTTTTTTTCACCTTTTTAAAGTGAAATGCATGAATCTGGTGCACTTTGAGAGGAAAAGTAAGAGGCTAAATATGAGGAATTTTGTGTGAACAAATAATTTGGAGACACTGGGTCTGATGGATTAGAAGCAATTGAAGAAAGACATGGATTTTCCATAAAAATATTAATAAAAAATAAAAAAAATTTATGCAGGGTCCTCTGGGTTGGGCTTGGTGCTCTTTTTCTTTAACGAGACCTATTTCTCTGTAATATAGTCAATGCATTTAAATGCAGTGAGAGGAACGAAGCAGAAGAACTCTTGTCCAGCTATGCCGTGATCTTAACATAAAAAACACAAACTCACATATTCATCCGCGCCCCCCCCCCCCCCATAACCAAACTGTGTATAACCAAAACTGCCATAACCAAACAGTTTGAAAACCACTGGCTTAAGCAATTCTAATTTAAAAGAGCAAGAAATATACACAAATGCATAGGTTTATCTTAAAGGCAGACTTATAGAGTCATACAAAAAAAATCCTTCTCAATGATCACTTCTGTCCCACTAGAATATGTGGTGTTGTGTTTGTCTGCACAGTCTTCCTCTCTCTGGCTGTATTTTACATAGTAGAATTTGTCACAGTGTAGAAGCCTCTCCACTTCCTTGACTTGGATTAGCTGTGGTTAGCTCACTGGCTAACAAACTGATATGTACTGTATGTCAAATTAGAAAGTGGTGTCCTCTCTCCCTCCACCGAACGTTGGCGCATGCTCGCACGGCTCGTTCGCTCTTTCATAGTTTTTTTTTTTTAATATTTAATATACAGTCATATGAAAAAGTTTGGGAACCCCTCTCAGCCGGCATTATAATTGACTCTGCTTTCACAAAAAAAATATAAAAGTGTTATGTCTTTAATTTACCAGGAACAGCTAAGTACTGGGATGTTTTCCAAACAAAGATTTTTTGAAAAGCAGTATTTGGTTGTATGAAATGAAATAAAATGTGAAAAACTGGCTGTGCAAAAATGTGGGTACCCTTGTGGTTTTGTTGATTTTAATGCCTGTAACATCATGTAAAACTGATGACTTTAAACACAAAGTTGGTTGGATTATGTTGTTAAGCATTGAACCTCATAGAAATGTCTGTTTAATCATGAGAAAATGTATTTTAGGTGCCTAAATGCAAGTTGCACTTCTCTTTGACTCTCTGCTGAAGTGAGACAGAATGGGATCATCAAAACAGCTCCCAAAAGATCTGAAAAACAAAGATTGTTCATTGTCATGGTTTAGGGGAAGGCTACAAGAAGCTTTCCCAAAGGTTTCAATTGTCAATTTCGACTGTAGGGAACGTTGTCAGGAAATGGAAGGACACAGGCACAGTGGCAGTTAAACCCAGGCATGGCAGACCAAGAAAAAAACACGAGCGGCATAGGTGGAGGATTGTGAGAATGGTTGCACACAACCCACAGATCACCTCCAAAGACCTGCAAGAACATCTGGCTGCAGATTGTGTATCTGTACATCGTTCAACAATTCAGCGCAATTTGCACCAAAACATCTGCTTTTTATAAAGACCAAATAACTTAATTTTTGTCTCATCAGTCCAAAGCATTTTCTTCCAATATGAATCTGGCTTGTCTAAATGAGCTTTTGCATACTCCATGCAACTGTATCTGTGGCGTGGGCGCAGAAAGGGCTTCCTTCTCATCACCTGGCCATACAGATTTTTTGGTGCAAATTGCACTGATTTGTTGAACAGATACACAATCTGCAGCCAGATGTTCTTGCAGGTCTTTGGAGGTGATCTTTGGGTTGTGTGCAACCATTCTCACAATCCGCCGCATATGCCGCTCTTGTACTTTTCTTGGTCTGCTAGACCTGGGTTTAACTGCAACTGTGCCTGTGTCCTTCCATTCCCTGACAACGTTCCTTACAGTAGACATTGACAATTGAAACCTTTGGGAAAGCTTCTTGTAGCCTTCCCCTAAACCATGATAATGAATAATCTTTGTTTTTAAGATCTTTTGGGAGCAGTTTTGATGATCCCATTCTGTCTCACTTCAGCAGAGAGTCAAAGAGAAGTGCAACTTGCATTTAGGCACCTAAAATACATTTTCTCATGATTAAACAGACATTTCTATGAGGTTCAAGGCTTAACAACATAATCCAACCAACTTTGTGTTTAAATTCATCAGTTTTACATGCTGTTACAGGCATTAAAATCAACAAAACCACAAGGGTACCCATATTTTTGCACAGCCAGTTTTTAACATTTTATTTTATTTCATACAACCAAATACTGCTTTTCAAAAAATCTTTGTTTGGAAAACATCCCAGTACTTAGCTGTTCCTGGTAAATTAAAGCCATACCACTTTTATATGTTTTTTTGTGAAAGCAGAGTCAATTATAATGCCGGCTGAGAGGGGTTCCCAAACTTTTTCATATGATTGTATATATATATTTTTTTTTTATATATTTTTTTTTAGAATGCCACGCGATCGACCCACACTACCCGATCGACCTAGTGGCCACCCCTGCTATACACAGTGCATGGGCAACTGAGGGCAGCCCCATTTCCAAATGTTTTTAAATAAACTCAATACACACTGTGCTAGGACGTGAACGTGACGTGATCAGTTAACCTCGGATTATCTCCCAGATGATCTGATTCAATTATTAGGCTATTAACGATTCTAGACCAAAACATTGTATTCCTTTTTTTTGTATGATAACTTACATTTGCTTAATATGATGTTATTATCAAGAACACAAACTAATTATTTTTTTTTTTTTTCACATATTCATCCGCGTCTCCCCTGCCATAGGGGGGCGCGCCCCACAGTTTGAAAACCACTGGCTTAAAGCAATGGGTGAGGAGGGGCTGTCTTGGATGACAAGTCGGGTACAGTGCCAAAGGAGTGGCAGACCGGGGTGGTGGTTCCTATTTGCAAAAAGGGGGACCAGAGAGTGTGCGCCAACTACAGAGGTATCACACTTCTCATCCTCCCCGGCAAAGTCTACTCCAAGGTGCTGGAAAGGAGGGTTCGGCCGATAGTCGAACCGCAGATTGAAGAGGAACCATGCGGATTCCATCCTGGCCGTGGAACAAAAAAGGGCATTGATGTGACATTGGGGGTAGGGAGATATGCCCATCTAACCGACATATACCTCCGAGGCGAAGTGAGGGCCAGCGGCTAGCTTTCACTGAAGAGGCCGCGCCCCTAATTATTCATACATGTTAACCTACAAAAGAATAAAAACTAGCCTGCTAGAAAAAAAAATCAACCCCCCGAGAAATCACGTGTTCAAATCGGTTCAAATTTCCGGGTATCGTGTCGTCACGTTCTCGGATGTTTCCATGTATGGTAATGCTGCTCAGGCAAGCTCCGGCCATGCCCCCACCTTCCTCTCTCAGAAAACTCCCCGCGCGCTGCTGGAAATGTTCCGGAAGGAAGGTAACCAATCACAACAGAGTGGGGTTTGCAGGAGGGGGGGGGGGGGAGGGGCGGAGAAGCTCAAAGCAGTGTGTGGAGCAGACTGCTGTGCTCGCTAGGGTGAGAGGAAGAGTGTCCCGAAAATCTACATGGTTTTTTGTGATGTGATTCGTGTCAGGTTGCTCTATAGCAGTTTTTAACAAGAAATTAAGACCAGAAAAGTAGTATAATAGGAGATCTTTAAATAGGTTTAAAAATGCTGTGAAAACGGCATATTTAACATTGGAGTCAATGAGAAATTGCTCTGTTTTGAAACCTGCCCTCAGTGGCCGCTCAGTGAACTAGAATTTGTCACTTCCGCATTGGATGCTGGTAGAGCTCACTGTGGTTGGGGCTTGGCACACACACACACACACATTGAATTGAATTGAATTCAATGTCATGTACACATATCCACATCTACCCTGTGATTTATCTGATAAAAGATTTTAATCCTTTAACAGCCCTAATCATAACATTATCAAGTCAAGTGTTTTATATAGCCCCTTGTCATATAGATGTTTTATTCCACATCAAAAAACGTGTGCTTGACATCTTGTTTTCCCACCTGCGTGAAGCGGCTCTTAGCCAGTGCAATGAGCTCCTGTTCTCCTGGAGCACAGATGTTGAGTCCAACAGGCAGCAGGCGCTTAAGAGTGGCAACGATAAGACTGGTTTGCATGGTGTATCGATCTCCCTTCCTCTTCACCTTTTTCCTCTCCTGGTCTGAAACTATTCCCTAAGGCCAGGTCAAATAGAAGAAGACAAAATGCACACAAGGGTCAATGAAGTCTCACATTGTATTATATTTCAATTTGAATTGACACAATTAAACAAATATAAGCTATATACAGTAAACTTCTATCCGTGTATCCATACCTTAGACATTTTACACTTGGTGTCAGTGATGAGGAAGGACATGTTGTTTATTTCATTCTGGACCACAAAGTTCTGCTCTTCTCTCTTGAAGTTCTGCAGATGACAATGTGACAACATTCATCACTTATGCTCATACTGTTATGCTGTGTTAGAGCCAGACTTGGAAAAGTGCAAAAAACAGTGAGCGGGGTTAAATTCTGCTAAGCAGCTACTGGAGTTAGGCTTTTTCTCACCTCAGAAAAAAACACTACAGGTGAATTATGCAATCTAGGTACAGTATTCTGGATCAGTTTTTGGAAAAGGTGTCAAAATGTTTCTTTAATTTCTATTGCTTCCCATTCTGACCAGCAAGTTAATGAAAAGATATATTGATACAACCCTTGGTGGTTGTATTAAAGGGATAGTTTGGAATTTTGGACATAGGGCCTGATTCCCAAGGCTTCGGTAGCGGCGGACTGATATTACCTAGGTTACAGGCTCTATAATAGTTTGTTTATCTGCCGCTGACATTGTAGTACAGTGCACAAAGGAATTTTATAAGCCTATTCAATTAACAAGATATGGCCATGTTTGGACGACTTAGCGATGCGTCTGCTTTTGAAGACAATTATGAGGAATTTGTTGTATCCAACACTAATCTCCACTAACGTTGTCATCAATCTGTCAGTAGGCTAACATTATGAAAGGGGCCAGCTTTATTAGCTAGTGTAGCCTACCAAAAGTTATTACCTGTTCATCAGTGGCTGTTGGTGCATCTGAAAAGATGGATGGCACCGCTTTTGTTTTCAGTGAGTTATTGCTCTTTAGATTGCGGGGGTTTCTCGAAGTCGTCCGGTCTGAAATTATCGTTACAAATACTCCGTTTGCGAACAGTTTCCACCGTTGTTTTTATGTCCAAACCAGCAGCAACAAGCCGCTGGAAATAGGTGGACACTTTGTGCTGCACATCGATAGAGTTTATTTTTACAATTCCTAAATGCACACTGAACCACCGTGTTGCCTAGTCCTTCGTTTCCGCTTCTGTTCCACGCTGCTCTGTTTACTTTCTGCTGTAGTGATTCGGTTACACAACTAGCCGGAGCAAAGTAAAATTCCGCTGCTGCTGAGAAAGTAGTCCCTCAAAATGCGATGATTCATGCGATGCGAGGTTGGTTTTATTTCTAACATTATTCTATCAACACAGACATTTACATCGATAGTCTAGCGTTATAATTGATAAGCCTCGGGTGTACTGTGGAGTGGGTAAGACTGTTTTAGTAGCAGGCTAATTAGACCCCAATCCTGTGCGCTAGCCTAGCACGAGCAAACTCTGCAACTAGAAGGACTGAATGAAATGTGTTGAAAACAGTCTCCAATGATAAAGAACACTTAGGCTAACTTGGGAATCAGGCCCTATGTCCAAAATTCCAAACTATCCCTTTAAGGTCTGTCAGTTGGTCACTCAACAACCTTGTTGCAGATTGAAATATCTCAACAAATACGGCATGAATTGTTATGAAGTTTGGTATGGACATTCCGGTTCTAGCCAGCTAGATTAGGATGGGCTGGTAGAAATAATAAGTGTGGCATATGGCCGCCGCAGGGGACTGTGCTTTCCCCTTTCCTCTTCACACTATACACTTCCAGTATAACTCTGAGGCTAGTCACCTACAGAAGTTCTCCGATTGTACTGCGGCAGTGGTGTGTATCAGTGGTGGAGAAGAGACAGAATACAGCAGCTGGTGGATAACTTTGTTGCATGGAGTGGAAAGAATCAACTGGTTTTAAATGTAACTACAGTGGCTTGAAAAAGTATTCATCCCCCTTGAACTTTTCCACATTTTGTCACGTTAAAACCACACACATACATTTATTTTATTGGGATAGACCAACACAAAGTGGCGCATAATTGTGAATTTTGCCAATTCTTCTTTGCAAAATAGCCCGAGCTTCAGATTCAGCGTCAGATTGGATTGAAAGCGTCTGTGAACAGCAATTTTCCATTCTTTCCAGATATTCTCAATTGTATTTAGGTCTGGACGTTAACTAGGCCATTCTAACACATGACTATGCTTTGATCTAAACCAGGGGCGCAACTACCTACTTTCTGGGGGGTATGCAGACACACAGCAGGTGCCCCCCCCCCCCCCCCCGTGACCTAAAGTAACTTGGACACACACGGCAGAAACAATACTTAACTCACATGCACTGTAAGACTCGAGTAATGGCTCAAAAAGCGACGAAAAACAGTCAAAAAAGCCTTTATACAAATGTAATAACATGTAATAACAGCGGCACTCAGTGCTCAATACATTCTCTGTACTGGAACATCTGCAAAATAGTTTATATGCTGAGGGCCAACACAGAGAGGATGAGGAGGAGTTTCTTTCACAGGCTATCAGACTGTTCAACCAGACTGACAAGGTCACCTATCCCACCACCCAATCATTATTATAATTTTGCTCTTTATATGGTTGAATTACAGCCAGAATGGTACATAATAATTTCACTACGCATTGCCCTGTGCAATTGTGTATGTGACGAATAAAACTAAACTAAATTGTTACATGTCGTGCCTTTGCACTTGCCCATTTTTCAAGAATGGCATCAAATGAAATAGACCGTGCCACACTGTTTTCGATTGAGATCACTGCTAACTGGGACAAGCGATCATTGCTCATACTCAAACGAAGGTATGCTTTTATGAGCTTCAGCTTACTGAAGGATCTCTCTGCAGATGCAACCGTCAGAGGCATGGTCAGAAAAACTCTAAGGGCTACAGCCAAATTTGGGAACACCAAATCAAGATTCTCCTGTATGAGGAACTGTAACTTCGCAAGAGCCTTGTAACCCTTCAGTAGTAGCTGGGTATATTTCTTGAATGATATATCTGGAAACATCACAGGTAGTCAGGGCATATCTGGTAACTGATTCCTCCAGCTCAGCTTGTGTCATGTGCTCCATTTTAGTGATGAATTCAAATTTCGTAGACACAAGCTGAAAATTGGAAAACCTGTCAGACAACTCTTGCAGGACTGTGTCGACAATGACATTGAAAACCATGCACCTAAAGTGCCTCTCGGGTTCCTGTTCTTGATAACCAGTGCTGGAATTGTCATCTTGGAACCTCTTTTGCTTCCTGAAACATCTCTCTTTGAATTCTGGAGAAGCATCCATTTCAATGGCTAGCCTGCGTCAAGTGACTTCTGAAAGCCCTCCTCTCTGTACTTGAGCATAAACTCTTTCAGAGAATCGATCAATCTAATGGATGTGTCCATTGAGACATCTGCTGCTTGCAGTGCTTTGCTTGCAAAGTTGATCTCTGACAACAAGTTATACCAAACCAAGAGGAACACAAGGAACTCCATACTTACAACAGGGTATCTGCAGGTTTCAGCATGTCAAATTTAAGACTTTTTAAGACCTTTTTAATACCACCTTGAATGAAATTTAAGACCTAAAACACAATACATATAGGCGATATTTGTGGGGTCCAGCTGTATTACAACCCAAGCATAGCTTGTGTTTCACTCAATGAGACTCATTCAAGTTTACTTTTTGTCTGTTTATTGAACATAAAGTGATACTCATTTATATCAGAAGCTAGGAAGAAAGTAGCCTCTCCTAGATACTATCTCAGGGTATCTGCACATTTTAAGACCTCTAATGAACACCAATACCTTGGCAACATAAATCTACAGTATATGCTCTGTAGAGGTTTATTATGTTTGAATATCAAATATTCAATGCACTAATTACAGAAAATAAAAAATGTTCAGCAGTCTGAATGAAGACAATGTCCCCCCGCATTTACCATCAAATAAATATAAGATCACTGTAAAGACAACGTGAAAACCCATCATTACCACCTTTTCAACCTATTATAGAGCTGTATCAATTGATTGACATTTTCTGATTAATCGAGTCACAAGAACAGCTTAATCAATAAAGAAAATGTGTTAGCTGCAGCATGCAGTATCAGAATGAAATACAAAAATCTGGTCATTTATGGGGAAGAATGTCCTTCAAATTTTAATTAGCCTACTTATTCAATAAACAACAAACTTAGTCCATTAACTTTATTTTTCAGAACTTATGGCAGAAACTATTTAAAAATTGGTTCCACGGGTGAATGTTTTTGCACTTTCAAAATCGGGAAATAGGCTACTGTAAAGTAGGCATAGCATAGGCTACTGTATACAGGTTTGCATAACTGGGGGATGCCCACGGGTAATTTGCGAAACGTTTTATTTTCTTCATATTGTTGCAGGCAGCCAGGTTAATAAACTGCGGGTATTAGGGTTGTACCGAATGGTGATGGAAATGTAGGCTACTGTCTGCGATTGACGGGACGATCGGCAATAGTTCTTAACTAGCCGTTAGAGAGCGAGGGCAGAGTGGAGAGAAAGAAAGCGACAGACAGAGAGAGAAGCAGAGACTCGCGTCTCACTCTGTGAGCTCACGGCAAAGCGCCTCGAATGACCGTCTAATGAGCAGCTATTAATTAATAAATATAGATAAATAAAAAATGTTACTAAACACAATCAATCTGTTTGTTTCTGTGTGATTTGCGTTTGGGTCAGTAGCCTACCTACATCGCCAGCGGGCGGGTGGTTGCACACCTACGGAGTAGCGGCAGTGTGTGGTCGCGGGGTGAATAAAGCCAGCCATGATATTTGTCGTCCACCCTCCACCTCTCACTGAATTTATAAAAGCTGGGCATGCATTTCGCTGGGTCGTTCTCCCCTTTCTTGCTTTCACGGGACCGACTTCAAATTCGGAGGCAGGGGACACACATTCTTCTTCTATGCTACGTTTATATGCGGATCACAGCCACACCCGGCCGTACTGCCTCTAGTGTTGGACTTTTATATCAGCCGTTAGTTAGAAAGTAGCCTCTCTACAGCTCCTTCTCGGAAAGTCGCGGAAGAAAAAATATATATAACATTGAATAGTCCTGCCCCGACAAATTTAAGACCTTTGAGTAATGGATTTAAGACCAGCATATCACATTTTTAATGAATTTAAGACTTTTTAAGGCCTTAATTTTAGATACATGAATTTAAGACTTTTTAAGACTTCCGCGGACACCCTGTACAATCTCTTCAGACAGTGACTTTGCCGCTGAGACTATTTTGCTGTCTCCTGCCACTTCTTCCTAGCCTGGAAATCCAGACCCTGATATCTTGAACGATAGAGGGTCTGGCCACGATCAATAGTAATTTCCAACTCAAGGGGCGGCTCCTACTAGTGCATTTCAAATGCCACTGCACGCAGTTGGATAGCACTACAACCAATCAGAGCAATGCACAAGGTGACGTAAGCCCCGTTCGTTTAGCGAACAGCTGTTAAACTGTTAAATTAAACGTTTGCCGTGGTCGGTCGGCAACACAGAACATTCCACTTACTTGCTAATGAAATATTTGAGTGCCGTCTTCCAAATCGTAAAGGGTCGAGGCCAAAGCAGTCTCAAACTCACACAACATATCCGCAGCCATCTTTGATGTTTACTATCACGATGTTTACTATCACGGCTGATGTTTACTATCACTAGCACTATACATAGGCCTCTGGCGCGCCCATATTAGTTAGAACCAATTGAAACGTGAGCCCATATGTCTGGTCTTTTTGAAAAAGCTTCAACAGAGAGTTTCCAGACCAACAGGCGCAGCAAATGTAATTTGCCAGCGCCTAGTGGCAGGTCTGGGAATGCCAGGCTAACTTCTTCCAGCTTTTCTAGCGAATCTAGAATCCGCCCCAACTGGAAACATACAGCTTTGACAGAGTCTAGCTTTGCTTCCCACCGGGTGTCACTCAGAGGCTTTAGTGTGATGTCAACAAATTCTGTGAGAATATCCCACCTCTTCACAGAAAACGAAAAGATGGTGTACAATCTTTGAACAGTGCCAAAGAAGGTTTGACACTCTGGTTGCGTTCCGAATCGCATACTCTTTCTTTTTTCTATTCTACATACTACATCCGACGATAAAAATAATCTAGTTAGGATGCAGTAGGCATACTATTGGGACATACTTTACTCTCTTATTTCATCATAACATTGCTCCTTGATCTTGCCTTTATATCCGTCGCATCCCCGTTTGTTTTCATATGGAGGCTGTTAGGATTTTATATTTCTAAATTAATGATGCATATACCCCCCTCATTAATTTGCATTACTCATATATAATCAATAGAACAATCAATATATTCTTAACTTGTGTCTAAACTTCTCTCATCTTCTCTCACTCCAGACTCCTGAGAAAGGAAGGGAGGTAGAGATGAATTTGCAACAAAAAGCCCCCTCATAACTTTACGATGTTTTTCCCATACGATAAGGCTAGGGGCAAGATGAGGTATCGTTTTAAACAAAGGCCTTCTGTAATTCCGTTTACTCAGCTGAGCAAGCCATTGATACATTCAAGGTCTAAGGCATAGTTCATATTTTTTCCCATAGTACAGGAGATGACGTCAGCCAAAAGAGGAAGCACTATGAAACACATGACACAAGTTATCCAATGATCAGCCTTGTTATGTTTTGCTTTATAATGATCCTGCTGTAGATGGGAGATGACTTTCTTCTGTACTTTTTTTCTGCTCTTTGACTTGTTGCATACTGTATCCTGTGAATTTATATAATTAAACAACAATTATAACTTTGAGACTTTTTTCAGACAATCATTTATTTTTTCACCTTCCATAAATCCGATCAACGAACACGTGTATATTATTGTTTTGATAATTTTGGTGACCCTTGACGTGATCGGTGGAAGGAAGCACCTGCTGCTGCCCTGCTGCCCTGGAGCTGCGGACTCTCTCACTCAAAATTGCGCAGAAAAATAAATAAGGTAAATGAACACCTATTGTATACACTAAAGTTCATAAATTGGAAATGCCAAATTTGTTTTGAGTGATTGGGTTTCAGTTCAGACCTAAAAGTTGAGTAATATTCAGTATTTTTTCAGTAAATAAGCTGTTGTCATTGTGTAAATTCACAGGATTGTTTCCCTTTATTCTTTGTGTCTTTTCCATTCCTGCATGGAATGCTGGTATTAATTAAACTTTCTCTAGTGCGGAGGCCATTATAGTACGTTTTTGATAAATGATTAAAATTGTATATCATTTCTGGTACGATAAACTGCCTTTGCCTGCATACACATAGGATGCAGGTGCTAGTAATTAATTATAACTTGTTGAGTGAGGCTCTGTGATCCGCATCTTTTAGCGTGAAAAGACCTCATATTTGATGTCCGAAGGCTGCCCTAACGGGGTGTAGCAGCCTGAGCTGAGCTATAACGAATCTCTCATGCAGCCTGGAAGATCTCTCCCTGTGACAAAACCTATACTCTGTCTTTCATAGGTAAAGTAAGTCCTTAAGTGGTAAAACTTTAATTAATCGAGTCCTTAAGTGGTAGATTTTCATAAAATTTGTCCTTTGTGGTAACTTTTATGAGGTGAGTCCTTTGGTGGTAAGCCTTGTTTGTCAATGACTATGAAACACATGACACAAGTTATCCAATGATCAGCCTTGTTATGTTTTGCTTTATAATGATCCTGCTGTAGATGGGAGATGACTTTTTTCTGTACTTTTTTTCTGCTCTTTGACTTGTTGCATACTGTATCCTGTGAATTTATATAATTAAACAACAATTATAACTTTGAGACTTTTTTCAGACAATCATTTATTTTTTCACCTTCCATACATCCGATCAACGAACACGTGTATATTATTGTTTTGATAAGGCTTCGTCGATGTGACGTCACTTCACGTGCGCACTGGATTGTGGGTCAGAATCGCCCAAATAGGATGCACTTTTCAACACTAACAATCTTGGCCGCATGAAGTAGGACATCCGGGTACTTCTAACCATCCTAAATCTGGCCACAAGAATCGGGACATCCTAAATCTTTTTTCTAGTAGAAAGTATGCGATTCGGAACGCAACCCATCTGTTGGATGAGGCTGCATCGCATAACAAAAGGTTCAGGCTGTGGCTACAGCAGGGGATGAACAGAGCCTCTGGACATCTCTGTTGTATTAAAGCTTGGACACCCTTGTGTATTCCCCTCATATTTGCGCCATTATCGTAACTTTGCCCCCTACAATTAGCCAAATCCAAACCCAGACTATCAAGCACCCCTGTCAGTGTATCTGTGAGGCTTTTCCCAGTTGAGTCCTTCACAGCAGTGAACCCCACAAAAGACTCCGTAATAGTGACCTTCTTCTTGTCATCTGTATGAACACACCGTATGATAACTGAGGCCTGCTCTTGCTTTGAAATATCAGGTGTGCAGTCCAATTCCACTGCAAAGTACTTGGCGGCTTTGATCTGGACACAAATTTGACCTAATACACACTCTGATATATAGTCTAAAAATTAATTCTGAGTGCACCAGGACAGATATCCCGTGGTTTTTAGAGACAGCCTTTCGTAGAGGCTCTGCCAGTGTCACATCATATCGTGAAATGAGCTCAAGGATACCCAGAAAATTTCCATTTTTAGGATTTTTACCCCTCAGTGGCAGGTTTATTTCTGCAAGGAACAGTATGCAGTCGATTACTCTTGTCAACACACTTCTCCAATGTGCCTTTTCAGCGGCCATGGCTCTCTGTAATTCACTATCAATGGTTTTGCCTAGGCGTAAGCGGGATGCCAATTCTTTCCACATTAGATACGCATTTATGTGGTAACCACTTGTTTCGTGGTGCTTCAGTGTTTTTGATAGACACTGCCAGTTATTATACCCCACCACAAGGCGCGTGTCAGCAGTTCTAGTTTCACCAAAAAGCTTACATGCGAAAAAATAGACTCTATTAGAGCTTTTAGAGTATATTAACCAGTCCCGCTCAACTTTTTCGCCATTGGACATTACACGAAAACAGTAGGCTTTGGCAAAACACCTGTTACTCTTTTCTTGTTCTCGGATATGGCCCATAAGGACATTTCTGTGGGCCACTCTCAACTATGTGCTGCCTAAATGAGTCCTGTGGTGCAGGCCTCTCTGTTCCTCTCCCTCATCTTCACCTCTCTGTTCCTCTCCCTCATCTTCACCTCTCTCTTCCTCTCCCTCATCTTCACCTCTCTCTTCCTCTCCCTCATCTTCACCTCTCTCTTCAACATTCTCCTCTGTGGCAATTGCCTCGCCATGTCTGCCTGCACTAATTTTCCCAAAAACAGTGAATAGGTTGGTCAGTAGAAATTAAAACCATAATGGACATTTAGGTGTTTGTGGCCTCACTACTTAAATTATTCCTACCTGATGTTCGCACTGGTCTCCTCTATAGCAGATTCCATCACCGACCTCATGTCTGTCTCCTTCACCCCTTGCCTGTGTTCTCCTCCCCTTAGTCATATTGTCAAACAAGCATTATTTATTAGCTTTGAATAAATTACATATCTTTCTAATGCAATTTTTCCAATATAAATAATATTTAGAAATTAATCACTTGGTATCAAGTGGCTGTTCCTACAATTCCACCTAATATTAGACCAACCTGTCGCCTTCCCCTGTCTTTCCTGATTCTTTCTCCCTCTTCCTCTCTTCTTTCTCTCCATCCTCACACCTGAATGACATGAACTTTGTGTTAAGGAGGTTTAAAAATACAGCAGTCAAACCACGTAAAAAAATATGACTTATACTTATAAAGTATCCTTATTATTGGATACATACTATATGAACATGATGGACCAAAAACTACACAAGAAAATGTAAAAACTGAGTTTAAAAATTACATAATTTTTTACTGTGGGCAGCAAAAATATGCATGAATTTTTTTTTAAGCTGGACATATATCATAACTCCGTTTTTACTGGCTCTATTTACATAAAACAAAGACTGGCATAGAGATTGAAGCAAAACATAATATGCACAAACAAGTTCCTTTATTTTTTTGTCATGATCTGTTTTATTGTAACTGATCAGTAAGCTACACAGTTGCAAGACAACATCAGTAACCTGTCGTTTTACTATCAGCTTTTAGCTAACGTGAATATTTGCAAACCTCCTCGTGATACACTGAGATAACTTACCTACTGTCTTTCAACCAGTTTGTCAGTTTTTGTAATGCCCATGCAAGATTTCTCCTTCTCAAGCTTCCTTTTTTTGTTTTGAGCCCCCGAGAGCTTTTTCTTTTGCCTCTCCATGGTCCGACTGACCGACTCTCATTCCTAACTGTCATCAGATGACAACAAGATTCAAACGAAAGCACTCTCGCTTTAGATCAAAACATAGGCATGTGTTAGAATGGCCCAGTCAAAGTCCAGACCTAAATAAAATTGAGAATATCTGGAAAGACTTGACAATTGCTGTTCACAGACGCTTTCCATCTAATCTGATGCTGAATCTGAAGCTTGAGCTATTTTGCAAAGATGAATGGGCAAAAATGTCAGTGTGTAGATGCAAAGCTGGTAGAGACATACCCCAATAGACTTGGAGCTGTAATTGCAGCGATAGGTGGTTCTACAACATATTGATTCAGGGGGGCTGAATACTTATGCACGCCACACAGGGGCGTAGCACCAAATTCTGGGCCCCTATAAAAAAAGTCCTGATGGGCCCCCTAAAAAGCGGTCTTACAATACACATGGCTCTCTGAGCCAGACAACTCCACAATATTTCATCTGATGAATGACCAAATCATTACTTTTACTGGTGTTTCCCCCATAATATGTGTTAGTCAAGGTGGTCACAGGCCAGGGTCACAGGAGGCGCGGCGCGGCGAAAATGTTGGGGGTGTTTTGCTCAAAGATGCCAATGCGCACTATAGAAATAAACAACTGTTTATTTGAATACAGTTGTGCAATTTTGTTTGCTATGTGCAGGTATAATTTTACAGAGAGTACAAAACACAATTAAAGAAAACTTCTACTGTTTTGGTGCAATACTATGCAGACACACTAAATACAAATAATAGACCATACACTTGTGTAGGCACATCAAGTGCAAATTCAACTTTTTAAAGTTCCTTTATGGATGGGGGGCTGTGGTTATTGTGGACAATAGGCCTACTGTGATGCGATAGCCTATAATTCATTAATGGTTATTATTAGCCTACTTGCTTGATTTCTTTTTAAATACAGACGTTATTGGTCGTTTTGGAATATGTCTTTCCCAATTTAAAACATAAAACTAAAGCAGCATTGAAAATTCAGAAAATAAATCTTGTTGGCCTACACTAGCATGCTGTTCTACAAATAACTAAATAGTTGAAATAATAAATACAATGTGTTTCCCCTTAAAATGTCTAAATGCATTTCAAAGACAGTAACAGTGTGGCACTTCTTTAAACTTACTGAAACTTGCAGGGGCCATCACTCTCATGTATTCATCAGATTTTTCTTTGCGCTGTCTGAGCTGATAGATAGTTTGTGTTGCCACAGTGATGTGGAGTCTTAAACTGTTCTAGCTTTGCCAGCACTTATATCTGTACAGCTAAATATCCCCATAGAAACATCGCTGCGTTTGTTTTCGCCACCAGTTCAATTCAATGTTGGCTTGCTCCTTCTTACTCTCTCGCACACATGCCTTAGTCATGCGCAGGCCCCTGATCTCCTTGCAAGTGTCAGGGGCCTATCACGAGCCAGTCAATTATTTCTTTTTTTGGAATGGCATTGTTCAGGGCCTTCGAAGATCGGGGCCCCACATTTAGCTTGTTAAAAAATAAATAAATAAAAAAATAAAAAAAAATGTATGGGCCCCCCTCTGCCTTGGGCCCCCCCACGACTGTATCACTTTTCTACCCAGTCCGTCGGCCCTGACGCCACATATTTCAGTTTTTTATTTATAAAAAAAAGGAAAACCATGTTTAATTTTCCTTCCACTTCACAATTATGCACCACTTTGTTTTGGTCTATCACATGCAATCCCAATAAAATAAATGTACGTGACAAAATGTGTAAAAGTTCAAGGGGTATGAATACTTTTTCAAGCCACTGTAAGACCAAGGAAATGGTGGTGGACTTTAAGGAGGGCCAGGCCTGAGCTAAGCAGCATCTCTATCCTTGGGGATAAGGTGCAGGTGGTGGAGTGCTATAAATACTTGGGGGTGCACATGAACAATAAACTGGACTGGAAGCAGCACACAGAGGCTGTCTACAAGAAGGGTCAGAGCAGACTCTACTTCTTGAGGAAGCTTAGGCCTTTTAATGTGTGTAACAAAATGTTATCCATGTTTTATCAGACTGCTGTGGCAAGTGCCCTTTTCTTTGCAGCCATCTGTTGGGGCAGCAGCATTAGGGCTTGTGACTATAAAAAGTTTAACAAGCTGATTAGGAGGACTGGCTCTGTGCTGGGGACTGCTGTGGAGCCCCTGGAGGTGGTGACGGGGAGAAGGATGGTACAGAAGCTGAAGAACATTATGGGAAATAACATGCATCCCTTAAACAATCTGGTGTGTAAACAGAAGAGTGTTTTTAGTAGGAGGCTACGGCAGATAAGCTGCAAAAAGGACATACTTAAAAACACTTTTTTACCTACTGCAATTGCACTTTATAATGACTCCCCTTTAAGTAAGGACAGACAACATTTAAACTTTAGCCTGAACTGCATATATTAAACTGTATTTTTGCACCTGTATATTTGCACACTTGACTGCTTTTTGTATCATAATTATTTATCTATCATACAATTCATTGCCAGAGCTAGTATTTTGTACTGTTATCTATGAGTAACAGCTACTTATGCACATGGACCATCCATACCCCTTTTTTGTCCTGGCTATGTATTGTGGGCTCATGTTTTTTGTATGGGTGGGATATGTATGTACAAAAAAAGCTCTTAATTGACCAAACCCCATGATTCTGTTACTAGTCTGACATTAGTTCTGGGATATGTGGGTTTCAAGCTAACTGTCAGGATTATTACTGTTACAAAATGTGTTGTTAGTTGTTAGTTTCAGAGTGGAAAAAGTAAGTGGATCAGTTTACCCCGTTGATTTATCTGGTCTGTCTCAGTTTACCCCTAAGCTGGGGTAAAGTGAGACACAAGACAACTTTTTATTAAAACAATCATATTTTCATTGCCCTTCGTCCTGAATAAATTCTGATTATGTCCATTGCTAGGAAACATCCTGAATTAATGGGAAATGTGTAAATTCGATGGATAAATCATTTTAGCTTGCTTAGAGGGGAGCAAATGTAAAAAGTGTCTCACTTTACCCCATTCTCACTTTAGGTCCATGGAGCTGCAACCTGGACTTGTACAGCACAGCAGAAGCAGCACAATCACTCTTTTTATATCAGTTTTAATTATCAATAATACCAATAAGTAGAATTTTAAAAACATAATAAAAAAAAACTGTTGCAATACCATTACAATTTGTCAAGGTCTCCTTTGTCAGCAGCATGTTATTGTGTGCCTATGCATCCTCCTTGGTAATTTTCTTACGTGAGACTTGGCCCAGAAGATGAACACCTCGGCCACCATGCGGAACAGCTCCTCAGCCACTGGGTTGGACTCCTTCAGCCATCTGGCCCTAAGGGTATTTGAAGTCACTTTAGTGATAATGGCAATACTTACAGGTAACCTGTGGATGATGTAATGGAACTGTGGGTCCTGGCTTTCATCTCAGAGGAAGATGGTAAACATTCCTACCAATGGTGTCAAAGACTTTCACATTCATCATCAGATGGCAGTAACGTACAGGAAAGCAAGTGCCAGCTACTCAACATACAAATAAAGGATTTAAAAAAAAATACTTGAAAAATTGGCTTTGCACTGGCCAGTGTTAATTTTGGCAGCAAATTGTGATTTAGTCTTAGTCTTAGTCTTTTGAATATCACACCATTTAGTCTTAGTCCTATTCTAGTCATCTAACATGTGTTAGTCTTAGTCTAGTCTTAGTCAACTAAATATAAGCAGATTTTAGTTGACTAAATCTACAGCGGACTTTGTCGACTAAGTGTTGTTCTTCATTGAATGGTATTAAGGTTTGAATATGCAATACAGACACAGAGTTAATGGTTGTAATACAAAACATGTATTATATTTCATTCTTAATAATCTCACATAAAATCAGTGTACCTGACTGGATAGGGGTCTGGGGGGGCTTTAAGAGCCTTTGCTCGGGGGCCCATTATCTCATGATCCGTCTATGAACCAACTGGATTCCACAATCTTTTTTCTTTTTGCGGGGAGCATGCACAAGCATTATTTATAAAAAATAGAAAATAAAAAAAATAAGTGGGGGGGCCCCACACTAGCTTTTGAAACGGGCCCCGAGATCGTTAAGGCCGCCCCTGGGCAGCAGCAGCAGCATGCAGTTACGTGCTGATTAAATTGAGCAACTGCGCTTTCCTTTAAGCAACACTGCTGCCGCTGTGTGTTCGGACTTCTTTTGCATCAAAGCCTTTTTGATAATAAAATGAGAGGTTTTAATTGAACGCTGTCCATGCGTCGGAGTTGATTGTAACTTACTCGGGTGAAAACAGAAACTAACGGAGGGAGGCGGCAGTTTCACAGTTAATTTCCTATATAGTTGCGCAGTCAGTTTGGGGACATGGCTCTGTGTATTCAAACTCGAGACACAGCCTACTACAAACAGATCGCGGAACTTAGCCGTTCCCCTAGACAACGTTAACGGGCAGGATATCCCTGACTATAATTTTGTCCATCAAACCGCAGAGTTTTTCTGCACGTCGGCTCTCTCGAGTTCTCCTGTCAATTTTCACCAACACAGGGTTGCATTCGCTGCTTTGCACTGATTGGATTTCTTCCCAACTTGTCCCACAGTTCTGATTGGATCTCTTCTCCATTCGTCCCGCCCTAACAGTTTCGTCTCGTTCCTATTCGTAGACTATAGTGTCAGTTATATTCGTCTCAGTCTTCGTCTTCATATATGCCTTTTTATTTAGTTTTCGTGCGTGAAAAAGGTTCGTTGACGAATATTTTTCGTCATAGTCTTAGTCTACGAAATTAACACTGGCGCTGGCTGCACGTTTGTTACACCTCAAAGATGCACACTATGTTTTTTGATGAGTAACATCGAATGTTAACATATGACGGTTGACAAATGAAAGGAAAACACATATTTTAGTTGCAAACATAGGGGGCCCAATGTAGCTAGTAACATGCCAGTTTACAGAGCCTAGGCTGTGTATTAACTCTGGATTCTTTTCAGTGCAAACAGTACATACAGGTAGCAACCGTGAGGATATATTCAATGATTTTGACAAAAGGTCATTTTGACAAGCATTCTCCAGAATCGCTGACTCCACCATTAATATGAATAGACTGCTCTTGCTGACACAGTCTGATCATCAATAACATAGTAGTATTTTAATTATTTTAGTGTTTTTGTGCGTGATTTGAGCCTGTAAAGTAGCAGGCTACATTACATATGACAGAGAGACACTTCTGAACATAGGAGACTGTGATTATTCACGTTAAACCAGAGTTTTTCAACTGGGGTTTCCAGCTGGCAAGGGAACACCAAACAATTGCTCTACTACCACGTTGGAGATGCCGGAGATGTGGGCGACTAGCTGGCCTGCTTGTCAGACTCAGAGGGCGAGAAAGCAAAACACCTCTCCCCAGCATTCTGCTAGCCAACTTGCAATCCCTAGACAACAAACCGCACGAGCTGAGAGCAAGGATTACCTTCCAACGGTAAACAAGGGACTGCCACATCATCTGTCTAACAGATATGTGGCTTGGTGAACATATCCCAGATTATGCAATCCCTCCCATGGGCTTCTCTGTACATCGTGCGGACAGGTCAAGAGAACTCTCTGGGAAAAGTAAAGGCGGAGGTGTATGCTTCATGGTGAACAACGTCTGGTGTAAACCGGTAAGTGTTCATGCACTCAAGTCATTCTGCTCCCAGGACCTTGAATAACTAGTCCTGCTCTGCCGCCCAAACTGGATTCCGAGATACTTTTCTGCCGTCATATTAGGGCTGTACTGTATGGTCTAAAATGTATATCATGGTATAATTTGAAGCATAGACGGTAACGATATTATATCACGGTATATTCATTGATCTTTAAATAAGGGGGTTAAAGACTTGCTAATACTGTAGGCAAATACTCTTGTATTAATAGGACATCTTACATTCCTTGTAAAATAAATACAATTTATATTAACAAGTCGAGCACAGTAACACAACATAGAACACATTATCCAAATTGTTCAAGATGTTTTTGACTGATCAAAAACCAAAAAAACATGCATTTCTTCTAGTGAATGACACAGGATCTAGCAGCATTGTCATGGATGTATTGGGCACGTGCAGGCAGACGATGACGCAGCGGCCCCCTGCATTCATTGTGAGGCAGCGCTCTTAACTGCTTTATAACTGCTACACCGGTTACACGGTAGAGTCAGAAGCGCAACTTCATACCAGAGGTGTGGACTCGAGTCACATGACTTGGACTCGAGTCACATGACTTGGACTCGAGTCAGACTCCAGTCATGAATTTGATGACTTGAGACTCGACTTGACAAAATGTAAAGGGTCTTGCAACTTGACTTGGACTTTAACATCAATGACTCGTGACTTGACTTGGACTTGAGCCTTTTGACTTGACAAGACTTGCTACTTTCCCCGAAACCCAAAGATTAAAAAGTATGCTTTTAAGTAGGCTACCTGTGAAAGAGGTTCCGCGATTATAAAGGACCTGGCCGTATCACTGGCATATGCCTGACATGAGCTGATCATGCGCTCGGTGCATGCTCATGCGTGCACTTATTGATTAGGAGCGGAGCCGCAAACTGCCGAGGAGGAGAGAGAGAAAGGAGAGAAAGAAAGGCGGCAGAGTGATTGTGTTTGCGGACGGAGTTTGGAGTTTCCCCTATAAGAAGTGTGCGTTGTTGAAGATTTGTAAGTGACGATAACCTGAGTTGTTTGTATGTTTTTGTTAAGTATCTAAGCAACTGTTGAATGTTGTAAAGTCCCATTTTAGAGCCTCGCGCACTTACCGTCTTTGATGCCGTTTGTATTAGATGTCAGTTATTTCTCCCTAGTATTTTACCGGGGCATTTGTGTTGTTAGGTGAATGTTAGCATCTTCTGTTAACTATGTTAATCCCATGTGAAGGCCTACTGGCATTAATGCATATCCTGGTATTGATCATTTTTCCCCTATGTTAATTACTTAGACTGTCATGCTAGTTGTAGTGTGCATGCATTATAGAAATGTATGGTTATTATGAATGTGGTTATAATGTGATTATTTGTTTCCCTTGTTTCTGTAGACCACACACACAGATACCCTCCAAACCCTACAAACTAAATAAATCTGCCATTACATTGGACAAACCAAGAAAGCAGTATTCCAGTGTTTTGATTGACACTCCGTGGTGTCAGCTATTATCCTATACACCTACCCTCATCTACACTACCACTCTGTATCTTTCATCATGTAGTGTAGCGGAGGAAACTGTGGTGGATGTAGGCCTACCGGTACAGCGCTGATATGCTTATCACTGGTTTCACTTCAGAGGTGTTGGCCAGAACACCACTTAAGGCCAAAAACGTCAGACTATAATCATGAGACTAGGAGAGGAGGACTATGGTTTATCCGCTCTTTATTTTCCTTCTTACACAGGTACAGCAACATATAGATCGCGGGAAAAGAATACAAGCTTACATTCCGCTCGTGAGGAGACGTTAGAACAACATCCATAAATTGTAACTTATAACAGCGATCGGGACTGCATGTGCTTAGGCTACTCACACACGGGTGATTCACATAAACTCAAAAAACACGTTCCAACTGTGGAATGATCGACTACTGCAGCAACATGCACACTCACACACCTGACCGAGAGAGAAGAGAAAAGGAAACTTATTAAACAGACTCTCCGGCCGACTGACGTCACGGCCACTAACTGACAGCTATAATGTCATCCACACTGAACAAAACACATCTTAACACACTATAAGAAATAACAACACTGTAACCTATAATCTTTGGGGGCTTTTCTACATGTAGCCTATGTGTGAGTGTCTGTGCGTGTAGGCCTATGTGCTGTCGGCACAACATCCAATCAAATTAGACCAGGGGTGTCCAGACTTTTTTCACTGAGGGCCACATACAGAAAAATCTACGAAGGGCCGGGCCACATAGTAGCCAGCCGAGATCCTGCCCCTCCAAGGGGGGTCCGGGGGTAAACTTTTTTGAAGTTTTTAAAATGAAATGCATGAATCTGGTGCACTTTGAGAGGGAAATTAAGAGGCTAAAGCTGAAGAATTTTGTATGAAAAAAAATGGAGAGACTGTGTCAGATGAATTAGAAGCTATTGGAGAAGGACACATGTATTTTCTATAATAATATTAATTTAAAATAAAATGTTATGCAGGGTCCTCTGGGATGGGCTTGGTGCTCTTTTTCTTTTATGGGACATATTTCTCTGTAATATAATGAGTGCATTTAAATTATTTGAAAATTAAAAGGGCCATATTATATTATATTTTTAAAATGTGCCATGGGCCAGTAAATCAGTTTTGACACCCCTGCACTAGTGGGTTAACTAAGAAATGCAAAAAAAAAATTATAATTATTTTTTTCAAAGGGCCATATTACATTATATTTTTTAAATCGGCCGCGGTCCAATAAGAAGCGGGCCGTGGGCCAACTGGCCGTAGTTTGGACACCCCTGAATTAGACCAACGTTGTTTTGATCCGACAGCATTCATCCAATGAAATTGCAGGACAACCAATGAAGAGGAAGTGCTGTCAAACAACGTGCCAGTTGGAAAGAAATATACCAAATATAGTTTTGTTCGGGTATAAAAACTACGAGGTGGTCAACATAAAACTAATTAAAAAATGTGTTTATTCTGTAAAGGAGTGGTTTAAAATGAAGAATATTATTGCAAAATATGAGTTAATGTTAAAAATCACTGGTAAATAGTGCAATAGGGAGGTGCAATGTCGGTACAATTTTTTTTCCACAATTTCAATTGCACTTTTTTAATAAATAAATATAGATTTTAAAAGCGTACATGATGGGTAAATATATTATTACTTTTTGGTTAAAAGGACTCGAAATGACTCGAAGCTCAAACTGCAGGACTTGGGACTTGACTTGAGACTTGTCAGCATTGACTTGGGACTTGACTCGGGACTTGCCTGTCTTGACTCGAGACTTGACTCGGGACTTGAGGGCAAAGACTTGAGACTTACTTGTGACTTGCTAAACAATAACTTGGTCCCACATCTGCTTCATACCGGTGTAACTTTAATACCATATATATCATACACCCCTACGTCATATGCATAGCAGTTTATTTTCCAGCACAAGCCAACACAAACGTTGCACTCAAGGAACTGTACTAACTATCAGCAACACAGAAAACAGACACCCAGAGGCCGCTCTAATAGTGGTTGGAGAATTTAACCGAGTGTAGCTGAAGAAAGTTTTGCCAAAATTCTATCAACACATTACTGTAAACACGAGAGGCGAAAGATACTTGGATCATGCCTACACGCAATTATGCGATGCATACAAACTCCTCCTCTGCCCACCGTTTGACATTAGACCACTCTCCATCCTCTTTGTGCCCGCCTAGAAGCACAAGCTTAAAACGTCACCACCAATCATGCGCAAAAATTCTGACGGTGGTCTCGCCTTACCAAATTTTCTTCTATATTATTGGTCAGCACAAATACATGAATTAATTTATTGGCTTCAATCTCCCGAACTATTTTGGTGTAAGCTTGAGACCCAGTCGTGTTTCTCCTCTACACTACCGGCTTTACTCACATCTTCATTGCCCATTAACTCTTCTCGTTTCACTAAGAATCCTATTGTGCTATCTACACTGAGGATTTGGTTCCAATTTAATTTTATTTTATTTCTTCTGCATCCACTCTGATGCCCATAGTGAACAATCATCTATTTCCCCCATCTGTTGGGAATATCTCCTATAGTCTAGGTGCTGGGAAAGTTTTGTATGCGCTTCATTTAGCGGAGAATATCTGTTTTAGACTAATATGATCCCAGTGAACAACGTGGGATGTGTGACAAAATCTCTATCCGGGGCGAAAGTCCTGAAAATGACCACAATAGGTTACACTAGTATCACACTACGTGGTGAATGGGACTTTTTTTTCCTTTATATATATCCTCATACTTTTTTACCAGATTAATCTTCATATTAAGATAAATACTTTTTGTATTACACTTTGTCAACAACAATTTAATAAAATATGCAAATGAGGTAATATCTCATTCAATATGCGTAGCCTACATATAAACCCTAGAGGTCCTGGATACGATTTAGATGCACTTCATTTAGCGAAGATTATCTCAACTGTTATAGACTAATATGACCCCAGTGAACAACGTGGGATGTGTGACAAAATCTCTATCCGGGGCGAAAGTCCTGAAATTGACCACAATAGGTGACACTAGTAGGGGAGAACGGGGTAAGTAGGCACACTTTTTACTCTAGTGAGAATTGCTCATCACCAAAACATCTGTCAATAGCCATTCCTACATTAAATTGAAGCTTAAGGTGTTGGCTAGAAATGTGTGTCTCTCTTTTTTTCCAACTTATTGTCATGAAGAAGTAATTTACCATCAAAGACACTCTGACACATTGTGACAACCAACCCCATCAAGGGGTCGGTTGTCACACACTATGGGGTTGTTTGTCACAATGTTATCTTAATGGGAAAAATCTTAAAAAGAAGGCAAGGAGGCAGAACCAAATTTGAATGTTTAATTGCATTGTCAAGTTGACAAATAGGCCTACATAACGTTCTGTAGCCTTGGCAGCTGGTCTAGTTTGGGATGCACTGGGTTGTTTTGATTTTGTTGCCCTTTTTTCTTTTGCTTGCTAGCTGCCTTTTCCTGCTCTATTATTTCCTTCTCCGGGGTGTCAGTGAGGATACAGCTTGACAATTTCTTTCGTTATTGGGTTCCTTTTCTGGCTGCAGCCTTGAGATAACATGTGACAACCAACCCCCCAAAAAATTTGACGACCAACCCCAACTTGAATTTCTTGCTAGCATCAAGGCCAACAACCATCTGACAACTAATTAGCTTGCTAACCACAATCAAAACTATAGTTTACCCTTCAAACTTTCTGAGGGTAACAAGTGTTTTGTTATAAACCCATTGTGTAAAAGCCTAGAAGAAAAATACTGAGAAGCAAAATATTTTGAATTTGACATGAAAAACACAAAACATCCTCTCACCTGAAATGCAGCTGTCTTCCTCCAAGGAAGTCTATGTATGTGACCTCTGATCCCAATTCTGGACCTTTTTTATATCAACATTTCAGAGCTAGCGCGCTCTGGTGGCGAGATATAACGAATGTGACATCCAACCCATGTGACAAATTACCCCGTTCTCCCCTATCACACTAGGGAATGGGACTTTTTTTTGTCCTTTATAGATATCTTCATGCATTTCTACCAGATTAATCTTCATATTAACAGAAATACTTTTTGTATTACACTTTGTCTAAAAAATAAAATAAAATATGCAAATTAGGCAATATCTCATAAAATATGCACAGCCTACATAAACCCTTTAGTAGAATTCCTGGATACAATTTGTATGCACTTCATTTAGCGAATAATATCTCAACTGTTATAGACTAATATGACCCCAGTGAACAACATGGGATGTGTGACAAAATTTCTACTAAATTTCTACTAAGTCCTGAAAATGACCACAACAGCTTACACACAGTATCACACTACGTGGTGAGTGGGACTTTTTTCCTTTATAGATATCCTCAAACTTTTTTACCAGATTAATCTTCATATTATGAAAAATACTTTTTGTATTACACTTAGTCTAAAACATTAATAAAATATACAAATTAGGCAATATCTCATTCAATATGCGTACATACAGTACGTAATAGGTTGACTGTTTTTTAGCCATTTTCATTATATATCAAATCAGAATGTTTACACTCTTCTATGACCTTATAATCATTGTCATTGTGAACATTGTGATCCCCTCAGAAAATCTGTAACTTCAAGGGTTTATATGTACGCATTTCAATGAGATATTGGCTAATTTGCATATTAGATAGATTAGATAGATTAATCTGGTAAAAAAGTATGAGGATATCTATAAAGGAAAAAAAGTCCCACTCACCACGTAGTGTGATACTGTGTGTAACCTGTTGTGGTCATTTTCAGGACTTTCGTCCCGGGTAGAAATTTTGGCACACATCCCATGTTGTTCACTGGGGTCATATTAGTCTATAACAGTTGAGATATTATTCGCTAAATGAAGTGCATACAAATTGTATCCAGGAATTCTACTAAAGGGTTTATGTAGGCTGTGCATATTTTATGAGATATTGCCTAATCTGCATATTTTATTTTATTTTTTTGACAAATTGTAATACAAAAAGTATTTCTCTTAATATGAAGATTAATCTTGTAGAAATGTATGAGGATATCTATAAAGGAAAACAAAAAAGTCCCATTCCCTAGTCTAGTGATTATTGTGGTCAATTTCAGGACTTTCGCCCCGGATAGAGAATTTGTCACACATCACACGTTGTTCACTGGGGTCATATTAGTCTACAACAGTTGGGATAATCTTCGCTAAATGAAGTGCATCCAAATCGTATCCAGGACCATCTAGGGTTTATACAGTCATATGAAAAAGTTTGGGAACCCCTCTCAGCCGGCATTATAATTGACTCTGCTTTCACAAAAAAAAAAGATAAAAGTGGTATGTCTTTAATTTACCAGGAACAGCTAAGTACTGGGATGTTTTCCAAACAAAGATTTTTTGAAAAGCAGTATTTGGTTGTATGAAATAAAATAAAATGTGAAAAACTGGCTGTGCAAAAATATAGGAACCCTTGTGGTTTTGTTGATTTTAATGCCTGTAACAGCATGTAAAACTGATGACTTTAAACACAAAATTGGTTGGATTATGTTGTTAAGCATTGAACCTCATAGAAATGTCTGTTTAATCATGAGAAAAGGTATTTTAGGTGCCTAAATGCAAGTTGCACTTCTCTTTGACTCTCTGCTGAAGTGAGACAGAATGGGATCATCAAAGCAGCTCCCAAAAGATCTGAAAAACAAAGATTATTCATTGTCATGGTTTAGGGGAAGGCTACAAGAAGCTTTCCCAAAGGTTTCAATTGTCAATTTCGACTGTAGGGAACGTTGTCAGGAAATGGAAGGACACAGGCACAGTGGCAGTTAAACCCAGGCATGGCAGACCAAGAAAAAAACAGGAGCGCATAAGTGGAGGATTGTGAGAATGGTTGCACACAACCCACAGATCACCTCCAAAGACATGCAAGAACATCTGGCTGCAGATTGTCTATCTGTACATCGTTCAACAATTCAGCACAATTTGCACCAACACATCTGTATGGCCGGGTGATGAGAAGGAAGCCCTGTCTGCGCCCACGCCACAGATACAGTTGCATGGAGTATGCAAAAGCTCATTTATACAAGCCAGATTCATATTGGAAGAAAAGGTAACGCTTTATATTAAGGTTCTTGTTATAAGCCTTAGTTAATAGGTAATAAGGACCTTATAAGATGCTTGTTAACATCAGTTTGTGTTAATAAGACTATATTTTAGTGTTAATAATAACACAATAAACATGTTTACTGTGTGATTATAAGACTTTTATAAGCACTTATGAGAAACTTCTTAACTATTTATTGATTGCTTAATAGCATTAATGAAAGTCTCATGAGTTTCTGATAGCTGTTAATAAAAGCGTTACAAACCAATGTATTGAGTCTTACTAACTTACCTATTATGTCATAGTTAAACCTTTACTAAGGATTGTTTGTTGCTTTATGAAGGTGAACACCTTTATTATTTGTTTATTAGCAGTTAACTATGTTCTAAGAACGATGCTTATTAAGGTTAATAAGTCCTTTATTAAACAGGTAATAATGCATTTCTATGCTCTAAGAACAATGCTTATTAAGGTTAATAAGTCCTTTATTAAACAGGTAATAATGCATTTTGAAGGTACCTGATCTAAAGCGAGAACAATGCTTATTAAGGCCAATAAGTCCTTTATTAAACAGGTAATAATGCATTTTGAAGGTACTGGATCTAAAGCGAGAACAATGCTTATTAAGGCCAATAAGTCCTTTATTAAACAGGTAATAATGCATTTTGAAGGTACCTGATCTAAAGCGAGAACAATGTTTATTAAGGTTAATAAGTCCTTTATTAAACAGGTAATAATGCATTTTGAAGGTACTGGATCTAAAGCGAGAACAATGCTTATTAAGGTTAATAAATCCTTTAACATACACTTTTTAACAGTTAATAAGTACTATATCTTGTCAAGGTGGATACAATGTGAATTAAAAAAAACTACATGTAAATACAATGTTACAGAGGTGAAGCACAAAAACTTACTTTTAAAGAAAAAAAAACACTTAACAACTGTGCAATTGCAAACATGTTTGTTTGTTTCCCAGAACTTTCATGAACAACATTTTACTAAATGTAAAAAAATAAATACCTTTGTAAAATAAAAATGCTGCCTGACATCAATTCAAGTGTCCAATGATTAAGACTATTAATTTAAAATATTAAATGAATAAGAACAACAAAACAATTAAACGAGTAGAGCAAAAAAAACTTCCATCAAACAATAATAAAAAAAAAACTCTGTTGTAGGTAAAACAATATAAAACGACGTGGGGTTGTATGAGTTGCTTCTGCATATTGAATCTGTAACCTTATGGAGATGGCAATCCTCACTAGAGGAATTTGGGCGAGACGTTGCTGTATCAGAAGTCAGCATTAGACTGTTGCAGATAGGACAAGCAGAAAACCACATACAACTATGCTAACCCAGTGGTTCTCAAACTTGTTTTGTCATTCCCCACTTTGGAGGTGGGAATATTTTCAAGTCCCACCGTTCCCCGATTGTGTCAACAAAATAGTAAGAAAATTGGTCAGTCTTAAAAGTTTAAAATGTATTGAAATAAAATCAAGTAATACAATTCAAAAATAGATCATTTTTTAAAAAAAGCCTTCTTCTGCTGGCCCCCTCTGCAACAGTATAATGCTGACTTCTGTTATACTTCCTCTTCCTCTTCCCATCGTCTGAGGAGGAGTCAGAGGAGTCAGACGACAACGGACTTGAGCCCCAGGGGAAGGTTGAGTCAGGCTGGTCTTTCTTGTTACTGTATAAAGACAACACAAAGAAACATTGATCACAATTAGACAGATAGCAGACAGGTTATACTAAGCATTTAAGCGATTTGGACATGGAATCTGCAAAAAGGGGTGCAGTATCAAAGTAAATTTAGTCTGTAATGGTGACAATTGTTGGAAAAAAGTAAATATTTTATTTCATTCAGATAGTTGTCCCTTCAAGAAATCTCTCTCCGTTGTCAGGTCTTTTATTTTTACATCCTGGCATTCTAATTTATACCTGGCCAGCTCATGTTTATATTTCTGTAGACCCAGTTTGGCAGTTAGGACAATTTGGGCAGCATCTGGGTCAGCACAGAAATAACCATTCAGCATTACTTTGCCCCTTCCTGACAAGCTAGCATGACACAACTGTTAATAGATACATTTGGTTGCAGTTTTTATGATAGTGTAAGCTAAACGTTAGCTCAAAAAAGAAGCTCACCAAAGCTTCTGAAAGAAAGTAATGTAAGCTAGGCAAACAACTAGCAAGCTAGAACCAGCTAACGTTACTATAGCATTACATTCTTAAACTTACCAGAAGAGTCATCCTCCAGTTCGGACCTCACCCTCTTATTTTTCAGAGACCTGGTTTGGGGTGCTGACCGTGCTGACGACTCCGACATGTTCTCCTTACTTTCGTGAAACACTTTGTCAAGCATGGCCGTCAAGCTGGCGTCAAGCCATCAGCGACTTGCATACACGGAACTTCCGGTTTTACAACTACCTTCAAAATAAAAGCCCTTTAAGGATCTGATTTGAGGCACAAAACCGATCATACGAGTCATATTCATCATAGATTGTGAAAAATATACTACGTTCTCGGGGCATCTCATTTTAACACTCACTCAACATGTGTGCGCACACAGAGGTGAAAGAATCACTTCAGAGCAAAAACAAATATATTATGCACTCATTATGCTAGATGCCAAAAGACAACATTTTGGAAAGAGGGATGAAAATCAGTGACTTTAGCCAACTAAGATATGGCGCTGCAAACCAAACTCAGAAAACTCATTTTTGAAGGTACTTCAACAAGAAAAACATTAAAGCTAATCAAATACCTTCACCGCTCTAACATTGTATTTACATGTCGTTTTTCTAATTCTCATTGTATCCTCCTTGACAAGATATAGTACTTATTAACTGTTATTAAGTGTTTAATAAAGGACTTATTAACCTTAATAAGCATTGTTCATAGAGCATAGTTAACTGTTATTAATTGATTAATAAAGATGTGGTTACTTCATAAAGCAACAAACAATGCTTAGTAAAGGTTTAACAATGACATAATAGGCAAGTTAGTAAGACTCAATAAATAGGTTTGTAACACTTTTATTAACAGCTATCAGAAACTCATTAGACTTTTATTAATGATATTAAGCGATCAATTAATAGTTAAGAAGTGTCTTATAAGTGCTTATAAAAGTCTTATAATCACACTGTCAACATGTTTATTATGTTATTATTAACACTTATATATAGTCTTATTAACACAAATTAATGTTAATAAGCATCTAATAAGGTCCTTATTACCTATTAACTAAGGCTTATAACAAGAACCTTAATATAAAGCGTTACCGAAGAAAATGCTTTGGACTGATGACAAAAATTAAGTTATTTGGTCATTATAAAAAGCGCTTTGCATGGTGAAAGAAGAAAACTGCTGTGGGGCTGTGTAGCTACTTCAGGGACTGGGGCCTGGTTAAAGTCAATAGTCGGATGAATTCAACCCAGTTTCAACAGATTATTCAGGATAATGTTCAAGCATCAGTCACAAAGTTGAAGTTGCCCAGGGGTTGGATATTCCAACAAGACAATGACCCTTAACACAGTTCAAATTCCTGCAGAGGGAAAAGTACAATGTTCTGATATGGCCGTTGCAGTCCAATGACTTGAATATCATCGAAAATCTATGGGATGATTTGAAGCGGGCTTTCCATGCTCGGCAGCCATCACATTGAACTGAACTGGATCGCTTTAGTATGTAAGAATGTTCAAAATACCTCCATCCAGGATTCAGACACTCATCACAGGCTACCGAAGGCGTCTAGAGGCTGTTATTTTTGCAAAAGGAGGCTCAACTAAGTACTGATGTCATTTTTCTGTTGGGGTGCCCAAATGTATGCACCAGTCAAATTTTATTATGATGCCTATTGCATATTTTCTATTATTCCAATAAACAAAATGATACTGCTGAATTGCTTCTGTTTCCCTAAGGTATGTCATATGTGAAAAGGAATTTGCTTCTTTGAAATCCCAGCTAATGATGAACAAAAATCCCAAAAATTAGAAGGGTGTCGCAAACTTTTTCACATGACTGTATGTAAGCTATGCATATGGAATGAGATATTGCCTCATTTGCATATTTTATTACATTTTTTAGACAAAGTGTAATACAAAAAGTATTTCTTTTAATATGAAGATTAATCTGGTAAAAAAGTATGAGGATATCTATAAAGGAAAAAAAAGTCCCATTCACCACATAGTGTGATACTAGTGTAACCTGTTGTGGTCATTTTCAGGACTTTCGCCCCGGATAGAGATTTTGTCACACATCCCACGTTGTTCACTGGGGTCATATTAGTCTATAACAGTTGAGATATTCTCCGCTAAATGAAGCGCATACAAAACTTTCCCAGCACCTCCACTACTACATCTTATGGCAAAATCGAGGCATTAAAGTTTTAGACCTTTAAAAGACGGCACTTTTGCTACTTTTTCAGACTTGTCTAAAGATTTTAATTTACCTACCTCCCATTTATTTATGTACTTTCAAATTAGGCATTGTGCCTCCTCTCTTTTTTCATGTTATCCTTCCCTCTCTATTAACCAGCCATGGGAAGACCTTCTGATCTTAAAACCCCAACATAAATCACTAATATCTAAGATTTATGACAAACTCATGGCTCTGGAAAACAATTTGGCTGTCAAAAGCAAAAGTGCTTGGGAGAGTGAACTTGGGATACATCTGACAGATCAATGGTGGGATAAGGCTGTGCATAGTATACGCTCATCTTCTCCTTGTGCCAGGCTGCAGCTTATACAGTTTAAAGTGTTACATAGAGTCCATTTCACCCAAGCAAAACTATCTGAAATTTATCCAAATGTTGTGGACCAATGTGACCGATGCCATTAATGAATATGCCGGTATTCCCTTCACCAGATTAAACACCCCTGAATTAATATCAGGACGTTTTCGTGTATATATAGCCCGCCAAGTTTATTTGTTCCTTGAATAAACCTGTTCCACTATAAAGTAGACTGTGTTCATGGACACTCACCCCTCTACATGACTAGAAGGACCAAAGCCGATCCCACAGTTCCCAAAAGGTTTTACTTTTCACCAAAAACCTTCACACCTTTTATTACCTTAAAGGCTCTGGTTTAAAGCATGTGACCCTTTGACTCCTGCCTATCTCCAGATCTCCCCCTGTGTTGTCCCCTAATGACACATACAATTCCACTTCTAATTTATCCTAGGTTAAATCCGGATTTCAGACCTTTTTCCAAGATAATTTTTAGAATAAGGAGGAGATTGGATAATGGGTTTTAATTATTCTGGTGGATGAATACCTTACATTACCCCTGACTTCAAAAGACTACCCGCTAGTCCTCACTAACTTCATACACCTGGATGAACTAGGCCAGTAGATAAATGCAATTCCCTCCTATTTCAAGGAGTGTGTTATGGGATGTGTATTCTCTTATCAGTGGTGTTGTCGTAGTGTAGGTTTGAATTGCTTACCTCAGAAGCGCCTTGATCTCTTTAAAGAAAAACCCTAATTAGGTCCTTGTTCCCAACTCTAAACCAAAAATCAGGCACAGGATTTATAAAGTTTTCAAGAAATTTTATTCAACCAATATAAAAAGATTATACGTTCACTATATAGAAAGAAAAGATAAAATAAAATGAAAGGAAGGAAGGAAAATAAGTACCTACACTCCCATTAATGTGGTTAATATATGTAGATAAGTCTAAGACTTAGCTTATTTGTTTTATGTAATTTATTCACATTGAATTTAGTTCAAGAGTTTTCTCGTTCTCAAATTTCAAAGTTTGTCCACTGTTTACACAACTTTAAATATTCTCTGAGTTGATGGCCGAGCTTTCACCAAAGTCATGTAAATTTGAATTTCTTCAAACTCTTATAACAATGTGATTTTGCGACACAAAGAGTCAGGAAAAAGTTGGTTCAACAGTTTAAAACTTTGTCGATCCACAAGAGATCAGGAGTTTTCTCATCTTCAGGTTTTTCAAAGCTTATCCACTGTTTACACAACTTTAAATATTCTCTGAGTTGATGGCCGAGCTTTCACCAAAGTCATATAAATTTGAATTTCTTCAAACTCTTATAACAATGGTGATTTTGCGACACAAAGAGTCAGGAAAAGTTGGTCACAACAGCTCAAAACTTCAACTCGATGCCATTCCGCAACCTGGTTCATCAATTAATTCCTATTAGTAACCCAAATGTTTCCTTACCAATCTTCTCAGAAAAAAGAAGAATTGGTTCAGAGCTTCATCCCCTTCTCTAGAACAAAAAATTAACAGCCCTCAATTTTTCAAAGTATTTCGAAAAAAGATTCAGAGTGTTTCTTACGAGTTTTTCTTCTAAGTCTTTCGTCCATGCTAAAAGAACAAAAAAGTGGAACAGTCAAAACTTCCCCCAAAAAACAGCAGACCTTCTTGCTCAAAACCCTGGCTTTAAATAGTCTGCAGACAGAGAGAGTGGGTGTGTGTATTACGGCCCCCACACACATCCTACCTCTACTGCGCGTCTACCTCGCGTCTGACTTTTTGTCACAGACTGTGAAATCAACGTAGAGCGAGCACACATCCAACCTCAGACGCACTGCTGAGGCGCGTCGGAGGCACGTCTGCAGCGACGCTCCCCTTCACCTCAGGAGGCTCGCCTATTTTTTTTCTGAGAGCAGCGCGTCTCTCTCGCGTCTCTGTGCTTTAACTGATAGAGAAATACTCTGCTGACAGTCATACCAGCAGCATTCACTCTAGTTACACGTTTACCCGGTGTGTTTATTTCAAAATAAAACATCCCTCAGTCGTATACGCGAATAATCCCTTTATTTCACGATTTAATTGTGCAATCAAAATCCGAGGGATTTAAAACCTAATTTTCAATTAGTTCTGGCATTTCATTTTTGGATAAATGACACATATAGAGATCCAATATAGTGAAGAAATAAAAAAGATCATGATGAGCGCAACAGTTTTCCGTTGCTCTATCTGTGTCTACGGCCTTCTTCTTCCCCGACCACACCCCCCTCTCTCTCTCCCGTATAAATCAGTAAAGTGATTTTTGAAATACTCTGCTGAGAGTCATATTGACTTCATACTGGCAGCTTTCGCTGTAGTTTCACCATTTCCTGGTGTGTCCCCTTCAAAATAAAACTTCCAACAAGCGAAAATATGGCAAAAAAAAAGAAAGAAAATGGCAATGGGGCACACGGATTACTGTCCAGACTCAATATAAATCATATGCATCATAGATGACATGAAATAACTTCATTTTTAATGGGAATTATCTATGAAAACTCTATGTAGAAAGATAGGGCTTTTAGAAGCAGCGCTGCAGCAGCAGCTGCTGAGACGTTGCATGTGTGTCCGAGAAAAGTCCGAGAGAGGCAGCAGTAAGGTAACGCGACGCGCTCCAGAGGTAGACGCAGGATGTGTGTGGGGCGCGTTAGGAGGGAGAGGGTGGGGGGAAAGATGAGGGTGTGTGTGTCCAGCTCAAGGACCCACTGCCCCCCTTGTCTCTCTCACCCCTGACCTGTCCCAGGACAAGCCCAGGCATGCCTTTTCAGAGAGGCCTTAGGAATTCACAATTATGTATATATTTCAGGATAAAAACTTGAATACAACACTTTTAGTGATTCTACCTGAATATTAAAGGTCACTTGTTACCTTGCCTGTCTTATTCAAAATATCATACTTTTCCATACGAAAACAAGAAATATACATTTCCCATTCACCTAAGACCAAGATATGTGCAATGAAAAGTTGCAATATTCTTTCCTATCTCAACACCATGCCTCCTCATGTAACCTGAGTCATATGTTTTTTTATTGTCCCAGACTACACAGATTCTGAAATGACTTTTTTATAATCATGACAAAAGTTCTAGGAACCCAAATTAAAACAGACCCCTTCATTGCAATATTCGGAGCCCCATCTAAACAACCCCATATCTGGCAAGACGCCGTATTTTACTTATGTGGAAATCCCCTAATCCCCCTTCAATTCCAATCTGGCTCAAAGACGTTATGTTCTTTTTAAAATTAGAAAAAAAAAAATTAACAGTGAAAGGCTGCATTAATAAATTTGGCCTCACTTTATTTAGTCGCTACTTTTTTTTTTTTTCATGTGTATTTGTACATATCTGTGTATCAAAGCCTATTATGTTTTGTATGATGCATTTTGATTGGGGGAATCGCATATGCCAGGAGGCAGTTGGTTCTACAAGGGCGGAGCAGCTAGTGCAAAGTACATTTCTGAGAGTTGTGCCATTGGCATGGCTGTATACGCTGGTCACCAAAAGAAAGTGATTGTCTACAGTAGCTCAGAAGAGACTGACATCTCCATTCCACTTAACGACACCACTGATGAGAGTTCAGATGGCCAGAAAGATGATGATGGTGACTTTGTCAATGTGAGCTTTGCAGGTAAAACCATTAGATCTGCTAGGCCTTGTTTAAGAAAATTGTCCTTCAATCTTTGTAAAATATTTACTTTATTTACTTTAAATAAACCTTAAATAAGTAATTGTCTTATGGATTTGTCTTGCATTACAGTTTATGAGATATATATCAATGGCACAATTCACCCCATGGTATTCTCTCCAAAGGCACAACTTACACCACACCGGGGGCAAGTTGTGCCACAAGACAACTTTTTTTCCGAAAGCTATATTTCTTCAACTGTTTATTCCAGATCCAAAGTTTTTATTGCCAGGGATGCACAACACCCTGAAATATATGTACATATTTGAGTTGGAGACTTTACTGTAAAGGCCTCACTTTAAAGTCACTTTGAGTAAAAAGTGGCACAACTTAGGCCACTCTCCCCTACTGATGTCTTTCACATGGATCTTAATTCAGTTGTTACTTAAAGATGAAGTAAGCGGTTTATTTATATTAATATAAGTGTTAAATCGCTCTTTATTCATACAGTATTCACTTACACGATGTGCGCGTTTCATAAAGCCAATCTCTTAGTCAGCTGCTCTGCATGCAATAAGCAATTAAACTTTATGTGGTATCCCAAAATGTTATCCAATCACAAGAGAGAACGCTACAAACCGACATCCGTCCGCACCCGTCTCACTCATGGTCTCACTGCCGGTGCACGCCAGAGCGACACATGGGTGAATGTTTATGCGCCTACAATGGCGGAGCAGGTAAAAATCCTCCCCAATGTCTGTTTTGATGGTTTTTATAATGTTTTATCACACTTATGGGTCTGAGAAGATGCTAGATAACTTGCTGCTCGAAGACCGCAGTGCATTAATGTGGTGACGTAGGGACGAGCGAGGGGACTGCTAACCAGAGGTGGGGGTAAATCACTAATGTGCAAGTCACAAGCAAGTCTCAAGTCATAACCTTCAAGTCTCAAACAAGTCCAAGTCACTGTGGTGAGAATCAAGCAAGTCACAAGTCAAGTCATTGCTCAGGTCAAGCAAGTCACAAGTCAAGTCATACAAAAATCATATTATCTAACCCAGTTTCTACATTTAAAAGACCTGCATTTCACAGTTCTGTTCTTCATACCGTCATCGACAACATCATCCTTGAACTACAATTGAATTATTCTTGGTCTGACCGAGGGGTCTTCAACTAAAATTTAAATGGGTCCAGTTGACAACATTTTCTTACAACAAAGGTCCGAATCTCATAATGTCTGCATCCAATAGCGACCCCTTATCTATCACATACACTCAACAAAAATATAAACGCAACACTTTTGTTTTTGCTCCCATTTTTCATGAGATGGACTTAAAGATCTAAAATTCATTCCAGATACACAATATTACCATTTCTCTCAAACATTGTTCACAAATCTGTCTAAATGTGTGATAGTGAGCACTTCTGCTTTGCTGAGATAATCCATCCCACCGCACAGGTGTGCCACATCCAGATGCTGATCTGACATCATGATTAGTGCACAGGTGTGCCTTAGACTGTCCAAAATAAAAGGCCACTCTGAAATGTGCATTTTTTTGCTTTATTGGGGGTCTGGGGACTCAGAACCAGTCAGTATCTGGTGTGACCACCATTTGCCTCATGCAGTGCAACACATCTTCTTCGCATAGAGTTTATCAGATTGTCAATTGTGGCCTGTGGAATGTTGGTCCACTCCTCTTCAATGGCTATGCGAAGTTGCTGGATATTAGTGGGAAGTGGTGCACGCTGTCGTATACGCCGGTCAAGCACATCCCAAACATGCTCAATGGGTGACATGTCCGGTGAGTATGCTGGCCATGCAAGAACTGGGACATTTTCAGCTTCCAAGAATTGTGTACAGATCCTTGCAACATGGGGCCGTGCATTATCTTGCTGAAACGTGAGGTGATGTGCATGGATGTATGGCACAACAATGGGCCTCAGGATCTCATCACGGTATCTCTGTGCATTCAAAATGCCATCAATAAAATGCACCAGTGTTCTTCGTCCATAACAGATGCCTGCCCATACCATAACCCCACCACCACCATGTGCCACTCGATCCACAACATTGACATCAGCAAAGCGCTCACCCACACGACGCAACACACGCTGTCTGCCATCTGCCCTGAACAATGTAAACCGAGATTCATCCGTGAAGAGAACACCTCTCCAACGTGCCAGACGCCATCGAATGTGAGCATTTGCCCACTCAAGTCTGTTACGGCGACGAGCTGGAGTCAGGTCAAGACCCCGATGAGGACGACGAGCATGCAGTTGAGCTTCCCTGAGACGGTTTCTGACAGTTTGTGCAGAAATTGTTTGGTTATGCAAACCAATTGTTTCAGCAGCTGTCTCAGTGGCTGGTCTCAGACGATCTTGGAGGTGAACCTGCTGGATGTGGAGGTCCTGGGCTGGTGTGGTTACAGGTGGTCTGTGGTTGTGAGGCCGGTTGGATGTACTGCCATATTCTCTGAAACGCCTTTGGAGATGGCTTATGTTGGAGAAATGAACATTCAATGCACGAGCAACAGATCTGGTTGACATTCCTGCTGTCAGCATGCCAATTGCACGCTCCCTCAATGCTTGTGGCATCTGTGGCATTTTGCTGCGAGACAAAACTGCACATTTCAGGGTGGCCTTTTATTGTGGACAGTCTAAGGCACACCTGTGCACTAATCATGATGTCAGATCAGCATCTTGATGTGGCACACCTGTGAGGTGGGATGGATTATCTCAGCAAAGCAGAAGTGCTCACTATCACACATCTAGACAGATTTGTGAACAATGTTTGAGAGAAATGGTAATATTTGTGTATCTGGAATGAATTTTAGATCTTTAAGTCCATCTCATGAAAAATGGGAGCAAAAACAAAAGTGTTGCGTTTATATTTTTGTTGAGTATATGACCGATTTCCTTTTCTTTCAACCACATTTAGGCTACTTTCAATTTTCAAGTAGCTTACTTTTAACATGGAAAACAAGAAAGGCAAATAGTAACAGATAGCCTACTTACACAAAACAGACACTTAATGCCCATAATGCATTTAGAATAGAACAGGGCAAGGATCTGCGCTATGGCAAAAATATCATATCACCTTTTATTTTATGGCAGGATCACATTTTGATTTATCCCGATTAATTTATTTTTCATACTGGGGGGCGAACTGTCATAACGGGCAGTTTGCTGTGCTGTTGGTGCGGGAGCAGCGGCTGTGAGCTGTCGGAAGGAGCCGGTGAACGTGGAAGGTTGAACTGCATCATATTCAGTGGCGTGCACAGACATTTTGGGGGGCAGGTGCTCTTTGCAAAAAAAAGGGCACAATATATTCTATCGATGAATGACCAAATAATTTTAAGGGTACTTGTACAATAGAAATAACTTATGTTTGGGACAAAATAATATAATTAGCTTATATAGCTTCATGACTGATTTAGTACCACCAACCCACTTTGCGTAGTTAAAATAAAATGTGTGGACAGCTTTTAAGATATTTCAATAACATTTGAGGAACAGTTCAACATCTGAGCTTTAAAAGGCCCTGAATAGTTAACATGACTCTGACCTTTCATCTTCATCTTCCTCCTTGCTGCTGGTGGATGCTTTCATCCAGGAGAGCAGAGAGCTGCTCCCCTGGGCTGCCTGCTGTAGCTCCCTTTCTTTTTCCTTTTTAACCTCTCCTTTCTAGGCATTATACTGCAATTTGTAAATAAAAAGGGACCAACCATATAAAATAAGACTGCTTGGTTACATTACAACCAGGCACAAGGCTACTTTTTCTGCAGGCAATTGGGAATTGCCTGTTGGTCATTTAGCAAATAAATTACTGCATGTGTTAATTATATAGCCTAAAGTAAACCTAAACAACACTAAATATTCAGCATACTAATAGATTCACATGCTGTACCAATGACAAACTCCGCCGACATTAGTTGTGTTCATCACATCATATCTATTTTTGTTTTGGGCTAGCTTGTTAAGCAGGACAGTCGGCTAATTTATGCTCAGCTGTGTGGCGCTGCATGATAGAGGCTACTTTAAAACAGAGACAAATTCTCAATTGACAAAACACTTCGGTATCGAAAAGACTCATTTTTTCCGATTTCTGCAAATCAGGCATTTTACGCAGAAGTTAATTCCCCAATTCCCTTATAAACCGCCAGCCAATCATGTCGATTTGTTTCTTTCTGTAAACCCCACATTAAAAGGCTCAATTTCTGTGTTTTTCAACCTTATTTTGAAGTTGCATAGCCCCTCATTAGCAGCTATTAGAACCCTGTGGGAGCAGGACCTAGGTTCTGCCTTCACAGATCACATGTGGGATTCAGTCCTGGATCGGATACACTCTACCTCCATGTGCGCCCGACATGCTCTTGTGCAATTTAAAGTAGTACATCGTATCCACATATCTAAAACTAAATTAGCTCGTATGTTCCCCGATGTAGACCCGACCTGTGATAGCTGTAAGAGCGCACCGGCATCACTCTTTCACATGTACTGGTTGTGTCCCACCTTGACTGAGTTCTGGACATCAGTTTTTCGAACAATTTCTGAAGTACTTCAGCATCAAATTGAGCCGAACCCTTTCACTGCAATTTTTGGCATTGCTCCAAATCCGGGCTTGCCTAAAGTGAATCTGAAGGTACTGGCCTTCACCTCATTACTTGCTCGTAGGGCTATCTTACTCAAGTGGAAATATCCTGCTCCTCCTTCCCACTCACATTGGATTAGAGACATTATGTCATGTATGAATTTAGAGAAAATACGTTATACTACCCAGGGATCCGAGAATAAATTTGACAGAATTTGGCGCCCCTTCCTAAATTATTTTAAAAAACCAACAACAACTATAGAAGAGTAGCTACCTCCTCCCCTCTTTTATTTGATTCAATTTTATTTCTTTATGTGTTTTTTTTTTTCATATTGATTGTTTATTTCTGTTTCTTGTAGTGTATATTTCGTGTTGTTGGGGGTGAGGGTGGGATGTGGGTGGGGTATGTTCGGGAAAAAAAGGGGAAAAAATTTGTATTCATTGTGCTACAATTTTGTTACTAACATTTAATAAAAAAACCTTTGAAAGAGAAAACAGAGACAAATAAATGCAAGTTATAGCTTGGCAACTGAGGCTTAGGGGGCAAACAATACACTCTTGACTCCATTCAATGTATGTGTTACCTCGCTGGTGGGGCAGGGCCAAGGGAGTAGGTTTGATTTGGACATTGGTGGGGTCCGTGGGATATGAAAGTGCTTCCTAAAGTTGATAGGTTTTTTTTGTATTCGCAATGATAATTGAAAAAAAATCAATAAATCGGCTTAATTAACATGTTTATAATGCATATCTGAATATCAAAAGAGAATATGCATTCTGTAATGTTATAGGTTAAAGCAACTAATGAAAGAAAATGAGTCAACTTAGAAGAGTTTTCAACTTTACTCTGGTGCAACTGAATCTCATGACTAACATATTAATCATTATTGAACCTCAACTGTGAATTTCCAGCCTCTCTTCCATCTCCTCCAGCCTCTCCTTCTCTAGCCTCTCCTTCATCTTCTACAGCATCTCCTCCTCTATCCTCTCCTCCTCTATCTCCTCCAGTCTCTCCTCCTCTATCTCCTCCAGTCTCTCCTCCTCCAGTCTCTCCTCCTCTATCTCCTCTAGTCTGTCCTCCTCTATCTCCTCCAGTCTCTCCACTGTCTGTCACCTGACAGAAGTATGTTGATGCATGACATATGAACAGATATATTAGGGTACATACATGGGTAGACAAAATGTTCACACAATTATTATGTTTTATTCCCCCAAAATATATATGTATAAAATCACATGAGCATCTGCAATGTGCTTGTTGTTACTGTACATGAGAGGGAAACCTTCAAGGAAAATAAAGGTTATTAAATGTAATTAATGTTTATTTATCCCAAAAAATTTTTTTAAACCATTGCTCCCTTTCCACACAAATAAAACATGAAAATAATGGTAGGCCTATACCTTAAAATGCGGATCTCTTTGGCATTATAGCCTATGCTGACTAATAATCAATATCAGTATTGTTATGGCTCTAAAATATATAACCTTTTAATTAAAGCTACTACGAGTAAGTCGGCACGTTGGCGACACCTTTGAACAAAAGCGGTAGTATTATTACGACGCCAGCTGTCGTGAAGCTGTTTGCTTGCTCGTGCAGGGCTGCAAGATTCAAATAATCAGGAAGCAATATGGTGCGTGTCCGTGTGTGGACTCTTTTCGGCTCGGTGAGAGTGGTGGTGACACAGCATCTACTAATGCCAGTAAGTGCTAAACACACCTGATTGCAATGAGTTGATGCATTGTCACCTCTCACGGAGCTGAACGAGTCTTTAGTAGGCTACCGCTCATTCATTTAGGAGTAAACACTGCAGTCTAGGTTCACTCCGTGAAATTGTGTAGGCCTATACGTTGCTTGGCAACGCCCTCCCACCCGCCTATCACTCTCCCTTTTTTGCTTTTCTTCATTGCATTTTCTTTTTTTGCTTTGATGGTTCAGCCCCGTTATCAATTATGACGACAAATAACTGTCTCAAACAAGGCTCCCGCTCCCCTTCTAGGGTGACCAGATCGCATTTCCATTACTTTTCACACGTCCCGCAAATTGAGACGTTGTCCCGCATTGTTATTGAAAGTGAGCCCCCCTTTTTAAATGCGTGTTTTATAATCTGGTAGCCTATATATCCGATAGCTGTGTGGAGACAGCAGTCTGTGAATGTGCGTCTCTCCGTTTGTCTCTGTGTGTGTGTATCGCACTGTCGGGGGGCTGCTGGGCTCATTGGGCTCTGTGAAGGTGCTGCCTGCTTCAGCATTTCCTTTCTGTTACTTCAAAATAAAAGCCAACTCACGTTTGTCAAGTGAAATGCTTATGTGAAGCCAGTGAAATGCTTTTAATGTGAAGCCGCAGCCTTAACTCTATTTGTTTAACAGTAGCTAACTTAACTGCTGCGCGCTGATCTAAAGATAGTGTTTTTTAATATAGAAAGCCGTGTCTCTGGCATTACCGGTGGTGACACGAGTTTATTTTGCTAAAGAAAACGGCACTTTGTCCCGCACAAACGTAGTCTTTGTCCCACATCTGGTGAATTGGGATCTGGTCTCCCTATCCCCTTCCCTCACCTGGAGCCATAGGCTTCTCAAATCGCGTTCCTGCGCCACACTGAAATCTGCGACCAATGCGGATATGTGACCATAGAGCATGCACGCGTGAACCGAAAATCGGACTGGGTGTACGACCAGATCAAATGCAGTAATAAAAACTATATAAAAACGTCTTTCTTTGCACTGATGGACTTGTTTGCTGTTAAAGGTAATTTATGATTATGAGAGGAAACATGAGGCTGTTTAAAAGATATTTAAAAGTTACTCGTAGCCGCTTTAACTTACACGTTCACTTCTAAAGAAGTCTCTTATGTCCAGTTTTCGTTTCTTCGACATCCTACACACACACACACACACACACAGCGCGCGCACGCACAAGCATAAAACACAGACAAATATAAGTGTTACTGCAAATGGCATCACTGATATTAAAATCCGTCTCGCTGACGTGACCGAAAGCAGAACTTACACTCGCAGATGCAGATATTAGCTATGCACTGAGGCGTCCTGTTGCTCCTCCTGTCTGGGACTAGCAAGTTGCCGGTAGCTTTTTTTTTTAACAAGCAGATGGAGTGACAGCGGGGACGGCCAATCAGGTTGAATATAGGTTTGCGGGAAACCGCTACAGCCAATCAAAGCGCGATAGTTGTTTAGAGGCGGGACTTCTAGCAGAGACTGATTTTTAACCCTTTGTGTACTATAATTATTGCCTAAACAATACGGACAGCGGGTGTATTATTGGTAGGGACTACACAGTAGAGGCTGGATTTTGGTAGGGTCGGGACCCTACCGTCCCTATATAATCCTACGCCCTTGGGCAGGGCAGGCCGGGGAGTAGGTGTGTGTTGCAGCTGTGAACTGCTGCTGCAACGCGCCTCCGTTTGTGTCCACTCTGCGCATACACGTTGACAAAGGAAGTGTGTGCGGAGGAAGAGGGGGGGGTGGCATATTTATTGGGGCATTATTGTCAAACGTTTTTAATCGTTGAGCATTTATAGATGATAATGTCGACATGGGCCACATACACTGTAAAAAAAAAAAATAACTTTATGATTTATTTTTTTCAAAAGGGCACTTGATTGGGCCAGGGGAAAAGGGCAGGTGCTCAGCACCACTTCAGGTCTACCTGTGCACGCCACTGATCATATTCATAACTGCTGTTTTGTCTCACAGAGATGCTTATATAAAGCCTACAGTCCGTGGAGGTAGGGTGCTCGATAAGGAAGAGTGCGTTATCAAGGCAGCAGCGCTGCAGGAAACGCTCGTTACTTTCGTTTTCTTTTACAAGACTTCCCGGGGCCGTTACAACGTGAAAAGGGAAGGGAAGAAGGCGCTACATATTTACTGTGATTGGGTTATAAGCGTGTTGGAGGCTCACGTGAATTACTCTTGGTCTAGCCCATGGACATATAAAGAAAGGTCTAGCCGCCTCCATGACTGCTGCTCCTGTGTTGACCTGCTGACGCTGTTTGTCCGTGCAGCGCGCTGCGTGCATTGCACTGTAAAATCACCCGATCATGTTTCAAAATAAAACATAATTTCTAACGTAATCTAACTTTTAAAAATTCAAGTCATTTCGAGTCTTCTGTCCCAAGTCTAAGTCAAGTCTCAAGTCATGAAGACCAAGTCAAAGTCAAGTCGAGTCTTTTATCAGTGTTAGTCAAGCAAGTCTCAAGTCCTCAAATTTGCGACTCGAGTCTGACTCGAGTCAAGTCATGTGACTCGAGTCCCCCATGTCTGCTGCTAACTGCAGTAACTGACAGGAAGTTAGCTAAAAGAACCATTCCGCTTACAGCTCCTTTAAGACACTGTTCCTAAACACTACCTTGAAACACTAACCAGTGGAGCAGTCTTTGTGACTAAGGGTGCACTCAGGGGCTGTTTATACGGCAACACAAAACGGGGCATACGCGAAAATATTTTCGCGGATGCACTATATCATTTACATGAAAACAGCAAACGCAGGCATGAAACCGCAAGTTTTTGAGATCAACTCCCAGGGAAATTTTTTTTGAAAACACAACGGTTTTGGTTTCTTGTAAACACCGAAACCATTTTCCCTGGCTCCAACCTCACACATGCGTAGTCTATAACATTTGCTGTCAAAATACCCACAAGCGAGTTATCAAGTTAGAAGACAACACAACATGCACGGTGTCTCCACGGCACCATCACTGTGATCAGTGGAGAGTGTCGTGCAGGGCTAAAATATAGGCTAACACTCGCCAATTTAGTCCAAGCGATTACCGCAGTAAGTTATTGAGACCACCCGCCACTTTGGCTGGGGAAAGATTTGTGCTCTGCCTGTTTTTCTAGCAAAATAAACGTGTGTCACTTCTATATGCCAGGGACACGGCTCTCTCTACATTAAAAACACTATCAGCGTGCAGTGGTTAAGTTAGGCTAACAGGAAGGTAGCCGCTCACGAAGAAGGATGCATAGTTGGTTATACGTCCGCTGCCTTACTAGTCAGCACCAGAATTGCCCATCACTTGGACCTGAACATAAAATGTGTGAGAATTAACGTGTGTGTTGGCCTAGGTGTGGGAGAGAGCTAAAAAGGTGAGAGCAGCATAAAGCAAAGCAAAAAGGTTTTCTTGACCGCTGCCTCAAGGCCCGCAGTATGTACTCACGTTCATCATATGATTTTTTTATTTTTCCGCCCGCCAGCTATCATAATGCTGCCTTTACGCGCAGCGGTGGAGATGAACTCACAACAACACTCGGCAGTGCGGTGGTAAGGAAACAGTAATGTGTTTGTGGTGACATAGGGACGAGGGAGGGGACCGCTAACTGCAGTAACTGACAGGAAGTAAGCAAAACTGACCATTCCGCTTACTGAACCTTTAATAAACAGTGCGCTGCACATTTATATGAGACTGTCCACCGTGACCCATTACGTCAGGGCTACATTTAAAAAACAGTAGTTTAAGGATTATCGTTGGTCTAATGTGGAAGTGGAATATTTGATGCAAATTTGTCCGGATGAGTCTCATAGCCTACAAGTAGACTACGCTCCAAATCCAAAATGCGCACAGTGACGTAGGGAAGGTGCAATCGTGCCCAGGCCACAAGCAGTGTGAGCACAGGCCAGCGGGGGAGTGGAGAGGGGGAGCAGTCATGCTGGAGCACGGAACAGGCAAATTTGCCTAGTGTGAGTGCGCCCTAAAGCTCCTGTCATTGTTGCCCCACAACAATGAACCCTCTTTCAAAGTCACTTCAATCTTTTCCTCTTGGCGTCTTCATACAAATGTGGAATCAACTGGGCCTGCACATCATTTTTATAAATGCAACAGATAATGATGGAATGTTGCTTAAATCTGGGGTGGAGGATTTGGGGAGAAAATGGCAGTTGGGATAGAGATTCGAATCCAAATACCTCAACCTCTCCACTTGTTCTTTTTGGTCCCTCCCTGACACGCTCTACACCAACAACGTTGTGCCAAAGTGAATGGACAGTCCCAACAGCCAATAAAAACAGAGAATCGGAGCCTCGCTCTGATTGGTCTTTGACCAATCAGAAATCACATACCACAGCTTTAATTGAACCATGCATTGTACCTGTGTCCCTCTGCATGTGTGAGCTTTCTCTTATTTATTTAGGTTTCTCTATACATTTGTCACCCATCTGTATGTTTTGTTTGTTAGAGCACAACATAACATCGTAAATAAACAAGTCCCAACAAGCACACAGGACTGTTAAGTGATGTTTTAAAGTTTATCTTCTGTCTTTCGGCGGAGGCAAGCTGATACTTCCCATTGACTAGTAATATTTGAGCTAAGCTCAATGATGAGAGAATTTGGCTGATTTCATTTTTACACAGTTAAAGGAAAGGTTTTGGTTGCTGTGTCTTGAACCCAAAAGTGCAACAAGCTCAGAATAAAAAATGTTAAGCTATTTATTTAAGCATATTGAACTCATTCCTTTCTCCACATAAAGCAAATATGCTTAAGTGTTAGTTAGACATTACCTCTTATCTGCAGAACCGGCATATAGGGCAGTATTATATTAAGTAATGCATTCATGTTAAAAAAAGAAAAAGAAACTTAAGCAGTGATGTTTTGGAACCATCCAATTAGAGCACTGTACCTGTTGTAGTCAACAAATCGTATAAGGAGAGGGTAGAAGGCATACAAGTCTCTGACTAGTACGGTGAACTGGTCCATGATGAGAAGCTCCGTCTCAGACATTTCACCCCTCCCTTCAGCCTTGCTGTGTTCTTCATCCATTAGGACAACTGCTGCTTTCTACAGGACACAGCAATGGATAGCATTCTCTTAAATGATATTGTAATCTATAGTTATTATTATCATACTTTAAATGCTTTATGACTTATAAGCCATCATGAAAGACACATAAAACTAATTTATATAAATCTCTGAACACAGGTGTATTAAGCTGCTATTAGATTTAGGAAGACAATAGACATATGTCAAAGTTCAAGTCAAAAAGAAAGATGAAACAAAATAAATTTTTATTTATTTTTTTTGGGAACGGAAACAAATCTCAGTGTAAGAGTAAAGAAGCCCATAGTTATAGTGTCACTCCAATGTATTTCCAAATGATTGAGTTTCCTTTGTGGTAAATAATGACACAGTGTGATATACACGTGTGAAAACTGCAAAAAAACTCCAGGCCTGAGAGCCACACAGCGATTTACATTACCATTAAATAGTAGGCACACTTTCACCTGAATTGTGAATATGACTGAAATATTTAAAGATTAAGAATCTTTAAAATATATTGCATTATACAAACTTCCCATCAAATTATTTAGCCCGCTGCTATTTCACATTAGTCCAAACGCATACACTGAAAAAAAAGGGCAGATGTAAATATCCATTTGTGTACAAATGAATAGATCATAACATAGTTGGTTATGTTTATAACCAACATATGGCTGTTGGTTGTAAGTACTGTGATCCCTATAAAAGCTATCCCATGTGTTCATTCCTTCTCCGTTCGTGTGTAGCCACACAATGCTTATAATGCTAACATTACTGATTTACTGATTCCATGGTTTCCTTTGCATTAACTTTGGTTTTATTTTCCCCTAATCCTGTGTAGACTCCCTCGTGTGAAGCAGCAAATGCAAAATAAAATTACCAGACTCACTTTTTTGAGCTTTTCCATCAGAGGCAGGAAGTGGGTCTTGATCAGCTGACCTTTAGCCTTGCTGATAATTGGCTGAGAGAAGACTTTGAAGTAGGAACAGAGATGGGGTTTAGTGATCAAGTTAGTGTGTTTAACTTGATAATTTAATTATATTTCAAACCATTTCACAAATGTACCGTACAGTAATACAATACATTCTTGGGAGCCCTTATTGTTACTTCAAATATAATTTAGGTCAAGTCAGTATCTCGGAATCACATTCATGGTAAACATACTCGGAGAGAAATGTGAGAGTGTGTTGTCCTGTTTACCGGCTAGTCTTTTCATCCAGGCCCCTTCATCGATTCCCAGGTTGTTGAAGATGATCTTGAGAATGTTTCCGAGCAGAGTGTTCATGTGTTCAGAGGTGACAGAGGTGCAGCAGCAGTCCACTCTGTCTGGGTTGCTCTCTGGTCCATGTTCCCACCAACGAGACATGTAGCTGCACAACATTGGCAACACCACCTACAGGAAAATAAAAAGTATATATACTTCATGTTAAACTATCGTGAGATCATGCACTGCACTATCCAGACCACAATAAATCATGAATCATAGAGCTTCAAATTGACAGTTTAAAAATAAGCTCACATAACCCTGGTTTCCACTGATCGGTGCGGCTCAGCAAGCGCTAATTTGCGTTCCCACTGTCAAAACTGGAAAAGGCTAGCAAAATAAGCAAACCATGCCGTCCCCTTGCCGTTGATGTCAACCTCTTTTCTTCAGGCCAAAACTGGAATTAAGACCTGTGTCCCGTCAAGTAAGACTTTGGCAAATATACCTGGGCAGATTGTTTTAGATAGATATACTCTTAAGTGATCCCTAAAACGTTATTTTGATTTTGAATGTTGATTTGCTGTTTTATTTCATTTTTCCCCTGCTGGAAATTGCTTGGTGCTGCTTCTATTACTTTACACGCTCAGGCGAGCGACGCTGGTTAAAAGTGTATGTATTGAGTGTGTAGAGAAAATTAACTTTTAGAGATGCCCACTCATAATACATATATTACACATGATAGCTTTAAATCAGCAGGCCCTAGATTGAGTAGGAAATCACCCAGACAGTCTTATTGCGGCTGTCTGTTTACAAAAGAAGAAGTGACACTTACAGGGAACTCAGACTGACCTTACAAACACAGAACAGAGAAAGTGGCAGATGAAGAAGTACATCAATACATAACAAGACACATTTGACAGTTGGTTGTTAAGAACATACAAACTCAGATTTAGTGAAAGGTCACTAAGAGAGTTTGAATCACCAGACAGTCTTATTTCGGCTGTTTGTACATAGATTAGAGAAGTGACACTGGAAGGGAACTTATACTGACCCATAGCACTGTGGGATTGCAGAAGTGAAACGTGGAAAGAACTTTGGTTGACCTTAAACACACACACACTTAGAATAAGACAGAGTTGTATAGATTAGATTGACAAGGGGCCCCCACTTAATGCACCCCGACAACATGCATACATCGTCACTGATAAGAAGAGGAGGATGACCCCTGTACGAGAGAGAGCCAGTTTGAGTGGCCATACTCAGTGCTCTGGGACCAGGCCACGTATAAGTAAAATACGCCCCGCCTGCATCATGTTTTGACTTTGACCTATGGGACCTCACAAGAGGAATCCCTATATAATCTCAAGCGCATCATTGCTTAAGCGCCTTCTTCTGGGAACTTAACTCTAGGTTGACTTCTCATATTTAGGACCGTGCACGCTTGACTGTACGGAGCCATCTATTCTGCTTTTTGGTGAAATAAAGATCACTTTAGTAACTTTGCCTCCTGACTGGAAACTCTGTCCTTCATGCCTTCCTGGTTGAATTAATTTCACAACAAGTGTAATTTGCTTGTGTTCCTCTCTTTCTCTTTCTCTCCCACACACTCTCACACATGTTACATTCCATTCCCGTAAGTCTTAACGAATACATGAGTGTCGATCGTTTGTAATGCAAAAGATTGCATGAAATTCAAGCTTCCAACTTTTTTTTTAACAATTAGGGCTGTCAAAATTAACGCGTTAACGCAGGGTGATTAATTTCTGGAATTAACGGCGTTAATATTTTTAACGCATTTAACGCATGTGCAGAATGATCCGCCCTGTGCATCCCACCGGCTCTACACTACAGTCACTCTAGCGTTGTGGCTGACCCAGGATCAGTAGCTGCGCGCGGCCAAACATAGAGACAGTGCATGAAATAGGTCACGCCCATCGTGGGGGAAAACATTGAACAGCGCTCCATCCATTTTCTGAACTAGCTCTCAACGAAGGCGGTCGCATTTCTCCTCCCTCCTAAACCTTATCTTCCCTGCTCTGCTCTCTGTCTCTGTGCTGTCTCTGTCTATCCCTGAGACTCTCTGTGCATATTCCTCCGAATACCTAAATTGTGGATCTGATCAACTGAGGTCTCTCTGCAATAGATCAAATTTTCTCAACGAGAAAAGTAGGCTCAGGAGAAGCCCGCTGTCCTGATGGAACCTTTGCTGCCGGATACAACTGGGACGCATGGAGCAGTTGGAACCCGATGTGTCTGGCAACACTTTCCATCGAGGATGCTGAAGATATCTACATAATTGGGCTTTTGGTAACAGGGTTCCTGCTGTTTGGTGTTGGCGGGTTCCTGTTCTACCGCAAGGTTAAAAAGGCGTTGGCTGCACATCAGGCCATTGACAAGCTGCCCGTCTTTCAGGGCTTGTGCCAGGCTGTTAACGTACAGACTCAAGTATTAAGCGAAGTGAACCGCAAGCTGGAGGTGCTTTACGGACTTAATCGAAAAGTGGATGCGATCTGGGTGAGCGTTAACAGTCCATAGGCACGGAAAACGGCCACTGGATTTGGAATATTTCGGATTTACCTAACCAGTGACTTTAAGACAGGCTCCACATTCCAGCGCCTAGTCTCTTCAAAACAAATTCATTATCTCGATTCGGCTCTCCACACCGACCTTGGAGGTGTTATCTCTTCTCTCTCCGGGATGTTTATGCAGAAAGACGCTCTACCCCCACTCCTGACCTAATCTCCTGTGAACTCTATCTCTGGCTGGCCTCGCGGTTGTCTCCTTGGACTTGCTATACCATCTGGCGCCTGAAGACTCCCGTTATGTCTGGACAGATTTAGATAAACGGAACACACATACACACACACGTAGACACATAGCACACAAGCCTTCTTGTCTCCTTAACCCTCTCTCTCCCTCGTTGCAGAATGGATGCCGCGAGCGGGGCGCCTGCCGGCTGCGTATGCCCCCTGGTGCCTGGGCTGTGACACCTACCGTCCCATAAACCCCTAACCCGTACCTCTGTGCTTATCAACGTGTTCAATTTGTCTGTGGCGTTATCATGTGCTTATTATGCCAAGGTGGTTTTTGTACTAATCACACACTTCGCACCCATAAGGAGCGGAGTGCGAGAGTAGCATTTTTTTTAACCTGTCTTTCCCTGACGTTCTCTTTATCATTCCTACTTTAAGGGGCGCAGCGCACGCTAGACGACTCTTCAGTGTATCCCCCCTGTCTCCCATGTTTGGTTACTGTCACTCTATGTCTCTTGGCGGGGTATAACTGTAAACAGATTATCGTTGTTCTGAAACATGTACAATGACAAAATAAATCATCTTGAATCTTGAATCCACTTTGTATTGAAGGAGACCTGTCTTCTGCAAACAAACTTAATTAAAATGTAATCAAACATCCATTTAAGAATTTTTTTTTACTTTCTTGAAAGCCACGACTCTTGTTTGTCTATATGAGCTGTTTTTGTGAAAAATAATTGAGTAGTTTTCAATATTGAGGTGTTTTTGTCCGGTCGGACCGGGTCGGACCCATCGTGGGGGAAACCGTTGAAAACCGTTCCATTCACTTTGTATTGAAGGAGACCTGTCTTCTGCAAACAAACTTAATTAAAACGTAATCGAACATCCATTTAACAAAAAAACGTTACTTTCTTTAAAGCCACAACTCTTGTCTGTCCATACGAGCTGTTTTTGTGAAAAATTATTGAGTAATTTTAAATATTGAGGTGTTTTTTCCCGTCCGTGAGGGTTAGCCTATGGTTAGCCTACAGCAGAAGGCTAACATTAGCCTAGCATTCAGCATACATTAGTTAAGGGTTTTGTCTCGATATTGAAAATTACTCAATACTTTTTCACCAAAACAGCTCGTATAGACAGACAAGAGTCGTGGCTTTAAAGAAAGTAACGTGTATTTGTGAAAGGCATGTCGTATTACGTTTTTATTAAGTTTGTTTGCCGAATACGGGTGTCATTCAATATAAAGTGAATGGAGCACTGTGTATTGTTTTCCCCCACGATGGGCGTGGCTTCCGATTATGACGCGTTCCGCACTGTCTCTATAGCAGCTAGTCTGTGTTTTAAACTAGTAACCACGGACCTATAACTGCTGCTAACGGCCACGTCTCTGGCAGTTGCTCTCGGAAGCAACAGGAGAAACATTCTGCTCCGTTCACGGGAGGAAACAAACATCTGCAGTTTTCAGAGGTGTGTGTGATTAATACGTGACATCAACATAACGTGGGCTACACACACACACACACACACACTGTAGCGGAGGAAACTGGTGGATGTAGCCTACCGGTACCGCGCTGATCTGTATCACTGGTTTCACTTCAGAGGTGTCGGCCAGAACACCACTTATGGCCAAAAACGTCAGACTATAAGCATGAGACGAGGAGAGGAGGAGTATGGTTTATCCGCTCTTTATTTTCCTTCTTTCACAGACACAGCAGCATAGATCGCAGGAAAAGAAACACAGGCTTAAACTCCGCTCATGACTCGTGAGGAGACGTTACAACAGCTGTTGCGACCCGCGAATCGTGGCCGTTAATAACATGCATAAACTATAGCCTAACTAACTTATAACAGCGATCGGGACTGCATCTAGGCTACTTACTCACACACGGGTGATTCACATAAACTCAAATAAACACGTTTCACATGTGGAATTTTTTTCACACACACACACACAAACAGCAATCAGGTTTGCTTATTCTTATTCAGGAATGCAAAACCATGGATTCACCAAATACATGCCATTATTATAATACAGGGTGTCCGCGGAAGTCTTAAAAGTCTTAAAAAAGTCTTAAATTCAAGTATCTAAAATGAAGGCCTTAAAAAGTCTTAAATTCATTAAAAATGTGATATGCTGGTCTTAAATTCATTACTCAAAGGTCTTAAATTTGTCGGGGCAGGACTATTCAATGTTATATATTTTTTTCTCCCGCGACTTTCTGAGAAGGAGATGTTGAGAGGCTACTTTAAAGGTCACATATTATGCAAAACGCACTTTTTAAATGTGTTGGAACATAACTATGGGTCCACGGTGTGCCTACGGACTGCCAAAGTTTGAAAAAAAAAAAAAATCTCTCCTTTCCTCACCCTCCCCTTTTCTGAAAACCTCTCCAAAATACTCCAGTCAGAATTCTCGCCGGCTATGACGTCATAGCCGGCACAGCCACCCCCCCACATTTTGAAACCAGGAACCTCCACCTGCCATAAGCACATGGCACACCCACCGATCAAGTTTCACCGCCCCTCCCAACCCCATATAGCCCAGACATTTTCAGCCGTCTGCCACAGTGTTTTTTTTCTTCCTAGCAACAAGATGTCCCGAGCAAGGCATGAGGAGTGTTCAGTTGTTGGCTGCACTAACCAACACAGAAGCCTTCATATTCTCCCACCAGCAGAGGATTTGAAGACACAGTGGATTGATTTCATTTTTGATGGGAATGTCCCAACAAGCCTACCAAAATTTTTACTTGTGTGTGCTAACCACTTCAGTCTGGACTGCTTCCACAACTTTGGACAGTATACCGCAGGACTTGCCTCGAGGCTAAAGCTCAAAGAAGGGTGTTTTCCAACAATCCGCAACAACTCCACTTTGAACGAGCAAGGGGTAGGTTTATCTATTTCTTTGTTTATTTTTTGCAGTGTTATATGATGAATTGTGTGATTTTTACCGAACGTAACTCTTCAATGCAAGCTACATAGTGCAACAGGCCCCGGTTTCTTTGTATTCGCTTCAGTTTCTGTGTCTTCACTTCTGCCGTCAAATATAATGTAAACAGACAAAATATGTGAAGCTCCGTGTGTAAAAAAGTAACTGCGAGACACAAAGGAACTGAGGTAAATGTTTTATGTTGGCTCGGGAGGGCTGTTTTGCTTTGATAATCCTTTACACACTAGCCTCAGGCTATATTGCCCCTTCTAAAATCATATCTGTTGCCTGTTTCAGTCTGATGATGCCGTGTTGCTATGCAGACAAAGTATAGGAAGCTCCTTCTGTGGAAATCAAACGTAGACACTAAAATTTATATTTTCAATGGTATTCAATTGCATAGGAAGACTGGTTAGCATATGCCGCTAGCTTAGCTTTGGTCCCTTGGCTTGCTACCTACTAATGCTACGCATGGTTTCTTTGTCTTCGCTTATGCCGGCAAATATTTAGTAAACAATGAAAAATGGTGAAGCTCCACATGTAAAAAAGTAACTGCGAGACACAAAGGAACGGAGGTAAATGTTTTATGTTGGCTAGGGAGGGCTGTTTTTCTTTGCTAATCCTTTACACATTAGCCTCAGGCGCCCCTTCGAAAATCATATATGTTGCCTGTTTCAGTCCGATGATGCCGTGTTGCTATGCAGACAAAGTATAGGAAGCTCCTTGTGTGGAAATCAAACGTAGACACTAAAATGAATCTTTTCTATGTTATTCAATTGCATAGGAAGACTGGTTAGCATATTCCGCTAGCTTAGCTTAGCCCCTTGGCTCAGCCCCAGGCTTATGTTTAGCCCGTGGCTTTTGCTCCTAAGAGAAACACATTTATTTGACCTGCTGCAGTCTAAAATAAACACATTTAATTGACCTGCTGCAGTCTAATAATGCCGCGTTTCTAACAAGACAAAGGATGGGAAGCTTCTCGTGTGTAAATCAAAAAAGGAATGTAAAAAACGGCATCCATTTTGATTGAGAAGAACATGTAAGCAACGTAGCAAAAGCTACCGTGGCCTGCCGATCAATTCTTATTTATTGATTATGCAATACGTGTATAACTGACACAATTACAGCACACACAGTCTGATGATGCCGTGTTGCTATGCAGACAAAGTATAGGAAGCTCCTTGTGTGGAAATCAAACGTAGACACTAAAATGAATCTTTTCAATGTTCAATTGCATAGGAAGACTGGTTAGCATATTCCGCTAGCTTAGCTTAGCCCCTTGGCTCAGCCCCAGGCTTATGTTTAGCCCATGGCTTTTGCTCCTAAGATAAACACATTTATTTGACCTGCTGCAGTCTAATAATGCCGCGTTTCTAACAAGACAAAGGATGGGAAGCTTCTCGTGTAAATCAAAAAAGGAATGTAAACAACGGCATCCATTTTGATTGAGAAGAACATGTAAGCAACGTAGCAAAAGCTACTGTGGCCCGCCGATCAATTCTTATTTATTGATAATGCAATACGTGTATAACTGACACAATTACAGCACTATTACAACTCAAAATATATATAATATGCCATCAATAGCTATCCTGCTGCATCCTGCACTATTTTATAAATGCAAAACCCACAAATGTTTTGTTTTCTAGTTTGCAATAGTATGTCAATTGAAGTAAACTGTTGGTGTACTTTTTTCCTCCATACTTAAAATGGATTTATATTTATTACTCGTAGTTCATAACTTGTTGTAACCTCCAGCCTTTCATCTACATACAGGCCAGCACGTCAGTGACATCACAACCATTTGCTCAAACAAGGGAAGTTGCCTGTCAGACAGACCCCACATCGACACGTTCTGTTGGGACACAATTGTCTTTTAAGACTCTTAAGCCACACTTCAGGAGTGAAGGTTTGTACTAAATATGTTGTATTTTTTGGTATTTTGATTATAAGAATTAGCTGCTGCATACTCGAAATAGTAATAGTAATGCTATGTATTTTTCTTTTGTTATATTGTTTAGATTTCATAAATATATACAACTCTGTTACAGGTGTCCAGGCTACTGTGTCCTGCAGAGACTTTGGGGTTGGTACACCCACTGTATCATCCTTACACTTGTCCTCCACACCAATAAAGAGACTGTCAAAGAGACCTCGTCTGGACCTGGAGGAGGAAGACGACTCATTTGAGGGCAGCTCTTTCCTAGAGCCTTCACAGGAGCTGGACGACACATATGACCCTGCAGACTCCTCCACAGCCATGACAGAGCCCATGGATACGACGTGAGTTACTCAAATATCCCTACGTGTGTGTGTGTGTGTGTGTGTGTGTGTAACTAATCACTTGTATGTGATCAGTTGCCAATTTACGAGCAGACAATTATGGAGTCTGAATAAATACTGCATGTTTCCATAAAAATTACCAACGTAGTTCACAGCATTTCTATCGTTGAAGATGTGCAAAATGAGATCTGAAGCCCTAACAACATATCATTTGTTGCTCTGTTTTTATTTTTACAGAGCTGAAGAATCATGTCCCACCCATCAGATTAAAAAATATATAGTTTATGAGACGTCCATTATGGAGCTGTTTGAAGAGTGTCCTGTTTGCAAGTCGGCATGCGACGTTAAGACCAGAAGGATTGGGACCTTTCTATCGGTGGACCAGCTGTGCCCCAAATGTCAGTTCAACAGACATTGGAAAAGTCAACCTGTCCTCGGAAGTACTCCAGCTGGGAACATACACCTTTCTGCGGCAGTGTATGTCAGTGGAGCATCTTTTTTCACACTAGAAAAGGTAAATGAGCAGTATCAATAGGCCTTTATGTAATGTTGCTAAATCCAGGGTATCAAGTTCAGAGGAAATTACACAAAATGCTATACAACTACTATGTTATCAACTATAAAATAATCAGTCTTTTTTAATCTACCATCAGATCTTCAAGGCAATGGAACTGCAGCTTTTCCAGTATGACACCTTTCGACGGCATGCCAGGATGTACATCGAGCCAGCAGTAGTACACATGTGGAAAAAGACACAGGATGTGATGCTGCACCAGCTCAGTCAAGAGGAAAAAGCTATAGTCGGTGGTGACATGAGGGCAGACTCTCCAGGTATTTTACAGAAATAGCATTTTTTACTTTTAGTACTCTAATATAATGACAAAATACCACACACCACAGTGAAATAAAATGTAATGACTATAATGACCTAAAGTGAAAAAAATTGTTTTTGTTTTTCGTTAATCACAGGGCACTGTGCAAAGTTTGGTAGCTACACCATGATGGACCTCAAGACCAACACAGTTGTTGATATCCAGTTGGTTCAGGTCAGTGTTGAAAATGAAATTGTAACAATTTTTTCAATTTCAATTCATACATTTGTCCATGTTATATATTTTTTAAATTTGTATATACATTTGAATTTTTTGCACAGAGCAATGAGGTTGGTGGAAGTTACCACATGGAAAAGGAAGGTCTAAAGAGGAGCTTGGCATTGTTGGAGGCAAGTGGTGTCACTCTGGATTGCATTGTAACGGATCGCCATCCACAAATCCAGAAGTTTCTGAGGGAAAGCAACATCACCCAGTTCTATGATGTATGGCACATGGAGAAAGGTATATTTCCTTACCTATTTACATGTGCAAACACCAAGGGAAAGTACACAAAATAATATGAATCAATCAATGCGTGATCATTACAGAAAGAGCATCCTACCGATGGCCTATCCACACACATAGCAGCTGTTACTAGTGCTAGTACTGTTTTAGTGTCATTTTTAATTGTATGTTTATAAAAGATTAACATACACTTTTAAGTTATGCACTACTTACGACAGCTAAGTTTGTCTTTCTATGGATTCACTTTAATTGAAAATAAATGTACGTAATCTAAATTACAGGCATTTCAAAGAAACTGGACCAGATAGCCAAACTGAGGGACTGTGAAAAGCTGAAGAAGTGGATCCCGTCCATCAGAAACCACATTTACTGGACTGCAGCAACCTCAACCACCGGACCAGAGAGAGTGGCTAAATGGACCTCCGTCCTGAACCATGTTCAGGACATCCATACGCATGAGGATCCCATTTTTCCGGTGTGCCTTCATCCCCTCCGCCAAACCAGGGACCAGAGTAAATGGCTGGCAGCAGGTGTGTTAATCATATACACAGGAACTTTACCAAATTTGTTTTTAAAATCTGTGATCAAAATTGTTTATAAGACACACATCACACATCCTGTTTTATAGATTTGGAGCAAATACTGTTATTACTAAGTACTATGTTACGATGTAAAATACTAATGTTTTTTTTTATCTTTAGGAACTCCTGCCTTTTACAAGATGGAGAAAGTGACGACCAACAAGAGGATCTTGAAGGATGTTGCAAAACTAAGTCCCCACCACCAGACGTCATCTTTGGAGGCCTTTCACAGCGTCATCCTTCGATATGCTCCAAAAAATGTTGGATTCCCATTTATTGGAATGCTGTGCAGGTAAATGGTAACGTATAACTTGAGAACATGTGTTTTTTCTCTGTGATTACTTCCCTTATTAATTTTTCACTTTACTGTATTTGAAGACTATACCTGGCTGGCCTGTACTTCAATGAGAACGCTAACAGACAACAAGCCAGAACTGCTGATGGAGACCCTCTCTTCAAGATGTCCTTTCCAAAGGCCAGGAAGGGAGAATGCAGAGCCAAACCAGTGAAGACACAGCCCACATTTCGTAAGTGAAAATGTCCTTTTATCTATCTCAAAAAACTGTTATGTACATATTCATGTTATATTTACTATTATACCTGTGATTACACTGACAATAAATAGATACAACAATAAATAAACCTGAGAAATAAACACTATTATAAGTAACATGATATGCAAAAAAAAATCAAATATATACATAATAATATAAAAATGTCTTTGTCAATTATTGCACAGGGTTTGTGGATGACTTGATGGACCTCATCTTTGAGAAGGTCTTCGTGGACCCAACACCGTACATGGAAGACCTTCTGAAGATCCCCATCCCGGCTGACCTGTCTTCACAGTATGAGCGGCCGGACAAGGAGGACGTCATCGCAGGCTATGTGTCCCGGTTCAATCAAGAGGCAGTCTGAACCCGACGTATGTCCCCTCGGCGTCAGGAAACTCCTGTCGAATCCGAAGGACCACACAGGCTGGAATGACGACTCTTATCCTCCGTCCAAGGAAGCCCCAACACCAACTGACAAAGCATCGATAGGCTAGATATCTATAACGACTGGAAACGTTGGAAAACATTTATATTCTGATAGTGAATGTACATTTTTTTAAATATTTTTTACATATATTATATATTACACTGCAAAGCCACACTTTTGTTTATAATAAATGCTTTACAGTGTCTTTAAAAGGTCTCATGTGAATTCATCTTCAATAATAACATTCTCCAATTATAGGAAGGTGTATACGTATTGCATTATATCATTTTGTGTGTTGTGAACATTAAATCAAATTTCCACTAAAAAAATTAGAGGCAAGACTATAAAATCACAGATTTATTTTCATAAACAGCATTTACTATTATTACACATTATAGTTATGATACTGATCAAAATATAAACAAGTACTTACTGCTCTATTCCCCTTAGTCGTAATGGCCCATAGTCTGCTCTGTATACATTGAAAGCATTCTGTAATGAGAATACATTCAAGCAAACCGGGTCCAAGCCAGGATGGTCTGTCATGCAGGCAACATTTATCTGTAGTTGCTGCATCCGTCTCATAACCTAGGATGAATAACACAAGGTAAGTGTCATGGAATGTGACAAATGTAAGCTGCAATTAGACAAATAAGCTAACATAAATATTACCTTTGGTATCTCCTTACAGCACACATTTTCAATTTCTGTGGGCATCAGTTCGCAATTTCCACATGTGCACCTACACAAAAAATGTAAATATTTATTTTGAATTTATAATGAAATTAAAAATGAATACAGGGGGATGAGCAGTAAGGTTTTTAAAATGTAAAAACGCATCATGTTTGAACTTTGCAGCAGACTTGATGCACCTTGAGGAGTTACAAAACACTGCAGACAGCCCGAATTTGAATAGGAAAATATAAATGAAAGTCCATGACACTGACTTGAGAAAATTCTGAATGTGTCAAAATGTATTTAAATATATGAGCAATAATATATTATTTTAAAAAGGCTAAATAAAGGAAGCCGTTTTGAAAGGCTTCTTCAAAATATTGCATTACATACCATTAGGTGAAGCAGTGACTTGTCACTACTCCCCACACACACATGATGTACTAACTGCTCAACACAAATGTAATTGCTTGTTGAAGAACATTTCTAACAATATAAATAACACAGTGAAAGTACTGGTGGCCAGTGTGTGTCTTATAGCTTAGCCTATATGTAGCCAGGTAGGCAGCTTATCAACACACACACCGGCTGAACCCCCCTCCCCCGCCCCCAACATAAACACTAATTTACCATTCAGAAACGTCCTGCAGCATTCTCAAAGTCTGAACTTGGGCAGGAGCTTCTTGTTGTTCTGGGTCTGACTCCGGGTCAAACTGTTCAAAGTGCGGCTGAGTTCCTGCGATACTAGCACTAGCCATGATTCTTCTCCTGGGGTAGCCTAATGTTTCTATGGTAACACAGGCGAGGCAAAGACGGTGGGCGAGGCCAATGGCTTCGTTTCCAGAAAGGGGCGGGGGAAGCTCAAAGATCGTATATAAAAAGAGGGGAGCTGCAACTCGGTTTCAAATATAGGCCACCGTGAGATTAGTTGAAAATCAGGGTATAGAGGCATGCTACAATAAATGATCTGAACGATTTTTTCAGCAAACAACTAAAAAAAAACGTATTAGGGACCTCTAAGACCATATAATATTGACAGAAAAGAGTATAATATGTGACCTTTAAACTACGCTAGAGGCAGTACGGCCGTGTGTGGCTGTGATCCGCATATAAACGTAGCGTAGAAGAAGAATGTGTGTCCCCTGCCTCCGAATTTGAAGTCGTTCGCGTGAAAGCAAGAAAGGGGAGAACGACCATGAGAACGACCCAGCGAAATACATTCAGTGAGAGGTGGAGGGTGGACAACAAATATCTTGGCTGGCTTTATTCACCCCGTGACCACACACTGCCGCTACTCCGTAGGTGTGCAACCACCCGCCCGCTGGCGATGTAGGTAGGCTACTGACCCAAACGCAACTCACACAGAAACAAACAGATTTATTGTGTTTAGTAAAAATGTTTATGTATCTATATTTATTAATTAATAGCTGCTCATCAGACGGTCATTCGGGTCGCGTTGCCGTGAGCTCACAGAGTGAGACGCGATTCTCTGCTTCTCTCTCTGTCGCTTTCTTTCTCTCCACTCTGCCCTCGCTCTCTGACGGCTAGTTAAGAACTATTGCCGATCGTCCCGTCAATCTTAGACAGTAGCCTACATTTCCATCACCATTCGGTACAACCCTAATACCCGCAGTTTATTAACCTGGCTGCCTGCAACAATATGAAGAAAATAAAACATTTCGCAAATTACCGCAAACCTGTATACAGTAGCCTATGCTATGCCTACTTTACAGTGGCCTATTTCCCGATTTTGAAAGTGCTCAAACATTCACCTGTGGAACCAATTTTTAAATAGTTTCTGCCATAAGTTCTGAAAAATAAAGTTAATGGACTAAGTTTGTTGTTTATTGAATAAGTAGGCTAATTAAAATTTGAAGGACATTCTTCCCCATAAATGACCAGATTTTTGTATTTCATTCTGATACTGCATGCTGCAGCTAACACATTTTCTTTATTGATTAAGCTGTTCTTGTGACTCGATTAATCAGAAAATGTCAATCAATTGATACAGCTCTATAATAGGTTGAAAAGGTGGTAATGATGGGTTTTCACGTTGCCTTTACAGTGATCTTATATGTATTTGATGGTAAATGCGGGGGGACATTGTCTTCATTCAGATTGCTGAACATTTTTTATTTTCTGTAATTAGACAGCAGTTGTTAGCTAAAGTGCATTGAATATTTTATATTCAAACTTAATAAACCTCTACAGAGCATATACTGTAGTGTAGTTTGTTGATTTATGTTGCCAAGGTATATTGGTGTTCATTAGAGGTCTTCAAATGTGCAGATACCCTGAGAGAGGCTACTTTCTTCCTAGCTTCTGATATAAATGAGTATCACTTTATGTTCAATAAACAGACAAAAAGTAAACTTGAATGAGTCTCACTGAGTGACACACAAGCTATCCTTAGGTTGTAATACAGCTGGACCCCCCAACTATCGCCTATATGTATTGTGTCTTAGGTCTTAAATTTCATTCAAGGTGGTATTAAAAAGGTCTTAAAAAGTCTTAAATTTGACATGCTGAAACCTGCAGATACCCTGTAATAGCCTATGCTATATTTGCTCAAATACATATGAATAGAGACAGCCAAATTGAAGTATGGTGTGGTAGCATATGTTTTAGTTGATTATAATTTATTTGCAGTATTTACACCATCATTTGGATTTTCAATTAATAAAAAACTACATTTAAATGTATTCTGTCCTTTATCTTTCAATTCATATAACAATATAAAGAAAATGTTTGAATTTTTTGGGCCTATTTCGAATGGTAGAATTAATCGTGATTAATCCACAGAATCCTGTGATTAATCTGATTAAAAATTGTAATCGTTTGACAGCCCTAATATATATTTATTGTTTTTTCTTATTTTCAACAAGAACAATACAAAGAAGCAATACAAATATACAGTATCTCACAAAAGTGAGTACACCCCTCAAATTTCTTCAAATATTTCATTATATCTTTTCATGGGGCAACACTGAAGAAATTACACTTTGATACAATGCAAAGTAGTCAGTGTACAGCTTATATAACAGTGTACATTTACTGTCCCCTCAATATAACTGAACCCACAGCCATTAAAGCGGCTACGAGTAGCATTTAAATATCTTTTAAACAGCCTCATGTTTCCTCTGATAATCATAAATTACCTTTAACAGCAAACGAGACCATCAGTGCAAAGCAAAGAAAGAAGTTTTTATATAGTTTTTATTACTGCTTTTGGTCTGGTCGCACACCCAGTCCGATTTTCGGTCCGCTCGTGCAGGCTCTATGGTCACATATCCGTATTGGTTGCAGATTTCAGTGTGGCGCTGCAACGCGATTTGAGAAGCCTATCCCTCCAGGTGAGGGAAGGGGAGCGGGAGCCTTGTTTGAGACAGTTATTTGTCGTCATAATGACTGATAACGGGGCTGAACCATCAAAGAAAAAAAAGAGAATGCAATGAAGAAAAGCTAAAAGGGAGAGTGACATAGGCTACGGGCGGGACGAGGGCGTTGCCAAGCAACGTGTATACAATTTCACGAGAGCGAAACTAGACTGCAGTGTTTACTCCTAAATGAATGAGCGGTTGGTACTAACACAAAGTTTGCTTTGCTTCACCATCATCAGGGGCCTATTTCAGGTAGCTGGTTTTGAGGCAACCCAGAGTTTGTTCGCTCTGAGTTAGTGGAAACTCTGGGTTTTCCGTTTCAGGTAGCAGGTTCAGCGCAACCGAGAGTCAGTTACTGCGGCAACATACGCCGTGGGTCTAACCTGCTGGATAGGTGGTTAGACCTACCCTGAGTTTGTTTTCACTTTACGCTGCAGTTCCGACTGAAGAAAGAGTGTCACTGTCACACGCGTCCCTGTACAGTTTGAAGCAAAATCACTCCATAGAAATCTCCATCGGGATGTTTTTATCATTTCCTGATGATTTTACGTTTGACCGATCATTTATCTGATCAGTAGCCTTGTTCTCAGCCCTTGGTCCGTTCACATAGATCACCTTACACATCGTGACATGCTCTACATTCAGATTAATAAACCTATTTGTATTGTATGCTTTTTAACATCTGTGCCACTGAACAGATTTATGTCAGGTGGATTCATGTAACGCTGCGGCTGCACGCGATTGTTACTGTTCACTTGTGCGATCCTAAAGTCACAGACGAGCCTCGTTAAATAGCCTAATATGAATATAAAAATTATATAACAATTTAAACTGTGATCACTTGAGGAAAATGGATCTGGTAATAAATCAATCAGGCTCTTCAATGGAAACTGTCACCTTATGTGTCAGACGTTAATGTCTTTCACTCCCCATTTAAAAGAAGCGACAGTCTGTTTACTGCACAGTGGGCTATTAGGCTATAGCTTCCCAACATATTATACAGCGAATATAAAACACTGTCAGAAATGCTGTGCCGCGCCAGCTTTATTACTTTACTGCTGATATGCGTAACTTTTTAAAATAGACTATGGCTTCTCATACGGAAGCGAAATGATTGCTCTGTTTTTTTCTGAATTGCCGAGGAGATTAGATCAATTATGTGACAATATCCCGGTTAATTCTTCTCCATAGGCTACCATAAACTCATTCGTTAATATTTCTAACTCCAGTAGGAGTAGCGGAGAAGTTTTTTTTTTTTTTTTTTGAGAAGTGGAGAAGTGGGAGGATCACGCATTTGTTTCTTCTGTTTCCATGGTAAATCATGTTATCAGCGATCCATTGACGATGGCTTTTATGCACACGCTCCACCCAGAGTGAACACGCTCAGAGTTGATTGACCCAACGCTGATCCACTGTTCTGTAACCAAAAACCCAGAGTTACTCATCAACCCTGCGCTCTGAGTTGACCAACTCAGAGCGCAGGATTAAACTCAGAGTATGTAAAACCAGCTACCTGAAATAGGCCCCAGATAACCATTATCTGAAATAGTCATTATTTACATCAACAACACAAACACATTACCTCATCGTGATCCATACTAACTGCCATCTCTCGTTCATTCGCTTTCTGTGAGGACACAGCTCTGTGAGAGAGAGTAGTTAGGTGACGCTGCTGCATCAACTCATTGCAATCAGGTGTGTGTACTGACTGGCATTAGTTGATGCAGTGTCAAAACCACTCTCACGGAGCCGAAAAGAGTCCTCACACTTTCAACACACGGACATGCACTATATTGCGCCCTTCTCAGTTCACACTTGCACGCCTGGCACGAGCTAGAAAACAGCTTTGCGACAGCGGGCGTCGTAAAAATACTACCGCTTTTGTCCAAAGGGGACGCCAACGTGCCATGTTACTCGTAGTGGCTTTAATGTCTAAAGTGCTGGCAACAAAAGTGAGTACACCCCTAGGTTAAAATGTCCAAATTGGGCCCAAAGGGTCAATATTTTGTGTGGCCACCATTATTTTCCAGCACTGCCTTAACCCTCTTGGGAATGGAGTGCACCAGAGCTTCACAGGTTGCCACTGGAATCCTCTTCCACTCCCCCCCCCCCCAAAAAAAAATAAAAAACACCAAGATGCTCGCGTGCGGAAATGTTTTGCCCTTGCAATATCTCTGCAACTGCTTTTTCGCACATTTGCTGTAGTGATGAGTTTTAGCGAACAGAAAGAACAGCTTAACGTGTGAAAAAAGTTGCCGAGGATCCTACTAACTGCTTTTGCAAAGGAGAGACTGCGCTCTGTGGACGTGATTGACAGGTGACCACAGAAAAACTGGTGATGGGTGAATTTGGAGGCGGGCTGACGCCGTGCCCACTTAATCAGAAGCTAGAAATGGTCCTGGTATAGTAAATAGACATATTTTAATTGGCTGGAAAAAAAATAAAAATTTCTTCACCTTTGATTGGGTGGGCAGGCCCACCCTTGCCCCTTGGCTGCCGCCGGCCCCGCTTGCCATTATGAATCGCCATTCAAAAACAGCTTGATAAAGCCGGGTAGGCTATAATTGGGGGAAACATCTAATTGGCCCGAATTGAGTGATAGGTTACACAGCTAAGAAAAAACAACGATGGGCCTGTTCATAACTAATTTACATATTTGTTGTAATGTAATGATTATCATGTACCAGGTACTTGGTGCCCTACGCGCTCTGCGTACCCAGCGTATAGGGACCGGCGGCCCTGCCAGTCCATAACCTTAACCCTCAGCTTCTTTAGCAAGGCAGTGGTCGTCTTTGAGGTGTGTTTGGGGTCGTTATCATGTTGGAATACTGCCCTGCAGCCCAGTTTACGAAGGTTGAATGCACGTGGTTAGCGCCATATCCAGAGGTTGGCTTTGGAAAATAGACGTATGAATGCTCCCAGCATTGCTGAAGGGCTTGAAGGGGTGGGGGGGTCAGCCTGTCAGTGCTCAGACCATATGCAGCACAATGCATCATACTGTTCTGCATGGCTGTTGTCCCAGAAGGAAGCCTATTCTAAAGATGATGCACAAGAAAGCCCACAAACAGTTTTCTGAAGACAAGCAGTCTAAGGTCATGGATCACTGGAACCATCTCTGTGGTCTGATGAGACCAAGCTAAACTTATGCAAACTCTGCAACCAGGTGAGGGGTACAAAGACAAGTGTGTCTTGCCCACAGTCAAGCATGGTGGTGGAAGTGTCTTGGTCTGGGGCTAAATGAGTGCTGCCAGCACTGGGGAGCTACAGTTAATTGAATGCCAACATGTACTGTGACATATTGAAGCAGAGCATGATCCCCTCCCTTCGGGAACTGGGCCGCAGGGCAGTATTCAAACATGATAACGACTCCAAACACACCTCCAAGATAACCACTGCCTTGCTAAAGAAGCTGAGGGTAAAGGTTATGGACTGGCCAAGCATGTCTCCAGACCTAAACCCTATTGAGCATCTGTGGGGCATCCTCAAACGGAAGGTGGAGGAGCGCAAGGTCTCTAATATCCATCAGCTCCGTGATGTCGTCATGAATGAGTGGAAGAGGATTCCAGTGGCAACCTGTGTAGCTAATGGCTGTATGCTCAGTTATTTTGAGGGGACCGTAAATGTACACTGTTGTATAAGCTGACTACTTTACATTGTATCAAAGTGTCATTTCTTCAGTGTTGCCCCATGAAAAGATATAATGAAATATTTGAAGAAATGTGAGGGGTGTACTCACTTTTTTGAGATACTGTACAATCAACACTTACAAGCAAACAAAAACAAATAAAAGAATAAAAAAGAACAGTTCATGTCAACAGAAATTAAGTTGAGGCCACAGGAAACAGTTCACATTCATTCAATAGGGCTGCCAGCTTTTGTAGAACTGGTCCACTTTGTGATGTGTAATATACTATCTTTTTAGCATAACTCCAAATATCCACCCGTCTCGTCATCAATATTGACTGATAATTCCTTCTCCCATACACCTTTGATCCTCTGTGTATCAGTAGTAGAAGTACCAGCTATTACATCATAAAGCAGACTAATGGACACCTTCCATGGAGGATGAAACAGCACTTTCTCAACAGCAGAAATCTCATTTGAAAGGAAAGGGTGGTATAGTATTAGGTATTGTTTCAAGACTACCCAAGGGCATAGCCTCTGATTTCTTTAAGTTAATCTTATATCCAGAAATCTAGAAAATGTACATAATACATTAATCATCTTAAGGAGGGCCGGGACTGAGGGTTACATAAAAGAACAAGCACGTCATCAGCATACAGAGTTATTTTATGCCATCTTTCCCCAACCTGTAAGCCATATATAGAGGGCTCCATTCTTTGCTTTGCAGGTCTCCCATAAAAGTGAGGGATTATCTGTTGATTGTGAATGAATAGAAAGAAATGTCTTAAATTCAGTTGAAAAGTAGGAAGTATTATCTTTAAGAATAACAGTGTTAAGTCGCCATTGTCGAGACTGATATGATGAAACTGGAAGTTTTATATCCATAACCAAACCTGCATTATCAGATATAACAATATTACCTATGTAACAAGTTAAAACTAACTGCAATTGAGCTCTTGTGCAGAAAAATAGTCAATTCTGGTCTGACAACCATGAGGTGCAGAAAAGAAGGTATATTCTTTGTTAGCAGGGTGGAGACTTCTCCAAAAATCATCAAATCCAAGATTGTAACAAATTGCAGTGAGAGCTTTTGCTTGGGTAGAAGGAGCCTTAGCACTATGAGGAAGCCTGTATTTGAGTGGATTTAACATACAATTAAAATCACCACCCACAATTACTGTATCAGATCTCATTTCTACAGGGTCCAAAAACACTTTAGTGATAAAGTCTAATGGGTGAGCAGGTGGATAATCAACATTTATCATTAAAATATTTTGTCCTTGTAAACTACTTTTAACTATAACATGAAGGCCATTTTTATTTTTAAGGCATTTCACCATTTCAAAAGGGCAAAGTATGTCTAATAAGTAGGGCTGACAAATTAACGCATTAATTTCGATTAATTAATCACAGAAAATAAAAAAATTAACGCAGATTAATCACACTTCTATATTGCCCTTTGACCCGGTGCAAAAGAGGTGAGACGATAGCGGAGCGCACGGGATAAAAGAGTAAAGAAAGAAGCAGGGGAAAGGGGCCGAGGGCTCTATGGATGTGTTAAGGTGCGAACACACTAGGCACTTTACACGAGTAATATTTACGTGCGTAACACAGCTAAAATGTTGCTTGATCATTTTGTGTAAAAAATGGTTATACGCGCGTAACGTGCCTAGTCTCCCTCCCGATATTGTATTTCCCTAATCAACCATGGCTGCGATCAGACCCGACCCGACACAACAGCGTGCATGTCCGCACAAAAACAACAACAACACGGCCAACAACTGTGCCAAAAGACAAACTGAACAGCACAAATAGCCTAGCATTAAAACAGCATTGCATATTCACGGCAGCTACATAACAAACACAGTTACAGCAGCATCGGTGCACAGCGGCACAACATAAAGGCAAGTAGTCAAAATTACCCTACCTGGCTGTGACAGGGGACCGTGACAGGGGACCGTGGCTGGCGTAGATCAACACCGGTGCTTTGTGTACTTGTCGTGAAAGTCCCGCGGACATAGTTGTCATGTTTGGGTTCATAATATGAGGCGCTAGCCGCCCGCACACAACCGGGTGAGTTAACTAATGCTATACGGCGCTAACTTGTTTTATCGGCTAAAGCACAGCTACACATATTCACTGAATTAACCAGGAAGTCCATTCTCCTGGTTTACTTTCCCCACGTCTTCTAACCCCGAGCGGCTTCATACAGCACCGGCCGCCCGCAATACATTGTCCTCCTCTGTGTACACTGTTCTCCCACCGTGCCAATATATGTGACGTCGGGTCAAGCCCAACGCTGATTGGCCAACGCGGCTAATCGTCACGCGTAGGAGCGTAAAAAGTTAAATTTTTTGAACTCCTCGCGTAGCTGCGTAGGCGCGAAGGTGCGTATATACGCGGCTCATACGCGGCTAAAATGTTGCTTTAGCGCGAGTGGCGCACCTACGCGCCATGTACGCGCTTAAACCAATGGTTCCCTATGGAAAAACGGCCGATTTTATACGCGTCTGTACGCGTGTAAAGTGCCTAATGTGTTCGCACCTTTATGGGCTGCTCCGGGCAAATAAACATGAAGGTAGGAATACATCTTATATTATTTTGCTTAATTGACCCAACCCCATCATTATTTTACTAGTCCGACATTAGTTCTGGAATGTGTGGCTAGCTTTCAGGATTCTTACTGTTACAATATGTGTTGTTATGGTAGTTTCAGAGTGGAAAAAGTAAGTGGATCAGCTGGTTCACTTTACCCCCTTGATTTTTCTGATCTGTCTCAGTTTACCCCACAGCTGGGGTAAAGTGAGCCACATGACAACTTTTTTTAAAACAATAATATTTTCACTGCCCTTTGTCATGAAAAAATTCTGCTACTGCCCATTTCTAGGAAACATCCTGAATTAATGGGAAATGTGTAAATTTGAGTGATAAATCATTTTAGCTCGCTTAGAGGGGAGCAAATGTAAAAAGTGGCTCAGATTACCCAGTTCTCCCCTATATATATATATATATATATATATATATTTTTTTTTAAAGTTAAAAATATGATGATGGTAAATGCACCTCTTCCCATGGTCAAAACTGCGCGAAGGGCCGCGATTTGCGGTAAGAAAGTGTTCACATGTGTCTCAAAGGGTTTTCTCTTTCAGCTGGTGTGTGTGTGTGCTGCTCTGCGTGCGGCCATGCGTGACTGCGGCATGCACGCGGCAGAGTAAACGAGCAGAAGAAAACCGTCACTGAACTGGTGGCGAAAATAAACGCAGCGCAGTTCTATGGGGATATTTAGCAGAACAGAAAGAAGTGCTGTGTAAAGCTAGAAAATTTTAGACTCGACATCACCGTGGCAACACCTATCTATCAGCTCAGACAGTGCAGAGAAAAGTTTGAAGAATGCATGAGAGTGATGGCCCAGGCAAGTATCACACTGTTACTGTCTTTGACCTTTAGAGAAATATATCATTTTAAGGGGAAAACACATTTTATTTATTATTTCAACTATTGAGTTATTTTTAAAACAGCATGCTAGTGTAGGCATACAAGATTTATTTTCTGAATTTTCGGCGCGCCTCCTCCACACCTGGGCGGTGACCATCTTGACTAAGACATTTCCTGGGGGGAAACACTGTTGCGTCACAATAAGAAGTGTAATATAGACATTGATGTCAATTTTCAGTGATGTATATGTGGCCCACAAAAAGTGTAATGTTTTCTTGGACCTTTGATGGGAAATTATTTATGATAAGCATTGGGTATTGCAATTTCACACATGTAAAAACAGAAGCTTAATTAATTTGATGTGTGCTATGTAAATAAATATTAGCGATTTGATGCAAGTAGCTCTTGGCCACTTACATTTTTTCAAAGTAGCTCTCAGTTGAAAAAAGGTTGGAGACCCCTGGTCTAAGTAGTCCCTAATACTCAGTGGTGTAGTCTACGTGATACGCAGGTATACACAGTATGCCCACTAAGAAAGCTCCAGCTTTTCCGTACGCCCACTTAAAAATGCGAAATGATACGTAACAATTTCGATAGTGACAGAACTTAACTGTCATTTCATTCATAAATTCAACCTGTGCGCAGTGTCCCTGTGGAAGGACTTATAATAGAGAAGTGGGACCAGGCATTACCCCACGGCCCGTTTCATTGCGGACTGTTGGGTAAAAGAAGGGGCGATGTCCAACCAGAAAATACTGGCAGCGCAACGCAACATTCAGCCCAGTAGTCCCCTCGGGAGACGCGCACGGTGCTGTCGAAGCATACCAAAAGCGCGCAGGGACTTATTTTCTCCCAGTGAGGAAAAAGTAATATTCTCAGTTTGCATAACCCGTTTGAAATTCATATTAACTTTTGCGAGCACTTCAAGATCGGATCATCAGTGCAGTTTATGTCATGGAAGAGATACGATAAAAACAAACACAACGGTCAATTATCATAGGCTTAGGTGGCTTGATTGATTCACCACGTCAACTCAAGCACTGAGTAGGTAACATGAAAGAAAACCAGAGCAAGAGTTTATTTAAAAAAACATTTGGAAATGGGGCTGCCCTCAGTTGCCCATGCACTGTGTATAGTCTACAGCCCATTTCAGCCTCATCTGTGGAAAAAAAGATATAGCTGGACAACAGAGTTCTTCTGCTTCATTCCTCTCACTGCATTTAATTGCATTCCTTATATTACAGAGAAATATGTCCCATAAAAGAAAAAGAGCACCAAGCCCATCCCAGAGGACCCTGCATAATATTTTATTTTAAATTAATATTTTTATGGAAAATCCATGGTTGCGTTCCGAATCGCATACTCTTTCTTTATTCTATTCTACATACTACATCCGACGATAAAAATAATCTAGTTAGGATGAAGTAGGCATACTATTGGGACATACTTTACTCTCTTATTTCATCATAACATTGCGCCTTGATCTTGCCTCTTGCTTTTATATCCGTCGCATCCCCGTTTGTTTTCATATGGAGGCTTCGTCGATGTGACGTCACTTCACGTGCGCACTTGATTGTGGGTCAGAATCGCCCAAATAGGATGCACTTTTCAACACTAACAATCTTGGCCGCATGAAGTAGGACATCCGGGTACTTCTAACCATCCTAAATCTGGCCACAAGAATCGGGACATCCTAAATCTTTTTTCTACATACTAAATAGTAGAAAGTACGCGATTCGGAATGCAACCCATCTGTCTTTCTTCAATAGCTTCCAATTCATCCGACCCATGTCTTCAAATAATTTGTTCACACGATTCCTCAGATATAGCCTCTTAATTTTCCTCTCAAAGTGCACCAGATTCATGCATTTCACTTTAAAAAGGTAAAAAAAAAAAATCTGACCCCCCTGGAAGAGTCGGGATCTACAACAGACTTACTGATTTTTGTGTTTTTCTATTGTAGTCACCAGAAGGCGGGAAACAATGTATTTTAATATTTAAAAAAAACTGGGGGAGACCCCCATACCCCCCAATTTTATTTGGGAATAGAAATTCTAAATTCTGTGTATCTAAAGGCAGGCTAAGGTGTCAAATGTTTTTGCCTTTGCTGCACCTAATGCAGAAGCAACAAAATTGTAAACTAACCACGGAGTACGCCATATGTTTGATGTGTAAATGCTATGCTACATATTCAAGAAGAGGCTAGGAGGGAATCATCACAGTATACCTACTACAAAAAACTAGACTACACCACTGCTAATACTTATTTTTTAGATGTTTGCTGAAAATCCATTCAGATCATTTATTGTAGCAAGCCTCTATACCCTGATTTTCTTCAATTCTTCGATCGCTCTTTCACGGAATCAAATGCCTTGCACTTCTGACCACTGCTGCTGAGTAATAGTTGAAGAAAGAAATCCGTGGTCCAGTGCATGCGGGCTGGTCCGGATCCACTCCGAGACGTCGGGGTGCATTCATCACTTGTTGCTTGTGAAGTTGTGGAACTTTAGAATTATGGGTCTTCAATGTGCTCCAACATGCCGCTCACTTGTTTTTCCAGACTTGTGACTTTGGCCTGCAACAACTCCGTTGTGGTCTCCACGCTAGCAATTCTGCCTTCCGCCTCGCCGACCCAGGTTCCAAGCTCCTGAATTTGGGTTGTTTGGTAAATGGTAAAATGGTAAATGGACTTCACTTATATAGCACTTTTTAGTCGATTTTCTTAGCCCCAAAGCGCTTTAAATTTCTTACCACATTCACCCATTCATACAGACACTCATACACCGATGGCAGTAGCTGCCATGCAAGGCGCACTCTGAACAATCTGGAGCAATTTGGTCTCTTATAGCCACACACATTGTGTTTATTTTAGCGTTGATGGCTTTGGTGATGTTTTCAGATGGTTTATCCATTGCTTGGAAAATAGCTCTGTCAGTGCTATTGCAGCTAGCATCTTCACACTCAGCCATTTCCAGGGGCACTACTTTCCCCGCTATGCTCCGTGTGCTTCACTTTCCGCTTGGTTCTGGGCATGTTGTCGGTTATTTTAAAGACATAATTGTCCAGACTCAACACAGAGTCACTCCCACCGTCAAAAATGACACTTTTGCAATGCAAATGTGTAGAGTAATCGGATAACTGGAAAATATCACCGGAATCTAGTGGAACTATATGCTTCCTCTACGACGCCGTCAGAAACCCCTCCCCACATTTTTCTTTTTAATCCCTTTTTTCTGTTTGATTTGAGACGAGGCAATAGGTGCTTTTGCATGTTACTTCCCCCATGGGTTAAAGGTAAAATATCAAACTCACGTGTGACTCCCAACTCTCACGAGGACGTTGGATTTTGTAGTTTTCTCAACCTTCCTCCTTTTTGTAGTCCTCGCAAGAGTATCCGCCTTTTTTGTAGTTTAGCATTCTCTCGTTCCCCTTTTTCTGACCCACGCACGCATGCACACACGCACACACACACACACACACACAGTGGAGGAGTCAGGGGGGAGGCCGACCGCCCCCCCCCCCAGCCCCCCTCGTGCCTCAATGGTTGAAAAAAGCGCGCTAAAGTAGGGCTGTGCGATATGACCAACATCTCATATCCCGATATAGGAATTTCATATCCCAATAACGATACATTTGACGATATAGCATATTTTCTGTAAATTCAATTAATAAATATAAAAAAATTATATAAATAATTAAATACTCAACAAATAAAGTATTTACCCATATTTGATTATTTTCTGCTTTAATTCAAACGCAAATTTTCAAGCATTTAACAAAATAGAAAAATGCAAATGTGACATTTGAGTAGTTTTGGCCCGGTTAAAGGCTTTTAATGTGAAGTTACGCTGTAGGAAATTTTGGGTTTCAATAAACAGTAACTTAACTGCAAGCTACATGTTTTGCGTCCTACAGAGTGGGATTGGCAACATAACGAAATAAACAATATTGCATAAAATGAAACGATAGACGTTTTTGTTTCGTCAGACGATATATATCGCCATATCGCACAGCCCTACGCTAAAGTGCCCTCAAGAGTGGTAAAAATGAGAGGAAATGCCTTATTGGCTGCCCTTTACACGTGCAAAACATGATTGGGTGCCCTCTAGGTTGCCCCTTCATACCATAAATGATGATGATGTGCCCTCTATAACAAGAAAATTCGATAATGTGCCTTAACCCTTTAGGCGCCAAAGTCGCAAAATTGCGACATGACGCTTTACTGAATCAAACTGCTGTTTTCTCTAAACAGTGTTATACTTTGTTCAAACTCCCCTACACTAGTTGGCAGACATCCCGTACCTAGACCTTAGCTCAGAAAAACGTCATGCTTCAATGCAAAATATTCGCGGAAATCCCATCCAAAAAAATAAAAAATAAAATCCCATCCAAACTTTACTTTTTTTGTCATATCCTCTTAGCGATTTTTTCTGGTTTTATTGAAAACTTCTGTGGTGTTTGGAGACTGACGTGAAAGCACGTATCACTCCGCAGTTACTGTGCTCAACGAGCAGCGGGTGCTGCCGCGAGCCCCTGCCCGTCTAAAAGCACTCGCAGGCGTTCAGTCTCGGAGGAGCCCCACGGAGCGAGTCCCAGCCTGCTGTCAGAGCAGAGAGGAGACACACCTCTGCGTCCGGGCTGCAAATAAATCGCGCTGTTGTTGGGTGCGAAATCGGAGATAGTGTGCCACAAAGCTATTTATGCTGAAGCGGTTTTGCTGGATTTAGGAGTTATTTAGAGATATGGCAAGCAAATAGTTGACGAGTAGGGAGTTAGTGTTCACTCTTTCTACGGCCCCGGTAGAAAGAGTGCGTCGCAGCCATGCGACGCAGCCAGGGGCGCAACTACCCACTTTCTGGGGGGTATGCAGACACTTAGCAGGCAGCATTCAGTTCAAATGAATAGTAAAATGAGCCAAACAAGTTAGTCAGCCAACCTTCTCGACTTTACCCATACAACGTGTGTAGGTATTTACTAAGAATAACTTTTAAAAACAGCTCAGAAAAACGGTTATATGGGAAACAACAGCTTGTTGATAAAACTTTTGTTTCAAGTGAATGAGAGAGAAAATACATTAAATAAGACAGAAAATAACTTAGAGCCTAAATTCTATCGCACCAAATTCCCTTACAATAAACTATTAAGATTGTGGCAAACAGGATTTTCATTATCATTGCTACACAACCATCAATCAAACCCATATACAGTATATCTCTGTCTCTATCTCTTTCTCTCTCTCTCTCTCTCTCTGTCTCTCTCTCTCTCACACACACACACACACTCAACTCAGTCGTACGCTGGAACGGTGCAAAATATGATAATAGTGGGAAACAGGTGAGTGTGTTGTTTGGGTGCTGACCTGCTGTAATTACTACACTACCATTCAAAAACTGATAACAGCAATAGTCAAACACTTGAGATGACACGTAGATCTGCAGTGACAATCCGCGAGTCGCAGCCGATAATCAGTGTGCATTCATCAATACAATCGGCCATATAAAACAAAGGTTGGCAAACTCCGTGTACGGTGAATTTATTCATTCAACCACTTTGAAAAGCTTTTTTTCATCCATGCAATCTTTCTCCTTCTCAATCTTCCCGATTTCTGTTTTGTGCCCCCGAGAGCTTTCTTTTTGCCTCTCCGTCTGCAGGTCCCTGTCATCAGATGACAACACGATTCAAATGAAAGTTCTCGCGCTCCAGCGCGTGCTCGAGGGGGCGCGCACTGGAGCGCCTATGGTGTGGGGAGGAGGAGGCGAAGGAGCGGGGGGGCGCCTTATCAGTAACGTGCCTCTGTTACTGATCATATCATTTACACCAGGGGTCCCCAAACTATTTTAAAAATATAATGTAATATGGCCCTTTTTTTTTTTTTTTTGCATTTCTTAGTTAACCCACTAGTGCAGGGGTGTCAAACACTGATTGATTGGCCCATGGCACATTTTAAAAATATAATGTAATATGGCGCTTTTAATTTTTAAATAATTTAAATGCACTCATTATATTACAGAGAAATATGTCTCATAAAAGAAAATGAGCAACAAGCCCATCCCAGAGGACCCTGCATAATATTTTATTTTAAATTAATATTATAATGGAAAATCTATGCGTCCTTATAGCTTCTAATTCATCTGACACAGTGTCTCCATTTTTTTTTCATACAAAATTCTTCAGATTTAGCCTCTTAATTTCCCTCTCAAAGTGCACCAGATTCATGCATTTCGCTTTAAAAACTTTAAAAAAATCTCCCGGGGGGGCATACCCCCGGACCCCCCTAGGAGGGTCGGGACCTCGGCTGGATACTATGTTCACCCTGCTGGACATTGGACGCAAAGGCAGAAAACACTGGGTGTATCATTGGCATATAAGCAAGAGGGGAAATGTGTCTGTTTAATGTGCAAGGAAAGTGTTGCCGTGAAGAAGGATTACAATTTACGAAGACACTATGAAACTAAACATCAGAGCAGCTACATGTCCTGATAAATGTGTTATATTTGCAAAGTGGCCCGGCCCTTCGTAGATTTTTCTGTATGTGGCCCTCAGTGAAAAAAGTTTGGAGACCCCTGATTTACACAAACGCTGTTAAATCCAGAAAAATTACGACTCTAAATAATTTTCCCCGATCGCTTTGGCGCCCCTCTAGTGCGGCGCCCCTATGCGCCGCATATAGTGCATACCCACTTTTTGCGCCACTGGACGCAGCATTATATATATATTAATATTATCATAGTCTAATGATAATAATGATGATGATAATAATAATCATAATAAGGGTTAATGTGCCTTAACCTCTATGGTGGTGAAATCGAGAGAAAGTGCCTTATTGGCTGCCCTTTACACGTGAACAAAATTATTGATTGCCCTCAGTGCCCCTCCATAAAATAGGCCTAAATGATGATGATGTGCCCTCTGGAGCAAGAATATGGCAAACCGAAATAACATGTTGTGGTTAGTTAATGAGGTGCAGACGTTCATCTCTTTGGTAGCTGACGAACAGGGAATGTGCAAGAGGCATTGCTTTAATTCAGCGTCGCCATGACTACAGCTACATCTAGTGGTACTTACATCTCCACTGGATAACAAAGCAAAAAGCCGATTAACAGCGTACCTGTAGTGGAAAAGTGCAATTAGTTGCCAAGCTAGAAAAATTTAATATTTTCAGTTTGCAAAATCTGTTTGAAATTGATATACATTTTTTGAGCGTTCAAGATCTGGTCCCCATTAAAGTGTAGGTTAGGCAAGAGAGACGATAATAGTCAGGTATCACCTCAACATGAAGGAAAAGTTCTTTCAATTTTTCCGTAGCTGGCTGTCAGTGGTCAAAGACTGTATGGTAGCGGCACATTGAAAGTCTACTTTTTACTTAAATGTTAGTAAAGATGAAAGCAGCAAGGCATCCTCCCTTCTTTGGCTAAAATATAAAAGTGCACAATGATGTGAACAACTAATTTGGGTGTTTATAAAGTCGCCAGAATGCGAGAAACAGTGTCTTTGAAGCTCGTTTTGTTGGAAGAGCCCCACCGTTTTAATTTATTTTTTTACAACTACAAACGCAGTATTTGCTATTTTGTTACATTACATTTTATTTAGCTGAGGCTTTTATCCAAAGTGACTTCCATTAAGTGCATTCAACCATGACAAACTCAGAAAAACAAAGAATCACATAAGTACTATAGCTTCAAATAAACTAAACTACAAAGTGCCACACGTTGGGGGAACAAAACACCTTTGAGTTAGAAACGCCACTGTGTGCACATTTATTTTTTCGCCCCTGCCCTTCAAACAGTCTGAGTCCGCCACTGCACGCACACACACACACACACACACACACACACACACACAGACACTAGTAATTATAAAAGTATAATTAATTTCAGATAATTTCTAATAGCAAATTAATCTGAATGAACTGTAACCACTACATAATTAATCAGCGGGCTACACTGTGTCCCGCTGCTATGATGTCACAATATTTACGTAGCTGCCGCTGCCAGCACCATTCAACGGCTCTATCCTTTTAACTGTATATACCCAGACTGTGGCTACCGTCTTCCATGTAAGGGTGCTGTGCCCTACTGAGCCGTGCCGAACCAAACTTTGATGCTCAGTGGAAACGAGGCAATAGATTCAAACATTAGTGATATTTGGGCTCAGTAAACAGAGTATTAACATCTCATCATCTTAACAGTCAGTCTTGTCTTGCATAGTAATGGACATTCACTGGACTACTGGGTATGCCACTCCATAACTGTATACAGTATATATTAAGTAAATGCTAAATAATCTCTGATTGGTCCGTTCCCATCTCCTCTCTTCTGATTGGTCTGTTCCACTCTCCTGTCCTCTGATTGGTCTGTTCCCTCTCCTGTCCTCTGATTGATCTGTCCCCCTCTCCTGTCCTCTGATTAGTCTGTTCCCTCTCCTGTCCTGTCCTCTGATTGGTCTGTTCCCTCTCATGTCCTGTCCTCTGATTGGTCTGTTCCCCTCTCCTGTCCTCTGATTGGTCTGTTCCGCTCTCCTGTCCTCTGATTGATCTGTTCCCTCTCCTGTCCTCTGATTGATCCGTTCCCTCTCCTGTCCTCTGATTGATCCGTTCTCCTCTCCTGTCCTGTGATTGGTTTGTTCCCTCTCCTCTCCTGTCCTCTGATTGGTCTGTTCCCCTCTCCTGTCCTCTGATTGGTCTGTTCCTGTGATTGGTCTGTTCCCTCTCCTGTCCTGTGATTGATCTGTTCCCTCTCCTCTCCTGTCCTCTGATTGGTCCGTTCCCCTCTCCTGTCCTCTGATTGGTCTGTTCCCTCTCCTCTCCTGTGATTGGTCTGTTCTCCTCTCCTCTCCTGTGATTGGTCTGTTCTCCTCTCCTGTCCTCTGATTGGTCTGTTCCCTCTCCTCTCCTGTGATTGGTCCGTTCCCCTCTCCTCTCCTGTGATTGGTCTGTTCCCTCTCCTCTCCTGTCCTGTGATTGGTCTGTTCTCCTCTCCTGTCCTCTGATTGATCTGTTCCCCTCTCCTGTCCTCTGATTGATCCGTTCCACTCTCCTGTCCTCTGATTGGTACGTTACCCCCTCCTCTCATAAATTAGGTTTAAGTTGAATTTTATTTATCCAAATAGGGAAATAAATCCCCTGTATTTAACCCAATGAAGTATTTAGGAGTAGTAGGCAGCAAACTGTTAAGTGCTGGGGAAGCGACAATGAAAATAACATGTAACATGGATGATTTTGGGATGAGAAAAAGGGAAGGAAAGCAACTTGGAAATGGGTTAAAGAAAGGTTTGAAAAGTCAGTTATATACCACACCTCCATGATGTGGGGCATCTGAGTGTATCGCATGCCAGACTCTGCCAACTCCATGATCTCCTCCAAAGACTTCTCTAAATTTGGGATTTGAGGACAAACCTCCCCAACCTTCCCCGTAAGACCTAGAGCTGAAAAAAGAGCATTTAAAAAATAATTATAAAAAACATAGCATAATTTAATCAAAATATGCAAATGTCGCAGATACGTTTGTAATGCCCTTGGAAGGTGGAAGCTAATAAGCATTGCTTGCTAGACGTCCAGTTGTGGTTTTGGTGAATGACCAGACTGTAGAATAAGATTCCAGTGGTGGCCTCATGATTGTGTCTAACTTGCATGATCCAAATAATAACAACACTTTGTAGCGTGTAAAAAAGCCCAAAATGTTCATTGTGTTTTTGTCTAAAATAAATTTCCACTTTAAAGCATATTTGTCTGCGTTGAACCTTTCAGAAAAATATATGTATGTAGTATGTATATATGTAGTTTTTTTTAATACTATCTATATTCAAAATAAAGCTGCTAAACATAACAACTCTGTAGCTACTATATAATAAACAGATGATGGACTTGTGACTATTTCAAAGTGCAAAAGGCTTTTTTCAATTTCTAGGTTGCAAACAGGAACCGAAAGTGGGACTTTAAATCTTTCAAGTTTAAAAAACTCAGGGAGGGAGTGTCAGAATTGGTTGGCAATACACTGGGTTTTCTAGTGCTGCTGTCCTCTTCTGTCGAGCTACAATAAATATTTCTGCTTAAGACATCAAAGTCACTTCTACATCCACCAGCTTCAGATAACTTCAACACAGAACAAATATAAATCATTTTCAGCTCTAACAGACTGTAGCATACTGAATTCGAAATAAATAACCACGGGACTTTTTCCTTGATGTAATTCTGCCCACTCATGTACAGTTAAGGACAAAATTATTAGCCCCCCTATGAACATTTCACTTTCTTTTTTTTGCTGTCAAACAGAGCAAGTAATTTTTAACCCATTGATGACTATAGCAATCTAGGATGCATGTCCTTAATGCCTGAGGGTTTTCTGAAAAATTAGTACGAATTGTCAACGTCTACCAAAACCTTAATATCTAAGCCTATGTAGCACATAGAAACATGAAATAAATTTAATTTAAAAGGTAAGGTTCACAGGTTGTATTTAAACATGCTCCCTCAGCGCTTACAAACCAATTTTTTTTTCTAAAAATTAGATGGGGGAGGAAAAAAAATAATAAATAATATAAAATATTTAAAAATAAGGTGCTAAATGAGGTTATAATCCTGCTTCCTTTTAGCATGGATAGCAGTGACTGAGTGTGGAGGGATAAAGATAGACATATATAGGAAGGAGGAGATAGCTTTATTTTATTATTTAGTTCAATTATCACTGGCACCATAAATCCGACTTCCCAGTACAACTGGAACGCAGAATGACTCCTGCTGTCGAGAGCCGATCAGCTGGCCCAAACAGCTGTATACCACTGAGATGAAAACGAAACTGAAACTTAACTATCGCCTGGATGGGCTGAATTTGAGTTGGAGCAGCAAAATAAAGCCTGAATTCTTAAATATTATTAATAAATAGATGCAATGTGTTCTGTGATTTTTGTCAGCAGTCTATAGTAGGCCTAGATTCTGCGCTCCAAACGCCACTAACAGTTCTGTAATACACTATCGCGGACACAGCCGGCTTATTTTTTTTATTTTTTTTTATTGACGTGATTTTCGGCAAACCACACAACATTTGGGTGGTCACGTGGTCTTAAAAAATCAACAAAACCCACCTCATGTGTATTTGAACCAATGACGGTGCATTCTATGCTGTGCAAGCCATGAAAATTTGATAAAGTAACAATGCTGCGCTACGCAGCAGCCGGCAGGAGATACAATGTAGTGTCGCGCAGCAGCCGTCATCAATGGGTTAACACAGCTTTTCCAAACATACTACTTTTTATTTTGGAAGATAACATTATTTTACTTTGCACAAAGAAACAAAATTATTTCACAAAAAACAAAAACTACCAGGGTCAAAATGATTAGCCCCCTGAATAACTGACCTTTGTGTTGAGCCATAGCACAAACCACTGCTGTGCAATAATGTGCTTTAACTTTGTAATGCTCAATGCGTGTAAAATCAAGTTAAAACCATGGGTTATATTACAATTTACACACAGTATAAAAACTTCAGTAAGGGTTTGAGCTGTCACGTGAGACAGCATCAAGCCAAAACAAAATAAATCAGTTTAGACTTCAGAAAAATTATTGTTGATGCTCACAAAGCAGGTGATGGATATACAAAGTTATCGCAGCGTTTCCAAATGTCAAGAATTGGAGTGAGAAGTATCATCAAGAAACTCAAAGAGAGCCACACAGTACAGAACAAGCCTGGCAGAGGAAGGAAGCGAAATATTTCAAAGACTCTGGAAAGAAAACTAGTGAGAGATGTGTCTAAATACCCCAGAACAAATGCCAAGACACTAGTGAATGCTTAGCCACGTCGGGAATTGTAGTCTCAAATAAGACAATAACTAGAACCCTGCACAGGAACGGACTGCGAGGTTGCAGACCAAGAAAAACTCCACTTCTGCAGAAGAGACACCTCAAGCCAGACTGAAGTAAGCTAAATACAACCTGGAGAAAGATTATGTATACTGGAAGCGCGTCCTTTGGTCAGATGAGACTAAACTAGAGCTCCACAGAGATGCTGCTTATGTTTGGAGAAAAAAGGGAGAGGTGTAAAACCCAAAGAACAACGTCCCCACAGTGAAACACGGTGGTGGGAGTATTATGCTGTGGGGATGCTTCAGTACGTCTGGAACTGGGAATCTCGTCAAGGTGGAAGGAATCATGAAGAAAGAAGGATATGTGAAGATTTTGAAAGAAAACCTCAAGCAGTCAGCAGCAAAACTGGGTCTGGGTCGTCGCTTTGTCTTCAAAACACGACAAAGATCCAAAACATACGTCGCTCCTGCTGAAGAACTACCTCCAGAAGAGCAACGTGAACGTTATTGAATGGCCTGCACAAAGCCCTGACTTGAATCCCATTGAAAATCTGTGGGGTGGACTGAAGACCAAAGTCCATGCCAGAAGACCATCAAATCTGGAGGAGCCTTAGAGATTCGGCAAAGAAGAATGGGCTGGGATTGATAATTTTGTTTCTGTGTGTAAAGTAAAATAATGTAATCATCCAAAATAAAAGTAGGATGTTTGGAAAAGCTGTGTTAAAAATTCCTTGCTCTGTTTGACAGCAAAAAAAAGTAAGATTTACATACGTGGGCTAATAATTTTGTCCTCAACTGTATGTGAAATGGAAACACAAAATGCTGCCAAATATTGAAATGAAAAACATATTCATCAGTACCTGCTCTGTCTTTAGCTCCTTTGCTGTTGTAGATGGAGAAGCTGTTGAACTTGTTAATGTGAGGCTCTAAAAAGGCAACAGGGAAGGCTGCAGAAAAGGCAGCTAAACACTTCCCTAGTGCTGGACGCTGTCTGGAGAGGAGAGGAGTGGAGTGGAGATCATTATTTTTTGCAACCACAAGGCTATACAATCCTGCTTGACAAGTCAGAGTAAATCATGCTTATGTTAAGCTATATTTAACATTATATGTACATTCAAATGCTGTTCACAGTACATGTAGGCCTACACACCTAAATACAGACGAGGAAGAAACATGATTTTATAATAGGTTTAACTGTGGTGTACTGTACCTCTCTATATAGATGCTTTTGTTGGTTCCCAAAAAGTAGAGACTGTTGAGTATTCTGTAGCAGGAAACTTGGACATCATCCACTGGAAGAAGAGAGGCAAACAAATAAGAAACTCTAGGGTTTCCATTTAAGCGAGTTGTATGACTTTTTGGTATTTGCCAAATATTTTTGTTGTTGCATCAGAATGAAACCGCAATCTGTTTCATGGTCTTACATTATCCCCCAGATAATTATGAGAACTGTTAGGGTTATACATTTCATGCCTCAATCAAACAAAATGTGAATCTCACAAGTCAGTACGCACATATAAGGTCTTCTCCAAACATGTTGTGTCCGATGTGTTCAAACAGGGAAGAGAGAACGGGAAGCAGGGCAAAGGTGGTGTAGTTGATGATCTGAGTGACCCCTTTCGGCTGCTCCCTGCTGTGGGTAAATTGACCAAGCTTAAGGTTCTCCTGTGTCTTCTCCAGATCTTCTGCTGCGTTGTTGAAGTATGAGCGCAGTGCTGCCTTCACTGACTCCAGACCAGTCTTCATCACTGTCCTGACATATGGGGAAAGTTAGGTTTTCAATTACTACGTTTATAAGAGATATTCCTTCCCACCAACTGGATTTTAATAATTTGTCTCTGTTTCTAATTAAAAGCCGCAGGCACTTGAATATGTAGTTGGTTCAAACTCACTTACTATAACTTCTTTAGGCCCTTAAACTGTTTTTATTAATGTATTTGCTGAACTCAAAAGTATTCCTTACAGTGTCCTACTAGCCTGGAAATCCAGACCTGCCGCTAGCAAATTGGGGCGGACGTAACCGGATGACGACAGTGCTGTGCATGCGCCATCATAGCCGTGATAGTAAACAACAAAGATGGATGCGGATACGTTGTTTGAGTTTGAAACGGCTTTGACACTTTTGGAAGACGGCACTCAATTATTTCAATAGCAAGAAAGATGCGGCACATGCAGATTGCAATATGGTGATTGGCACAGTAATTATAATCCTTGTAAAGCAGTTTCACTAATATGTGTAGCCACTGTATGAAATATCACGTATTACCTGTAGGCTATATGTGTGTCACACTCCAGAGCCTAACGGCCTCCACACACATCCTACCTCTACTGCGCGTCTGCGTCTGACTTTTTTTCACCGACCGTGTAATCAACCTAGAGCGGCCACACATCCAACCTCAGACGCACTGCTGATGCCCGTCGGAGGCACGTCTGCAGCGACACTACACTTTACCTCAGGAGGCTCGCCTATTTTTTTCTGAGAGACGCGCGTCTCTCTCGGGTCTCGCTGCTTTAACTGATAGAGAAATACTCTGCTGGAAGTTATATTGACTTCATACCGGCAGCTTTCGCTGTAGTTTCACCATTTCCTGGTGTGTCCCTTTCAAAATAAAACTTCCAACAAGCGAAAATGTGGCGCACGGATTTCTGTCGAGACTCAATATTAGACTAAATATAAATCATATGCATCATAAATGACATAAAATAACTTCATTTTTAATGGGAATTATCTATGAAAACTCTATGTAGAAAGACAGGGCTCTCAGCGCTGCAGCAGCAGCAGTTGAGACGTTGTATGTGTGTCCGAAAAAAGTGCGAGACGCAGCAGTTACGGCAGGCAACGCGCTCCAGAGGTAGACGCAGGATGTGTGTGGAGGCCGTAAGGCCCGCTGCAGCTACTGCAATATAACGCTAAGAACAAAAGAAAAAGTAACTCAGAGCTGAGTCTCCAGCTCTCCTGAGCCAACAGTCCAGTCGTATGATATTAAGCTCAGTAGTGTGATGGAGAAAGTTTGTGAAAGCTTAAAAATTAGAACTGTTCATTGACACGAGCTGACTTGTCAAGTGGTGGTCCTCTTCGTCGTGTAGTCTGCAGGTGTCTGTGTCAAACATTTGGCTCCGAACTGCACGGCTGCTGTCCTGACACTAAAATACTGGGAAGTGTGGTCACTAACATAACACTCATAAACATAGCAACAGCATATCAACAATCACCTCTAGTAAACAAAAGAATAACAAACTGGAAAGGACCTTAAACGTGCCCTTATAAGAAAAGAAACAAGATGTACAAGAGTTTGTTTCCTCTCTTTCCTAGCCTTAAACGAGAGTTGTCAACTGGGGATTAAATGCAAAACTGTAAGGATCCTCTTTTGGTTAGAGACAACTCGGACACTTCATATAAGTAAACAATGTTATCAGGCCAAGATAGGTTTAATTAGCTCTCACTTACGACACATGACCTCATTCAAAAACCAATACATGCATCAGCCATTAAATCAGTCATAAATCAATCAAGGGAAGCATTAATTTATCAATTCACACCAGGCCATACAGGTACGATCACGGGTCAGCTTTGCAAAAAGATTGCTTCTTCAAGGTTGATCTGAAGTCAATATTTGTATAGAACACAGCTCATATACTCAAGTTATTTCCAGTAGCATACTTACATTGTGTACATATTGTAGAATAACGTTCTTGCATACTTATTTACTTCTTATTCTTATATTATATTGTTAGCTTTAATCGTTGGTTTAACCTAGAGTACATATTCTTTACACTTGTCGTGTTGAGAACTAGCATACATGCTAGTTCTCAACACCTGTCCACAGGAAGCTATTTGATGCTTCTATGGTCAGATTAGACAAGAATATTGGATAAGTAACCTGATGTCAAGGAAGTGAGCTTTAGCAATAGGCCGACTATAAAATATATAAAATATGTTGTAAGAAGTGAAATATGGGATTATAGCCTATTATAGAGCCTAGTTTCTGTCTCGTCATTTCCAACAAGTCCAGAATAGTTTCAATTTCTAGGGGGAAATGTTATCGAAAAGAGATGCATGTAATCATCTGCTAAATTCATAACACTAGTTTATCTAATAAAATATACAGTTTCAATTCATATTTGTTTGCCTTAACTTTTTACAACGCTACTTTTTCCACACTATCTGAATATATTTGCTTCCCGCTGGCCACACACTGAAACAACTCCTGATGTTTAGGCTATTATTTTAAAGTAGTGCAATAAGATTTAAAGCCACTATGAGTAGCATTTAAATATCTTTAAAACAGCCTCATGTTTCCTCTGATAGTCATAAATTACCTTTAACAGCAAACGAGACCACCAGTGCAAAGAAATATGTTTTAATATAGTTTTTATTACTGCATTTGGTCTGGTCGCACACCCAATCCGATTTCCGATTTGCGCATGCAGGCTCTATGGTCACCATAGAAAGTAAATAATATGGATGTAGCATCCGGGCTGACCTCAGTTATTCACACGGCATCCAATAATCCTAGTTTGTGCGTGTCGCCATCTTGTGAGATTTTTACTCCGCCTCACTCCTCTTGCCGAAAAGGGGAATCGACGTCACGTCGGGGGGAGGGAGATAGCTGACGTATACCTCCGAGGCAAAGTGAGGGACAACGGGCGGAGAGCTGTCACTCAAGAGATCGCGCCAATACATTTTAACCTCCAAAAGAATAAAAACTAGCGTGGGCCAAAAAAAATCACCCCCCTCAGTGTTGTCATTGAGATATGACCTACACATACAGACTAAAATGGTTTTGTGGCCCAGGCTGTAAATAGGTTTAATAAGACTTTGAAAATGGCCTATCTAACAAGTGAGTCAAAGAAAAACTGCTCGTCTTGGCGCCACCCCCAGTGGCACTTTCTGGTTACTACAGTTGTAGGTCACTTCCTTATTGGATGCCGGTAAAAATCGCTGAGGTTGGGGCTTGATGGTCACATATTCGTGACCATTGGTCGCAGATTTCAGTGTAGCACAGCAACACGATTTCAGAAGCCTAGGGAAAGGGAGCGGGAGCCTTGTTTGAGACAGTTATTTGTCGTCATAATGACTGATAACGGGGCTGAACCATCAAAGAAAAAAAGAAAATTAAATTAAGAAAAGCTAAAGGGGGACAGAGCATGGAGTAGGCACGATCGCTCGATAGCTCCCACAAGATATTTCAGACCTAACTGATTAAACCCTATTCTCGTCGATTTTTTTTGTGCTTGTGTTGCCGGTAACACTGATACTGTTTTGGAGAAATGCCCAGAAGCAAGAAAAACGCAAGAAGAGATTCGGCAGAGTCAAATATGTCATCGGACAGCGTGGTTAGCATGGACGTTGGTGCTAGCTCAGTGGCTTCCATTGCGGGTCTGCTTGAACAGCATAGAGCAGCGATAGCCGCCGAGTTTAAATCATCTTTCACCAGCATGGACGCTAAGCTGGACAGCATCCAGGCCGTGGTCTCAAGCCAGGGGAAACGTATAACCGATCTCGAGGAGAATGCAGAAACTGTTTGCGGACGCCTGGAGCAACTTGAGGCTACGTGCTCCTCACTGCAAGAAGATAACACGCTGTTGAAATCTAAACTATCGGATTTGGAAGGGAGAAGCAGGAGACAGAATGTACGTATCGTGGGCTTACCAGAATCACTTGAGGGTGCGCGCCCCACCGCCTTTTTCTCCGGGCTCCTCGTCGAGGTGTTTGGTGATCAAGTTCTCCCTTCCCCCCCAGAGCTGGACAGAGCTCACCGCACTCTGGCACCCAAACCGGGCCCGCATGAGAGGCCGCGATCAGTCGTTATCCGTTTTCACCGATACCAGACTAAAGACCTGATCATGAAGGAGGCACGTAAACAGGGCGAGCTGGAGTACCACGGCCACAAGCTCCGGTTTTACGAGGACTACAGCGCGGAGGTCGTGAAGCAGCGGGCTGAATACAAGCGGGTCATGGCTGAGCTTTATCAGCGCGGACTTCGTCCCTCTCTCCTCTTCCCAGCGAGGCTTCGCATTACTCTCCAGAGCGGCGAGAGAAAGTGGCTGCAGTCCGTCTCTGAAGCATCTAACTACTTATCTACACTGGGTGTGAGTCCGTAGTAAATACGATTGCCTGCTGTGAGTATACAATGTGGACGAATGCTCTTTTCATATCCCCAGCCAAACTCTTTGACTGAAGGTACCATACGCAATTTTTCTTTTTTCCTTTTTTTCTTTCAATGAGTAAATTAGCTGGGTGAACATGACATTTTTGTTGCTTGTCATTTTGAGTATTGTCTAGCTCACTCGCTTTTTTTTAAATTTATTCGTATCTCTATTTTAAAATGGCTAGATAAGCGTGTCTGTTCTTTATTTTTTATTTTTTTGCCATTTGGACAGATTGTCTAACTCACGCCTTGTTCCTTTTTTTTTTTTTTTGTATTTCGAATTTGTTGGTTGAGCACGGTATGTTTGTTTAGTGTGTTGTCATTTTGACAGTTTGCTGGATTGTTCATAGTGTTACTAGCTGTTATGGGGTGAATTGTACAAGACTTATGTGGGAAGCTAGCATAGGCTAGAAAGTTAAGGCTTAGAGTGTTTGTTGTGAGACTAGTAAGGATCTTTCGGGGTTTGCTGTTGAGAGCAATATATGGGGTGGGTTCTGGGTGGGATGGGGTGGTGTCAACTGGGGGTTCAGCTGTTGGGTTAGCACCTGCTGTGTTTTCAGTTATCTGTGTTTTCCTTTTTTTTGTGTGTTTTTTTTTTTTTTTTTCCCTCTGTATTTTGCTACTCTTTTTGTTATTGGAGCAACTCTTTTTACTCTCACTATAACTGAGCTAGATGAAGGGAAATCTTAATTTAATTAGTTGGAATGTCAAGGGGCTTAATCACCAAGTGAAAAGGGGTAAGGTCTTAACCCACCTAAAACGACTCAGGGCTGGAATAGTTTTCCTTCAAGAAACCCACTTGCATGACTCTGACCATGGGCGACTAAGTAAATGCTGGCGTGGACAATTTTTTCATTCTAATTTCAGGGCTAAGGCCAGGGGCACAGCTATCCTTATTGATAGTAATATTCCTTTTGAGTCCTCAAACATTATATCAGACAAAAATGGACGTTTTATTATTGTTTCAGGCAAACTTTACAATAAGTCAGTCATCTTGGCCAACGTCTATGCGCCTAATGTCGACGATGTAGAATTCTTTAAGAGATTTTTTTCTCAACTCCCCGATCTCAATTCCCATTCTCTTATTCTTGGTGGGGATTTTAATTGTTATCTAGATCCAGTCTTAGATCGATCTTCCCCCAAACCTGCCACTCTTAGCAGATCTGCAGGTTATATCAAATAATTTCTTGCTGATTATAGCCTCTCTGATCCATACAGGTTTTTATACCCCACAGGAAGAGAATATTCATTCTTTTCACATGTCCACCACACTTACACCCGAATTGATTACTTTTTTGTTGATAATTCATTGATGTCAGACCTTAAGTCATGCAGTTATGAAAGTATGGTGATCTCTGATCACGCTCCTCTGCTCCTTCAACTGGCTTTCCCTGACGTTGAGTATACAAGAAGGCAGTGGAGACTGGATCTATTGTTGCTCACAGATGAGAGTTTTCTTTCACACATCTCTACACATATTAAAACTTTTTTGAGTATAAATAAAACACCAGATGTGTCCAATGCAACAATTTGGGAAGCCCTGAAAGCCTATTTGAGAGGTGAAATTATATCATTTGCAGCATACAAAAATAAGTGTACAAAAAAGAAACAAACTGAAATTGCTGATCAGATTCTGAACATAGACAGACAGTATGCTAATTCACCTTCATCTGAACTTTACAAAGAACGTTTAAAACTTCAGACAGAATTCAACCTTCTTTCCTCTCGTCAGGTTGCTGACCAGTTGCTTAGGAGCAGAAGTACTTTTTACGAGCATGGTGACAAGATTGGTAAACTCCTGGCCAATCAACTGCGCGGATTTAGAGCGAAGCAACTCATCCCTGGAATACGGAAAGACAGTGGGTGTACAACATCAGATCAGAAATTGATAAACGAAAAGTTCAAAACATTCTATTCAAATTTGTATAGTTCTGATTGTACAGTAGACGCAGCGGTGATGGAAACCTTTTTCAGTAACCTAAACATGCCTTCCAACTCTCAAGACCTGAGACATAGCCTTGAGGCACCTATTACTCAGAGGGAAATTATTGCAGCAATAACATCTATGCAATCAGGCAAATCTCCTGGTCCAGACGGACTTCCATCTGACTTTTTAAAGAAATTTTCAGCCAAATTATCGCCTTTTTTATGTTCAGTATTCTCAGACTCATTTGACTCAGGTAAACTCCCGCCTTCGTTCTACCAGGCCTGTATTTCCCTGTTGTTAAAAAAGGATATAGATCCTCTAGATTGTGCATCATACCGACCAATTTCACTATAGAATACGGATGTGAAGATACTTGCTAAAATTCTCGCCCACAGATTGGAGGATGTTCTCCCCTCTATCATATCCCCTGACCAAACTGGGTTTATAAAGGGACGCCAATCATTTTATAATATCCGCCGGCTAATGAACATTTTATGTTCCCTCAGAAATATTGAATCAGAATGCCTCGCTTCTATGGATGCTGAAAAAGCATTTGATAGAGTAGAATGGAATTATTTGTTTTTCACCCTTGAGAAATTCGGTTTGGGTCCTGTTTTCACTTCTTGGGTTAAATTATTATATGCATGCCCTTCTGCCTCAGTATTAACAAACAGCCGTTACTCAAGTAGTTTTGATATGCACCGTGGGACCCGGCAGGGTTGTCCTTTGAGCCCACTCCTTTTTGCTATTGCAATCGAACCACTTGCGATTGCCATCAGAGGTAACAAACAGATTCAGGGGATATGGAGAGGAGGAATTGAACATAAGGTATCATTATACGCCGATGACTTACTTTTGTTTGTCGCCAAGCCAGCCACCTCTTTACCGGAGGCACTTTCTGTGTTGGAGGTCTTTAGTCAGTTTTCTGGCTATAAACTTAACTTGAGCAAGAGCGAACTCTTTCCGATTAATAAAGAAGCTCTTAAACTTGATTACACAGCTCTCCCACTCAAAGTGGTGACAGACCATCTGAGTTACCTTGGGGTATGTTTCACCAGAAATTTTAAAAACCTATTTAAATCGAACTTCCTCAAATTATTGGATCAGGCGAAGCAAATATTATCGAAGTGGTCTCCTCTGGCTTTCTCTCTCATAGGCAGAATAAATTCAATTAAAATGACATTACTCCCAAAGTTCCTATATCTATTCCAATGTCTCCCCATCTTTCTCCCCAAATCCTTTTTTCAGGCCCTTGACTCTTTAATGATAAATTATATTTGGAATGGTAAACACCCTCGGTTACGGAAAGCATTTCTTCAAAGACCAAAACAAACAGGCGGAATGGCCCTCCCTAATTTCCAATACTATTACTGGGCTGCTAATATCCGTTCTTTAGTGTATTGGGTGCATTTTCACCTTGACGACTCAGCCCCAGTATGGGTAACAATGGAGTCCAGCGCTGTTAGCCCATTGTCTCTATCTGCCCTCTTAAGCGCCGCACTTCCACTCTCTTCGGCTATTCCCAACAGTAACCCCGTGATTAAGCACTCCCTTCGAATCTGGACACAATTTAGGAAGAATTTTGGAATGCAGAATTTTTCACTTTTCAGCCCAATTGCAGCTAATCATTTATTTACTCCCTCGACGGTGGATGGTGCATTCAAGATCTGGCATAAAAAAGGCTTAAAATGCATCGGTGATTTATTTATTAATGATCTATTTGCTAGTTTTTCCCAATTGACAAAACATTTTGGTATCGAAAAGACACATTTTTTCCGATTTCTGCAAATCAGGCATTTTACGCAGAAGTTAATTCCCCAATTCCCTTATAAACCGCCAGCCAATCATGTTGATTTGTTTCTTTCTGTGAACCCCACATTAAAAGGCTCAATTTCTGTGTTTTTCAACCTTATTTCGAAGTTGCATAGCCCCTCATTAGCAGCTATAAGAACCCTGTGGGAGCAGGACCTAGGTTCTGCCTTCACAGATCACATGTGGGATTCAGTCCTGGATCGGATACACTCTATCTCCATGTGCGCCCGACATGCTCTTGTGCAATTTAAAGTAGTACATCGTATCCACATATCTAAAACCAAATTAGCTCGTATGTTCCCCGATGTAGACCCGACCTGTGATAGCTGTAAGAGCGCACCGGCATCACTCTTTCACATGTACTGGTTGTGTCCCACCTTGACTGAGTTCTGGACATCAGTTTTTCAAACGATTTCTGAAGTACTTCAGCATCAAATTAAGCCAAACCCTTTCACTGCAATTTTTGGCATTGCACCAAATTCGGGCTTACCCAAAGTGAAGCTGAGAGTACTGGCCTTCACCTCACTACTTGCTCGCAGGACTATCCTTCTCAAGTGGAAAGATCCTGCTCCTCCTTCCCACTCACATTGGATTAGAGACATTATGTCATGTATGAATCTGGAAAAAATTTGTTGCACTACCCAGGGATCTGAGACTAAATTTCATAAAATATGGCGCCCCTTCCTAGACTATTTTAAGAAACCGACCACATTAATTGAAGAGTAGCTACCCCCCCCCCCCCCCCCTTTTTATTTGATTCAATTTTATTTCTTTGTTTTTTTTTGTTTTTTTTTCATATTGATTGATTGTTTGTTTTTGTTTCTTGCGGTGTGTGTTGTTGGGTGTGAGGGTGGGATGTGGGTGGGGTATGTTCGGGAGAAAAAGGGGAAAAAATGTGTACTCTATGTGCTACAATTTTGTTATTATTAACATTTAATAAAAAAACCTTTGAAAGAAAGAAAAGCTAAAGGGGAGAGTGATAGACGGGCGGGTGGAGGGTGTTGCCAAGCAACGTGTACACAATTTCACAGGAGTGAACTAGACTGCAGTGTTTACTCCTAAATGAATGAGCGGTACTAAAACAAAGTTTACTTTGCTTCACCATCATCAAATGACCATTATTCATCTGAAATAGTCATTATTTACAACAACATAAACACATTATCGTGATCCATACTAACTGCCCTCTCTCGCTTTCTGTGAGGACACGGAATCTTTCAGCTCCGTGAGAGTAGAGGTGCCACTGCATCAACTCATTGCAATCAGATGTGTGTGGCACTGACTGGCATTAGTTGATGCAGTGTCACTAACCACTCTCACGGAGCCGAAAAGAGTCCGTGCCCTCACACTTTCAACACACGGACATGCACTATATTGCGTCCTAATCATTTGACACTTGCACGGCCGGCACGCGCTAGAAAACACCTTTACGACAGCTGGTGTCGTAAAAATACTACCGCTTTTGTCCAAAGGGGCCGCCAACTGACAAAGTTACTCGTAGTAGCTTATAAGCAAAACATTTATAGACCTACCTGGGGCCTATTTCAGGAAGAGGGTTTTAAAGCAACTCAGATTATGTTTGCACTGACATAGTGGAAGCTCTGGATTTTCTGTTTCAGGAAGCAGGTTCAGCGCAACTCAGAATCCGTTACTAGGGCAACATAAGTTGTGGGCCTGTCAAAATCTAAATAATATGTATATATTTTTTCTTCCAAATTAGATTAATTTGTGTCTGAATGTGTCTGAATTAGGGGTGTGCACGTGTACACGTGTAACCGTTTAGTAAATCATAACCGTTTAGGAAAAATCAATAAACAAAAACCGTTTTTTTTTTTTTTTCCTTCAAATTTCAAAGTTTTTAAATATGTTCTGGAGACACGCGTTTATTGATTTTACATCACTAATAAACTAATTGGGGAGGATAAAAGCTAGTCTGCCGAGAATCTGTCCCTCGGCGAGTGTGTGTGAGTGAGTGTGTGTATCGGCGCACACACACACACGGGGAGTCGCCGTGCTGGGGCTCGACTCACAGCCACGGACGAGTGATGAAAGATAACCTAAAGATTAAAGTTACCCGGTTGACGTGAACTACGCTCGTAAGTAGCCCGAACTTTATAACACCTGTTCAACATGCATTTAACGTGGACATGTAGAAAGCGATAGGCTATATTAATCAGGAAATGAATGAAGCGCGATTATGACGGCGAACGTGTGTGTGTGTGTGTGTGTGTGTGTGTACCATGGACCTATTATAAGAGGTGTGTAAACGAGCGTAGTTCATGTCAATTGTGTGTTTACAGGCGAACGAACGCGTATGTGTGTGTGTGTGTGTGTGCGCGCGCGCCTACAAGACGGCAGGGGCACGAGGACAATGACGTCACGGTTAACCGTGTACACGAAAAAAAATTTGTCGTGTACACTGTTAGGCATTTTTGTAAACGTTCACACCCCTAGTCTGAATTCAATACAAAATGTCAGTACGTTACAATAATAATTCAAATATTGTTGGATTATGGCTATTTTTTTGCGTGGCTGAGCTGGATTTCCCAGGAATGTCATCTAAGCGCATCACAGCTATGTGGAGCAGCAGGACCTGCACTAGAAGTATTGCTAGCCTTTCATTGAAGCTGCCGTCTCATATTGGATAATATCTTTAACTGACGTGTGTCATCAGCCAGTCAAATTTTGATGTGTAATAGGGCTGGGCGGTATGACGGTATCATACCGTGGACGGTATAAAAGTGTCGACCGGGAAAGATTTGGCCATATCGTTTATACCGCAGAGAAAAACAGTTCATGTCGCGGGAGGCAGCTGTCCCTCCGCTTCTCTACCGTCACAGGGTTTTTCCTGCATAGAGAATTTTTCTGCGCCCCCCAAAGCGGATTTATCGAGCGCCAAAGGAAAATCAGGAGCGCCAAAATGATAAAGATTGAGAATAAATATAGCTATTTAAAACCTCTCCAAATTCAGCCCAATTTAAGTCAGCCTTCTTAAGGGGCTGGGCAATAACTTGAATTTAATTTTCGATTACTATTACGGCTTCCCTCAATCATGAATACAAAATAATCATAATTAAACTATCATTGTTCCGCACGCATGCAGGCTTTTAAATGCAGCGAACCCTTTCAGCCGTGCGCTCCGAACTCCCTCACCTGATAGTTTAGCTTTCGGCTGGACAAGAGAGTAGGAGGGAGAGGTTGCGCATTGCCGGTTGATTTTAAAAACTTCTAGAGGACGAGAATAAAGGTAAAACTAATTGTGTTGTCTTCAGACTCACAACAGACTAAAATAATGTGCGCAAGATATGTCACGTGTGGACACGCAAGTCACGTGACATACGCGACCGCGAGAGAGAGAGAGGAAAAAAGGCATATGTGACCATGTCTGCACCTCAAAACATCCAGACCAATTTGTTTATTCACTTTAAGTTGAATCATAGTGGTCTATGACCAAGCAATCAATGAATAAAAAATACAGGAGGTTTAAAGCTCCTTGACTCCTGCCACCACAACTGTCAACACTGTACAATGCAACTGCCTATCCACCCTGCTTCTTGACATAAATAAATCATGCCCTCACATTCCTGCTAGTGTGAGAATAGTTTTAATTTGACATATTGTGCTTTTTTCACTTATACTTTATTTTGTATACTTTTGTATGTTTATTAACTTCACATTCTTGAGCACAGGCTCACCATCATATTATTGCACATAAAAATACTGTATATACAGAGGCAGGCAGTTTCAGTAGATACTTTGCCCAAGGTCAGGGGAGAACTATTTGTGTGGGATGTGTCACCACATGACAACTGGCCTAGCAACGACCCCGCACCCTCCCTTCACCTCTCTTATGAGCAGTGTAGTGTAAACCATGAAATGTATCTTATGAGGACCAGCAAGAAGAAGACGTCATCGGGAAGCCAAGCCTAACATCTACGGCCAGCCTCTAACACAGTGTTACTCATTGCGCGGCTCTTCTTTGTGCAGCTCGCATGGCAGTAAAAAAATACTGTGATATGATCATGCAGTTAATACAGATATTTCATAAAACCATTAAAAACAAGCAGATCTATAACATCAAAAATGTTAAACTAACGTGCCTGCTCTCTTACAAATAATTAATAAAATAATAAGTCAACAGCGGCATTACAAGGTGGAAATACAGACTAGAAAATATATTTAAACTTGCTCAGCCCTACGCAGACTGACCGCCGGGTTGCCAGATTTGCGGTGTTCATGCATTACAAGGGAGAATGTGCTCTTGGATAGATTGGGCTACGGTGGGGGAAAAAAAGAACTCACGGTCAATAAAAATATGTTATGCATACCGTCTATCACAAGCATGCTCACGAACATGGAGTATATTAAATTATTTGCAATGTCCAATTTGCTATCGCTAAATTGGACATTTAAATTGGAGGACACTAACAACCTGGCAACCATACGCACGGTACCGCAACAACGCTAGCTTGGATGCGATTTCAACATTTCATGCTGGTTAATTAACTGGTGTTATAAGGACTGAAAGTGATTGAACATGTGCTGAAAATTGATAGATGTCTATTCATAACCAGTTGGGCACCAGTTGGACAGATACAAAGCTCCACAAACGAGGAAAATGAAGTGTGTTGGCTAAACTGCATATTGTATGTTCACTTTGATCAGGCAGGGCTCCCAATGTCTCTGAATTATTCCAGAAAAATAATAGGCTGCTAAACAGCTCAAATAGGACACAGTTGAATTAGCCTCTTAATTTTCCTCTCATAGTGCACCAGATTGATGCATTTACCTTTTGAAAGGTAAAAAAAAAATTATTTCAGGGGGGTATTATATGAACACACCCTTGTTGATTGAATATGTCATTCATAATTCTTTTTTACAAATATTTTACTAAAAAGTAGGGTAATAATTTATTCTTCAATAGCTTTGATGTTATGTGACCCAGTGTCTCCAAATTATTCCAGATAATAGTAGGCTACACAGTCACACAACTCTTAATTTTCCTCCAAAAGTGCACCAGATTGATGCATTCTGGGTTAAATGGTACCAAATTTTCTTCAGGGGGAGCATGCCCCCGGACCCCCCTAAGGACTGGGTTCCCTCAGTTTCACAAAATTCTGTGGGAAACACTGGTTCAGGAATTACATATTAATAAGGCATGCTTATGTATGACTGGATGTATAGCTTTTGATACTTTGCGGTAAAAATGGCTCTCCTGTTGACTTTGTCCTGTCAGTGCGGCTCTCCTGAAAAAAATAGTGAATACCACTGCTCTAACACATAGTCAACCAATCAGAGATAATGTATTTGTTTCCATATAACACTATGTCCCACCATTTTAACTTTAGTCTTACTGGGGACGCCTTTTGAGAACCAGTAAGCTTCATGTAGACCTACATGTTTCTGCTCACTTGATTAAGATAATAAACCTTTAAGCTTTGAAATAAATCTTCTACTTGTTTTTCCTTCTTCAACTCTGGTTAAAAGAACAAGAAATATTTTTCCTAACACTAGCAAAATGCGTGCCCTATCAACTCCATTTGCAACGGGATATTTTTATTTTTACATATTTTATTCAATTACTAAAAAAAATTCACTTATTTAGCCTATTTCTATTCTCCCTGTTTTCAGTTCAATTAGGCCTTTGTTTAAAGTCCAAAGTCATAGTGTTAATAGAAAAAAATGTGTAGAATAAATGCATAATGTTCTTAAATCAATAATTAACTGTCTTTAATAATCGTGATTACACAATGTGATTACTCAAAATAATCATGGTTATGATTTTTTCATAATCGAGCAGACCTTCTTGCAATTTCCATGGTTTAGATCAGGGGTGGCCACTAGGTCGATCGCGATAGGGTAGTGTGGGTCGATCGCGTGGCATTCTTAAAAAAATTTAAAAAAAATATATATTTATTTTTAACTATGAAAAAGCGAACGAGCCGTGTGAGCATGCGCCGACGTTCGGTGGAGGGAGAGAGGACACCACTTTCTAATTTGACATACAGTACATATCAGTTTGTTAGCCAGTGAGCTAACCACAGCTAATCCAAGTCAAGGAAGTGGAGAGGCTTCTACACTGTGACAAATTCTACTATGTAAAATACAGCCAGAGAGAGGAAGACTGTTCAGACAAACAGACCACCACATATATCTAGTGGGGCAGAAGTGATCATTGAGAAGGATTTTTTTTGTATGACTCTATAAGTCTGCCTTTAAGATAAACCTATGCATTTGTGTATATTTCTTGCTCTTTTAAATTAGAATTGCTTAAGCCAGTGATTTTCAAACGCGGGGTTATGGCAGGGGGGGCGCGGATGAATATGTGAGTTTGTGTTTTTTATATTAAGATCACGGCATAGCTGGACAAGAGTTATTCTGCTTCATTCCTCTCACTGCATTTAAATGCATTTATTATATTACAGAGAAATAGGTCTCGTTAAAGAAAAAGAGCACCAAGCCCAACCCAGAGGACCCTGCATGCATTTTTTTTTATTTTTTATTAATATTTTTATGGAAAATCCATGTGTCTTTCTTCAATTGCTTCTAATTCATCAGACCCATTGTCTCCAAATTATTTGTATATTTAGCCTCTTAATTTTCCTCTCAAAGTGCACCAGATTCATGCATTTCACTTTAAAAAGGTGAAAAAAAATCTCCCGGGGGGGCATGCCCCCGGACCCCTCTAGGAGGGTCTGGTTCTCTGCTGGCTACTATTTTCCTCCAGCAGGACATTGGAGGTACTAGCGTGGCACTGGATGTGTGAATGACATTTAACTAGGCAATAATTTGGGCAAGTCTGTCTGCCTATCTTTCTCACTCCGCTGATATTTATTGGAGACTTTGGTTGTATGCAGCAGTTTTTTCTTTTCTATACTGGAAAATACCTTTAGGCTGCAATTCTGCAGACATGTTTCCTCTTAACTGAGAACCGTACCGTACAGAACAGAACAGAACCGTGACTTAAAAACCGAGGTACGTACCGAACCGTGACTTTTGACCCCTAATAGTAGGTGGTAGCTCACTTTGACTTGGTCATTTTAAAAGTAGCTCACAAGCTGAAAAACAGTGGCCACCCCTGGTTTAGATCAATTAGAAACAATTACATTATTAAATATGTCTAGTCGTTTTTAGTATTTTGACTTCATATCTACAGGCTGTTTATTGTGATTTCATAAGCGTCAGTGAGCTCCATGGTAACGCAGTGATTGACAGGCTGACTGAAATGCTCTTCATCTGGACAGAAATTCCCTTCTCCCTGTTAAACTGTTAAATTAAACGTTTGCCGTTGTCGGTCGGCAAAACAGAACATTCCACTTACTTGCTAATGAAAGATTTGAGTGCCGTCTTCCAAATCGTAAAGGGTCGAGGCCAAAGCAGTCTCAAACTCACACAACATATCCGCAGCCATCTTTGATGTTTACTATCACGGCTTCGACGTCGCATGCACGTCACTGTCGTCATCCGGTTACGTCCTCCCCAGAGTACCATATAAAGGGCTCTGGCGCGCCCATATTAGATAGAACCAATTGAAACGTGAGCCCAGATTTCTGGTCTTCTTGATAAAGCTTCAACGGAGCGTGTCCAGACCAACAGGGGCAGCAAATTTAATTTGCCAGCGCCTAGTGGCAGGTCTGGGAATGCCAGGCTACCAGATTCATGCATTTCACTTTAAAAAGGTAAAAAACAAATCTCCCGGGGGGGCATACCCCCGGACCCCCCTAGGAGGGTCGGGACCTCGGATGGCTACTATTTTCACCCAGCTGGACATTGGAGGCAATAGCGAAAAAACACTGGGTGTGTGAAGGACATTTAGCAATAATCAAATATTTGGGCAAGTCTGTCTGCCTATCTTTCCCACTCCGCTGCACACTCAGTCACTACTATCCATGCTTACAGGAAGCAGGATTAGACCACTGGATTAAGATGTTCAAATGTATTTTAAAAAACAAAAACATACTTAGATAAAGATGTTAAAATGTTTTTAAAAATATTTTAAAAACTCACAAAGATGTTTAGAATGTTTCAAAGATATGTTTAAAATGTGTAAAATAATGAAAAGATCTTTCAATACACAGGGATTAAGATTTTTTTTTTGGGGGGGGGCTCAGATGAAATTTGTTCTCTGAGGGGGGGCTCACTCTCTCACGCTTTGAAAACCCCTGTTTTAAGCAGTTTACTACATGGGTAAGCTCGGTTAGCTCTCTTGAGCACTGACATATCTAGCTTCTATTCAGGGCTTAAGCCTTGAGTTTCACCTTCAAGGAGGACAACTACCCTAAACATACAGCCATATTTACAATGGAATGGTTTAGATCAAAGCATAGTTATGTGTTAGAATAGCCCAGTCAAAGTCCAGATCTAAATACAATCAGGTCAGCCAAAATCTCTTACTTTAAGGAGAAGCTGACAACGTGTGGTACTGATGCGAGGACGTTTTGGACCACAGTTAAGTCCATGGAAAACAAACTCTCTTCTCCAAGCTTACCTGCATCCATGGTTTTTGATAAGGTTGTCATTACCGACAAGTGTCGCATGGTTTCTCTCTTTAATCAATACTTTGTAAACTCCACTCTAGCTTTCACTTCTGCTGACCCACCACTCACTTTGCCCTCCCCCTCCATCACCACTAGATTTTCCTTTAAACCATTCTCATTTTCTGAGGTTCGGGATGCTTTCCCGATTGGACTCAAATAAGTCTGCTGGCTTTGATGGGTTGGACCCAAAGTTTCTCAAAGCAGCCACTCATCTTATTGCTGACCCAATCACAAGGTTATTCAACCTGTCCATTCATCTCTCCACATTCCCTTCTTTCTTCTCAGCTTTGATAGTTCCCCTCTTTAAGGGTGGCTCTAGCGCCGACCCCAATTGCTAACGGCCTATTTCCATCTTGCCATGCTTGGCTAAAGTACTAGAGAAGCTGATCCTCAAACAACTGGATTTTTTTCTTACCACAAATCACATTTTGTCTTATCTTCAATCTGGGTTTCGTTCTGGCCATGGATGCATCACAGCCACACTTAAGGTCCTTGACGACATCATTACTGACTTGGACAACAAGCAGGTCTGTATTGCCAGCTTTATAGACCTAGCCAAGGCATTTGATTCAGTTGATCACATGACCCTTTTGAGTAGGCTCTCTAGCATTGGTTTATCCCCCACCTGTTGCAACTGGTTTGCCAGCTACCTGACTAACCGAATCCAACAGGTCAAGACAGAGAACATTCTGTCGGAGCCACTAGTTATTACTAAAGGGGTGCCTCAGGGATCAATCTTGGGGCCTATGCTCTTTTCCATCTATATTAACGATGTGGCCAAGGCTGCAGGCAGCTCCAGCATCCACCTTTATGCTGATGACACTATCCTGTACGCATCTGGCCCTTCTCTCTGCTCCGCAGCCTCCACTCTTCAGGACAGTCTCACTTCTATTGAGCACTCTTTCCACAACCTCCATCTACGGCTCAACTCTAAAAAGACCAAATGCATACTTTTCGATCGGAAAAACAACACTTCCAGCCCACCCAAGATCCTTTGCGCTGACAACTCCGAACTGGAGTTTGTCAAGTCCTACAAATACCTAGGGCTTTGGCTAGACTCTTCCCTATCATTCTCCGTCCATATCAACAATATTCAGACTAAAGTGAAAGCCAGATTGGCCTTTCTCTTCCGGAACAAAGCATCCTTCACACGCTCTGCTAAACTTACACTTGTAAAAATGACCATCCTGCCCATCCTTGACTATGGTGATACAATCTATAAAATGGCTTCAAAAACAGCGCTACACAAACTGGACGTTCTTCACCATTCAGCTATCCGCTTTGCCACCAATGCTCCCTTTCATACACACCACTGTGAACTTTTCAAACTGGTGGACTAGCCCTTCCTCCAAACCCGCCGACTCCGACATTGGGTCCAGTTTATTTATAAGACACTCCTGGGCAAGACCCCGTCTTACCTTTCCTCCCTTCTCCATCTCTCCAGAAGCACTTACCGCACAAGATCATCTGAGCTTATCAAACTCACTAACCCACTCACCAGGACTACCTTCGGCCGAAACTCCTTTCATTTTGCAGCAGCTTTTGACTGGAACAACATTCAAGACACCCTCAAACTTACAGCGTTTACTTCACAGTCTGCCTTCAAGCAGAAACTTAACATTGTTTTAGTAGACCCCCCTGCTCCTGTTGATTCCACTGTTTCTCACTTGCATACACCCTTCACACACAATATATCATTGACACATCTTAATTTTTTTTTTTCACCCAGACACATGCATCCGCTCGCATACACATGCTCGCACGCACACACACGCATACATTCGTTTAATTTTTGTGTTGTTTCTTATTTATTACACCCTGTCCAGACCTCTACACCCGTCCCGACTAGTTTTTAGTGCTTTTGTGTTTTCTATTGTGTTACTGTACATAGGCTGTGCATTTGTACATCCGTTTTATATTTGTCTAAGTGAGTCATGCTTGTGTATTTGTTATTTGTACCTTTACTCCTAGTGGGGCCTCTTGGACCAGATCAATATTGTAAATAAGAAACTGTTCTTAATGTTTTATCTGGAAAAATAAAGGTTTAAATAAATAAAAAAAAACAATTGAGAATATCTGGAAAGACTTTTGCTGAAAATTGCTTTTCACAGACGCTTTCCATCCAATCTGACGCTGAATCTGAAGCTCGAGCTATTTTGCAGAGAAGAATGGGCAAAAATTTCAGTCTGTAGATGTACAAAGCTGGTAGAGACATACCCAAATAGACTTGGAGCTGACTTGCAGCGATAGGTGGTTCTACAACGTATTGACTCAGGGGGGCTGAATACTTTTGCACGCCACAGTTTTCAGTTTTTTATTTATAAAAAAAATCGTAAATCATATTTCATTTTCATTCCACTTCACAATTATGCGCCACTTTATGTTGGTCTATCACATGAAATCCCAATAAAATAAATGTACGTGTGTGGTTGAAACGTGACAACGTGGAAAAGTTCAAGGGGGATGAATACTTTTTCAAGCCACTGTACCTATACTGTGATATAAAATTACCTATACCTACACCTAAGCTGGATTGGCTGACCAAGGTTTTGTGCCGCACTTCACTGACTGTAACTACACTGGTGACAGCCTCAGGGTCCTAAAGGTCTACATGAAACAGCTATGTGGAATTCTACAATGGCTTGGTCAAACAGTTTTATCGTCCCTTGCGTAATGACATGGGGCAAACACATATGTCACAGTTCAGGTCTTTCCTCACCTGGCATCCAGGCTCTGTCCCAGAATCTGCAGACAGCTGACTATGGAAGTAGCATTGTTACCTGGAGAGGAGACAGGATAACATATTCAACAGAAAACACTCCATACATACTGGTTACTATCTGTAAGGAATTTGGTGAGTCAAGAAGTACAGCTCACTGTCTGATAAAAAAAAGGAATAAAGTCTTATCCATGAGTTTTACAAGCCTTTTCATTCTGAGCATTTTATACTGCCAAGAAAACTAGAAAGCAACAATCCTGATAGATACCAATAAAAACAATTTATCTGCCCAAATGTGCAGGTTGTAGGTTTGAGCATGTAGAGGTGGATTCAGTGTTCTATATTACTTCATGAATACATATCGATTCAACAAGATGTTAAAACATTGACTCAAATAATTTCCCTAGAGTCAGATTAAGGGTGTATTCACACTGGGAAAGTCTGCTAGTTCACTTGCTTTGGTCCAGACCAAATAGAATTTATATTTTTCTTGTTTGGTGTGGTCTACTTTCACATTGCCCTTTTTGCAAGTGAACCAGCATTATGAAGCAAAACCACACATGTGCTGACGTCATTCATTCATTGGACAGACATTCTGCCTGATCTACAGTTTGATCTAATATATGGTTTGATTAATAAATACATCTAAAAAAAGAAAAGCATCAAATTAGTGTTATTTCATATTGTTAAAATATGAATGTCATTGCGACGTTTTGTGGCTTGTAGCCTATGAAGTGAAACGTATAATTTTCACTGTACATTTTTCCTGTACAGTCTGGCTTTGATGTAGTTGTAGGCTGCACGTCTTCGGGCCAGGGATGCACTGAAGTCGGGGTAGAAAAAGATCTTGTGCCCGCGAAAACAAAAGTTGTCCCTTCTCTTCCCAAAGACACGCTCTTTATCTTGGTAGTTGTGGAAAAGCACAATAAGAGCTCTGTTGTTATCCCCTCCGTCGGCTTTCGCTCTCCCCACCCTGTGTGCGCGGTCCAGCCTCAGCGGTGCCGGTGTGGGGATGAACTCGGGCCAGAGAATCTCTGTAAAGAGCTCCATCATGAACTTGGCCGGGTCCCGATCCTTCCATCTTCTCCTGGATACCCACCACCCTTAGATTGGATCTTTGTGAACGATTCTCCAAATCATCCACCTCGTCAACGAGCACATTATACTCCGAGTGGCATAATCGCTCTCCAGTAGGGGTGTGAACGTTTACAAAAATGCCTAACCGTGTACACGACAAATTGTTTTTTGTGTACACGGTTAACCGTGACGTCTCACCTCTTATAATAGGTCCATGATACACACACACACACACACACACACACGTTCGCCGTCATAATCGCACTTCATTCATTTCCTGATTAATATAGCCTATCGCTTTCTACATGTCCACGTTAAATGCATGTTGAACAGGTGTTATAAAGTTCGGGCTACTTACGAGCGTAGTTCACGTCAACCGGGTAACTTTAATCTTTAGGTTATCTTTCATCACTCTTCTGTGGCTGTGAGTCGAGCCCCAGCACAGCGACTCCCCGTGTGTGTGTGTGCGCTGATACACACACTCACTCACACACACTCGCCGAGGGACAGACAGATTCTCGGCAGACTAGCTTTTATCCTCCCCAATTAGTTTATTAGTGATGTAAAATCAATAAACGCGTGTCTCCAGAACATATTTAAAAACTTTTAAATTTGAAGAAAAAAAAAAAAAAACGGTTTTCGTTTATTGATTTTTCCTAAACGGTTATGATTTACTTAACGGTTACACGTGTACACGTGCACACCCCTACTCTCCAGAACAACAACTCTGTCACTATAGTCGGATAGCCCAGCTTCTTCTTTGCGCTCCAACGAAGGCGGTCGCTTTTATGTTCCCTCCTGACCCTTATCTCTCCTGCTTCTGCCTTTGTCTTGTGCTGTCTTTGTCTAAATCTATCAGAGCCTCTCTCTGCATTTCTCTCTGAAACCTAAAATCAAGAAAACTGGGCAAAGGGGAACCCGCTTGGCCTGACGGAACGTTTGCAGGGGGATACACGCTGGACCCGTGGGGGAAGTGGAACACTGTGTGTCTCTCCATACTTTCCATCGAGGACGTGGAAGATGTTTACATTATTGGGATTATGGTATGCTTCCTGCTGTTTGGAGTTGGCTGCCTCCTGTTCTACCGCAAAGCTAGGAAGGTGATGGCAGCATATTCGGCTATTGGAAAGCTGCCCGTAATGATAGAGGGACTGTGCCGGGCTGCCAGCAATCTGGAAGCGATTCCTGGACTTATTCGCAAAAAGGATTCCATCTTGGAGCGGTTGGACAACCCGTGACGGGTAAAGAGGCCACAGGAATCAGCTATTTTGGATTATTACCAGTGACTTAAATTGTAGGCAGTACATTCCAGCACCGGCCAACATATTCGCTATCTTCATTCGGCTTCCCCACATCGGCCTTGGATGTTATGCAAACAGACACTCTGCTCCCCACCCTCCCCCACACCTCCTCTCCTGTGAACTTGGTCTCTGGTTCAGAATCTTCAAGGTCGTCTCCATGGCCGTCAACAGCACCAGGCGGCAGAGACACTTGTTGAGTCTGAGCGTTGATTAAATCCACGGCCTTACACACACACACACATACACCCCTGGACTCAACGCCTTCTGGACTCAACGCCTTCTGGACTCCCCCCCTCTCCCTCCTCATTACGGTGCGGTATACTGCGATGGGCTGCGTGAGCCTGTTGGCTGCGTGCTCCCCCCAGTGTCTGAGCTGTGACACTTCCCCTCCCTTTGACCCTTCCCCCATCCCCAATGTGCAAGTCCTCAAGTTTTCTGTCTGTGATGTTTTTCTATGTGCTTTCTGTGCCAAGGTGTTTTTTTTCCTAATCCCACACTGCACTCCCTAACCCTAACTCTGATCTTCTTTGACTTCCCCAACATATTTGAGGACCGGTGATGCAACAAAAGTATTTTGTTTCAAAGGGGTAACCCCAAAGTAAGCTGTAACTAAAATAAATGCAGATAAAAATGAAAAATGTTCTGGAGCCTGCCTAAATTAGAGCTGGAAGACCGGTAGGGCCAGCCCTCCTAAATCTTTAAGTCTGCAAACATGTTTTTTTTACCTATACTTTGTGCTTTGTATCCTCAGACAAAAGGAACAATAATTGAATCCAATCTTTATGTAACAGCTTTTGGCAGAACAATTGGTATACTTTGAAATAAATACAAAAACCTAGGCGAAGTCACCATTTTGATTGCATTCATTCGACTAATCATGGCTAGAGGAAGTGTCCGCAAAAATTAAATATCATGTTTAAGTTTATCAGTCATAGCACTGTAGTTCAATTTGTAAATCAGGTTTGATTGTTTGAGAATAGTGGCTTCTAGGTACTTTATGTGTTAAGTAACTTAAACCGGAAGATTACTGAGAAGCCATAAATTCACACTTTAAAAAAAAGATTATATCGTCAGCATACAGGGCTATGTGGTGATCCATCCCACCGAGGTGTATGGAAGTAATTTTGCGGTTGATTCTGATTCCAATAGCCAGGGGTTCTATGCATAGGTCTAACAGCTGTGGGATCAGGGTGCAGCCTTGCCGGACACCACAATGTAAACTAAAAGGGGGAGATCTCTCCAAGTTGGTAAGAACGGATGCACTTGGATCGGCATAGAGCATCTCCTGATATCCTATTATACTACTTTTCTGGTCTTAATTTCTTGTTAAAAACTGCTATAGAGCAACCTGACACGAATCACATCACAAAAAACTATGTAGATTTTCGGGACACTCTTCCTAGCGAGCACAGCAGTCTCTCTCTGCTCTCTACACACTGCTTTGAGCTTCTCCGCCCCTCCCCCCCCTGATGCAAACCCCACTCCGTTGTGATTGGTTACCTTCCTTCCAGTAGCGGGAAATTTCAGAAAATGTCCAGGAAGGTGGGGGCATGCAGCTGGAGCTTGCCTGAGCGGCAGAAACGATCCCAGCGTGACTCACACATACCGGAAATTTGAACAAGTTCGGCTTGACCGGCTGCCATAGTTTTTAGTGCTCTGCATAGCCACCCCAGATGGTCAGCAGGGAATACGTCGAAATGCATGTACGTAATTATTTGATACTCTAGTATGGTTAAACATGACTATAAATCATTATAACAACGTTTATAGGTCATAAAAGTCGAAAAGTATCATAGGTCCTCTTTAACCATGCACTGACATCTTTGCCCAGGCCGAACTCTTCTATGGTTAACAGCATGTACCTCAACTTCACATGATCAAACGCTTTGTGTGCATCAAGTGCAAGGACTCATGAACAAAATAAACTACCCTATTCATCCTACATTTTCTCTCAGGGACACATATGTAGCCTGGTCCTACCAGACCATCTTACTTCATTTAATTTGTACAGAAGATCTGGTATCCCTCAAGTGACAAATGTATACTCACTTGAAGGCGGGTGTCTGAAGTTTAAAACTATTGGATCATAACGCATAACGTTTGGTCGTGACGTCATGCTTATGACTACAACTGAAACTGGCGCACAACCTCAACATCATTGTTCTCAGCCACTCCTTCTGTTCGCTGATTGTACCGGTAAAAGAGAAAACCCGCAAATATACCGTGGACCTAGACTGACTACTGAAGAGAAATTAAAATTGAGCGGAAGTAGGTAGGCGGGCGGTGCCAGGCTAAAACATCTGTGGTATAGACACTACTCGTGCGTTGGCATGAAAACAATCATACTGAATTTAGAGAAAAGCAGAAAAAGAGAAATGGCATAAATGTCCTTACCAAATAAGGATATCCTATGTCTGACAAGAACTCCCAGTTTGCAGAAAAGACTGAAAAGAGTCAAGAAAGGAAGAGAGGGAGGCAGAGAAAGAGATAAAAGAGAAGTGTGAAAAATCAAATGAGAGAACCAGAGAAAGAAAACAAGACACAGAGAAATATAAGGCACAGCCTGATTTCGAGCACTTGAGACATTAACTTGAGACCGGTATGACTGTGCGTGAACGAATTGAACCAGGAACCCTGTAAAGCGTCTTTGAGTGCCTAGGCAATAAAGCGCTATATAAAACCTATCAATTATTATTATTATTATTATTATTATTATTATTATTAAACAGTTCATATATAGTCCATAAAAATAGTGATCTCCAAACAGTTGAGGTGTTATTCAGCATTTAAGGTGAGACACTGCAGGCAAAAACATTGTTTATCGAATTTAGTTGTTTTTGTCTATTTTGCCTCAGTAACATGTCTTCTTTCATACTAGTATAAATCAAATGTCCAAAATGTACATTTAGGTGTTCATTTGTCCAAACCTTGTTTGTTTGCTTGTTTGTATTCTCCAATACAGCCATCTTTAACGGCCATTATTTCAACATCAGTTTTTTTTCGAGACTAGGAACCAAGAATCTCAACTAAAGCATAACATCAATAAAACTTTCCATAATTATTTGTATCACTATTCTGAAGGTTATCACAGAAGGATTTTCAAGTGTTTTTAATTGTCTGATTTATGATAAATTTTATTCCTAAAAATATGCCTTAGTATAGGGGAGAACAGGGTAATGTGAGACATCGGCCAATGCAACGGAACACATTTTTGGTCATGAAGGAGACCTCATTGTAAGCATGTTTTTTTCACAAAAATATTTTTGTTGCATGTAAAAGTACCAGTATCTTGGCCGGATGTAGAAGACATCCAGGTATTTCTAACCATCCTAAATCTGGCCAGAAGAATCAGGACATCCTAAATATTTTTTCTACCATACTAAATAGTATATAATATTGGTATTGGAACGCAGGGTAAGGGTCCTGTGTTCTGACCCCCAGACTGTGTTTTAATCTAACTGGTTCTATCTAGGGGCGACTGTGGCTCAATTGGTAGAGCGGGTCGGCTGATGATCAAAGGGTTGGAGGTTCGATCCTCGCCCTGCCACCTGTGTCATAGTTGTTGTGTCCTTGGGCAAGACACTTCACCCACCTTGCCTCGTGTGAATGTCGATAATTAGCCTGCTATCGGTGTATGAATGTGTGTGTGAATGGTAACGTGTAAATGGGAACAGGTCTCCCTTGCAAAAGAGTCTTCGGACCCAATGGGATATACCTGTATAAATAAAGGTTAAAAAAAAAAAAATCTGTCATTTGACTGTTAATTAAAACATTATGAATTATATGTTGTATTTGATCACAGTTACTTTCAAGTGTTTAGGGAAATAATTTGCTTAATTGACCGAACCCCATGATTCTTTTACTAGTCCGACATTAGTTCTGGATTAAGTGGTTTTCAAGCTATTTTTCAGGATTATAACTGTTACAACATGTGTTGTTATGGTAGTTTCCGATTAGAAAAAGTAAACTGATCCGTTTACCCCATTGATTTCTCTGGTCTGTCTAAGTTTACCCCTAAGCTGGGGTAAAGTGAGACACAAGACAACTTTTTTAAAAACAATCATATTTTCACTGCCATTCGTCCTGAATAAATTCTGATAATTACCATTGCTAGGAAACATGACATGGGAAATGTGTGCATTTGACTGATTAATCATTTTAGTTCGCTTAGAGGGGAGCAAATGTAAAACTTGTCTCACTTTACCCCACTCTCCCCTATATAGTATTTTCCGAATTTATAAAATCTGTTCTGTAAAAAAACTCATGTTGTAAAAATGAAATAAAGACTCTAAAGGCAAATTATGCAACATTTTAATGAGAAAATTAATTAAATACTACCACTAGCTGTATTTTACACAGTAACATTTGTTGGTTTAGCTTTGTAAACACAAGATTCAGACTAAGCTCCACCCCGAACTCCTCCCCGATTCTTAGGGCTTTCTATCGGTCTATCCTCGTATCATTTGTCACACTCACCTGGTCACCATCTCCTTCTCCTTGTTGGAGGCATGGCCACCACTGCTGATTGGATGGATGGCTGTGGACAGGAAGTATAGCCTATGGTATTTAAAGTACTGATCCACCAATGGCAAGACGACCTGGGGGTTAAATGACATTTGTGCTCAGTGTAATTACCTGTCTACATTAAATTCACACTTAAAATTTCAAAAATTAAGTTGTAGGAAAATAATATATATTTCAAAAACTTTGTTTTTGGGGTCATTTTTAGTGAAAAACTTGTAGGTCACTGAGTAGCTCCACAAGAGCAGTTGGGGGTTAAGGGGACCTTGCTCAAGGGCAGCTCGATGTTTACTTCCCCCACTTGTGGAGTCCAAGGGTGGCCCCAAGTATTTTACCAAATAATCCCGTTTAGTTTACAACCATTCAGAGGGCTCCAACGTTGTTCACACAACTGGAATTTTAAATTATTTTAATATAAATGGCATTTTAGACCAATTTCAGCAAGGTTAGCATGCACACATATACAGCAGCCATACCCAAACTTAATTTAAAAACTTTTAATGCATGCAGAGTGCAGACCAAACTTATATATTATCAGCAGCCGCGGCTGGCCCATAGAGGGCGCTAGGGCACCGCCCTCCCCCCTCCCCCAAAAAAAAAAAAATTATCGTTTTTTTTGTGTGTGTTAATTTGAGGCAACTAAACTATTTAATTTTACTTAAGAATGCACACTGAATTTATATTCTGGCACTGTATTTACATTTCATGACGAAATTCAAGCTCTAAACTGACTCATTTAGCTTCTACGGGCGCCAGTTCACGGCGCCTCAAACCCTCGTTCACTCAGAGTGGCCCTATTAATTTCTATTCCCATTCAGTTTCAATGGAGGGTTTGGGGCGCTGGGCATTGGCGCCCAGTAACTGGTTACCTGGCAACAATAACAACAACGTTCGGATCTACTACTAACGGTTGCTCGCGGAGTGCAGTGTTGCCAACTTAGCGATGTTGTCGCTATATTTAGCGACTTTTCAACCCCCCTGGCGACTTTTTTTTCAAAACAGCGACAAGCGACAACTCTAGCTTTTTTTCTGGTGTTATTGGTGACTTTTTCGCCAAGGCAAGTATCACTTTTAACTCTTCTCAACGAGCAGCGGGAGACTCCCCGGCCCCTCTCCCGTAACAGAGCACTGACAGGCGGCCCGGTCCTCGCTCAGCAGTCCCTCCCAGCTGCGGTCAGAGCAGGAGATACACACCTCTCTGCTCGGGGTCCGTTAGCATCCCTATTAGCAGTTGTAGTAGCAGCTTTCCCCCCCTCTTCTACAGTCTACGAGTAGTGCAATTCCAAATATTATGCAGTGCTTTTTTAAACTTTGAGCATGTATGATTACTGCTAGACTTACCATTATCACGTTGCTTGTTTATGCGATTGACATGTTCATAACACTAGAACCTCACCTATTGCCTATGTTGGCATCATGCCTTTAGTGTGCATATTGTATATAGTTCTCTGCAAACCTATGTTTTCATCATGCCTTTAGTGTGCATATTGTATATATAATTCTCTGCAAACCTATGGTGGTGTGACGCACACAAGACATATGGTCACAATTTGTGTTTATGTATTAATTTTATCAGTGATCATAATCACTTGTTTCCCAGCACTTGCTGATGATTTATTTCAACTTTTATTATCTCTTATTCAGTCTTTGAAGGCTTGTACTTCTGGGTGTGATACCGATTAACGCCAGAGAGAGAGAGAATGTTAACTTGTGTATAATTCTCAATAGTTATTGATGTATTTGCACTTTTAATCTTGCTGATTTCTACAAGGCAGATAAATTAAGTTAAAACCTAGTTCCCCTGCCCCATTTGTCTTTGTAAGGAAATGTTCTATTTTGTCTTTATTATTTTGTCAGAATGCACCAGAATGCTTCATTTGTATGCGAAAATCACAAAAAAATCTTCTGGGGGAGGATCCCCACCGACCCCCCTACATGGGTTTGGTTTATAAAATTTCAGCCCCACCTAAAAGAAAATTCACCAACCGCCACTGATTATCAGTATCATTATTCGTGAGTTAAGAGCAAATATTTAGAATTATTGACTGACTTGGGAGTAATAGCCTATGGTGTAATATGGTTTCAGTATTTATAAGGACATATTTTTCTCAAACTTAATACAAAAAACATTGTGTGAACATATCCAAATACAATTAACAGTTCTGACCTTCCCAAAGAACTTAATCTGCTGTTCGTGCGGAATCTTCTCTCCCTTCGGTCTGGTTCCCACATCTAATCGACAGGAAGAACACATTACAAACAAACTCATATTTTCAGTTTAACATTTAGCTGTCTGATCATTCGCTACCTTGTACCTCTTCACCTTTACAGATTAAGTGGGTTGGTCTTAGCCTCCATAAATCAAATCAATTCAATTAGTTTTATATAGCTCAATATCACAAATAGCCATTTGGGACAAAGTTATATGGAAGAAAAGTGGAATGGGGATATAGTTTTGACTCATTAGAGTACAGTGAGTTTAGCTACACCTCAATGGTTACCTTTTTAGATTGTATTTGACTTTCAATACAAGCTCTTATGACACACTTGTTTGATAATTAAGTGCAGGCCCTCAATTCATTGACCCCAGCTGTGGGGTAAACTGAGACAGACCAGAGAAATCAATGGGGTAAATCCACTGATCCACTTACTTTTTCCACTCTGAAACTACCATAACAACACAAATTGTAACAGTTAGAATCCTGACAGCTAGCTTGAAAACCAAATATTCCCAAACTAATGTAGGACTAGTAACAGAATCATGGGGTTTGGTTGATTAAGCAAAACTTTTTTCTAAACACTTGAAAGTAACTCTGATGAAATACAACATATAATTCATATTCAATAGTTAACATTCAAATGACAGATAGAACCAGTTAGATTAAAACACAGTGTGGGGGTCAGAACACAGGACCCTTAAAGCCAGCTAGTGTATGGGCGTCCACTTGTGATCTGATTCCACTTCCCCACTCTGTATGTAAATCAACACGTACATCATTTGCGTTTGCGTTGCTGTTTTTAACCGGCGGGGGGACTGCAACTGAGCTAAAACGAGCCCTGCAATACATCGTAGCTTCATGTAGGTTATAATGATCAGTATTTGTCTTAATGGATTTAGGGAGCAGTAGCTTAACCCTCTCAATGCACTCCCGACTGCCTTACACCCTTGGTCCTCAGGGGTCATTTTGACCCCAAATAGTTTGGTGTTTTTTTAAAGCCTGAAGTATAAGTTGTCAATACATTTTGTGTTACACCTTTACTCTGACTTGTGTTATGTATTGTGGCTATTAGATGTGATAAAACTGTTTCGTTCGTACATTTTATGTGTTAAACTGTTTTATTTTGAAGTCCGGATTGAGTAAGATTGGTTTCCGGGTGGGTTGAGAAAATGTGGGTTTATTGTGAAAAAACAAAGGAAGTGTTGGTTATTTTTTGTAAGTTAAGATAGTGACAGGGTGTATTCACGTAGGGGAACAGAGAGGGCGATAAAGGGAGATTTTCATGTGTTTCTCTTGGTAGGCTCCTCCCATGAGTTTTCTCTGGATAGAGACACCTCCCTTTGATTAAAAAGAAGGGACCGAGGAGAGAGACGAGAGTTGGGTACACAACTCGGTGACACACAGGCGGAATGCAATAAGCACATCTCCCTCTCTTTCTATCTAAACACAGATGACTTGGTAAAATTGAAAACTTTAGAGGGGGAATGAAAGAATAGGAAATCTCATAGAATGGTGAATAGAATTAACGGAATATTGGTGGTCTAAAATGACTCCTTCTGTTTGGCAATATCTCTTAAGTCCTCACCATTTTTAAGATTTCGGGGAATTTAGATCAGGGATAGGCGTAAGATTCAATCGGAGAGCATGCACATACCTCAGTTCATCTTAAGCTTGAAAACAAATTGGGGAATTCATATTGGGGTAAAGCGTAAGACTAAATCGGAGAGCATGCACATACCTCTGATTTTTACAACAAATTTAGGAAATTGACCAAGTAAACATCTATAATGGGGAATAGAAAAAACTTTATATGTAGGCATATAAACTAATTTCTGTCTTTCTGTTATATGATTTAGTAATATCATTTAATTTGAATAAAAACCAGTAAAACGTTCCGCACGTCTCTGTCACATTAGTTTATGTTGAGAATACCACGGACCTAGATAGGGTTTTTTCCCAACAGAACGAGAGTCGCCCCTTTGAGGACACAGCGTAAATTTGGTATAACCCGTGCACAGCCTACATTTGCTGACAACACTACAATACATAATCTCATACACCAAATCTTTAAAAAAAAAATAATAGGTTTTAATACTTTCCCAGGTTTAACGCGGGCATTTAAATTCCGAAAATAGTATATCTGTTCTATTTTTTTAGGAAGGGTGGTTTACAAAAATAAGTTGCATAAAACTGAATATAATAACTTGTGAAGGATATCTTCTGTCTGAGAGTAGTGAATGAAATAAATATATAAGTCTTCAAACGGGTATAAGTTTCGAGGATTTATTTTCTGATAACGAACATAAGGGGAAAAAAAGAGGAAGATTATCTGAAACAAATATAAAGTGTGATAGTACATACATAAACTGGTTTCATTCTATAGATGAATAGGTTTTGATGAATTAAAACGCTGAATACCGTGGTACTTATTGAACATTTTCCTTTATTTAGAAGTATCTCAGGTAGTCTTGAGGGTGATTCTTGCACTTTCAACCGCAGAGGCCGGGGTTTGCATCTCATAGCACGAACCGTGGTGAGATGATGTGTACACCATCTGGATGAGCTTGCTGCTGTTTATTGACACTATCATGTAGGTAGGTAAGAGCTATGCTAACATTTGCATCTGGTGGAATATAAACAGCAGTGATAATTACCACTGTCAGCTCTCTGGGCAGATAGAAGGGTCTGCAAACTACTGTCATTGCTTCTATGTCCGGGGAGCAGTGAGTGTCCGTGCTCTTACTGCTTGCGCACCAATCATTGTGAACGTAAACACACACTCCCCCTCCTCTGCTCTTACCGGAGTCCTTGTTCCTGTCGGAGCGGTGGATAGTGCATCCCGCTAGTAGAACTGACGCATCCGGGATCAGCTGATGTAGCCAGGTCTCCGTGATGATCATGACACAGCAATCGCGAACAAAGCTGTTGGCTACTAGATGTAATTCCAATTCGTCGATTTTGTGAACGATGGATCTTGCGTTAGTCAGGAAGATGCTGGGTAACGGAGGTTTGAGTGGCTGTTTCCGTAGCCGGGCTAGAAGACCCGCTCGGCAACCCCGCTTCTGCTTGCGCTCCCTGCGCCGCCTTCGCCGCTTGCTTGGGCCATCAACAATCCAAGGCGACTCCGGTGACCTCGCTATGTCAAGCGGGATGTTATGATTCCGCAGGAAGTCGCTCGTAACTGCAACCTGACAACGTAATCCGATGTTCAGGAGCTCTGTGTGGCTGTACATATGTTTAGCTTGACATCACGTCCTAAGACACACTAAAAACACAAACGACACGAGCATAATACACTTAATCAGAGAGCCAAGAGCCGCTGCGTCCGTGCGCGCCACCATCAGCTCAAAAGGGCTACTCTACCTACTGTCTAATATCAACAGAGACATCCTGATTAATTAAAACAAGTTTCCTGTATACAACCTAGACAACTGGGACTCACTCAAATGAGTTCCTGTCCAATCACCGGAGTCAACAGACCTTCTTTGTCAATCAATCAAAGTTTGTTGAGTGGGCACTGTTTTAAAATTGACTATCCGGGTTTTCCATGAAACCCCCCCTTGCCTGTGTGACGTCAGTGACGGGACGTCAGTGACGTAACCGGCCCGGAGGAGTCGCTCACCTTTTCTTCCTCCCAAGTTCATTGGATACCTGGCCACCAGAGGCTCCACCTCTGACCAGCATTTAAGCCCGAACGCGGCTCTTCCAAATTTGTCGTGATCACAGCTGACTGCTGTGCGCTGAGTCTGTCTCCGTTCCACACCTGGTCTGCATCTGCAATCAACACACCTACATCTACTCCTGTTTCCCCTGCAACGATTGCCAGATCGTACTACTCCTTACAGTGGTAACTAGGCGTGACTGGCTCCAGTTGATTCTTTTCCCTGTCTCTGTTTCTCGCCGTGCTTTCCGTGATTATAACCCTAACGCTGTTTCTCCTCTGCCTGCAGTTACCCGGATCACTACCTCCAGTCTACCCACCTGCTTCACTACCCCTGGCTTCCCCTTTCACCACCTGCTCCCCACCTCGTTAAATAAACCTTTTTTATCATATGCTACAACTGCCTCTGTCTACTCTTGGGTCCGGTATCAAACCGTAACAAAATTGTCTTCATGCCAGTTTAACCCGCTTGCTGTTGGAGATGCTGGAGGATGTTTTTCCTTCAACAAAGAACCATCTTCACCTCAAAACAAAGGACACATTTTTCTCAACTTGTTCCAGCTGGCCGCTGCGAAACTTTGATCAATGGACTTTGTGTGACACTCTACCAGAGCGTAAGGAAACCAACGGTAGGCTATACCTTCGTTTCCCATTCACTGAAAAGTGAATTCATCTCAAGGAGCGAGCCAGGCGACCAGATTCCCTGTTTCATTTCCTCACGTCGACACCCTAACGGAGGACCAGCTGACGACCCGTTCTCAGCTTATCCGCCTCCGACAAAGTAGCCTGCAGCTGCTTAATCCTTTTTCTGAACCAAGACACACAGTTCCGCTGATGTCTAAACAAGCAGAAAACACTGTCTCCTTTTAACTGGCGAGTTAACGAGACAAAACACCGGACCCCCGGCACCTCCTCTGTGTTCGCATCGCGGCACCGGCCACCCGAGCCCCGCTCTCCGTTCACGAGGAAAGAGATTTGAGACCGCTGGATGCGTTCTCCAAGTAAGGTCTTTGGCTTATATTCCGGGCAGATAGTTTAGATAGGTACTTTAAAGTGATCACTAATCTCTGTTTTACTTTGACTTTGATCAACGGACTTTGTGTGAAGCTCTACTAGAGCGCAAGGAAACCAACGGTAGGCTATACCTTCGTTTCCCATTCACTGAAAAGTGAATTCATCTCAAGGAGCGAGCCAGGCGACCAGATTCCCTGTTTCATCTCCTCACGTCGACACCCTAACGGACGACCAGCTGACGACCCGTTCTCAGTTTATCCGCCTCCGACAAATTAGCCTGCAGCTGCTTCATTCTTTTTCTGAACCAAGACACACAGTTCCGCTGATGTCTAAACAAGCAGAAAACACTGTCTCCTTTTAACTGGTGAGTTAACGAGACAAAACACCGGACCCCCGGCACCTCCTCTGTGTTCGCATCGTGGCACTGGCCACCCGAGCCCCGCTCTCCGTTCACGAGGAAAGAGATTTGAGACCGCTGGATGCGTTCTCCAATTAAGGTCTTTGGCTTATATTCAGGGCAGATAGTTTAGATAGGTACTGCTTTTAAAGTGATCACTAAACTCTGTTTTACTTTGACTTTTGAATGTTTGATTTGCTGTGCTGTTCATGATTTATTTTCTCTACAGAGAGAAGTGTGTTTGGTTTTATTTTTCCACTGCTGGAAATTACAGTTGTGCTTTTGTTTACATTAACCCACTCAACCGAGCCACGCTGGTTACATGTAATACTGTATAGAGATGGGTTATAGCTTGTTGACGTGATCCAGTGTTGAACAACCCCTATTATCTTCAGACCATTTGTTGAATGAAAAACATATTTTCCCGCAAAGAAAAATGTCTTGTGTGGTCAAAGTGACCCCAGTACAATAGGAGGGTTAAACAGTGGCTGCAGTTTGGGGTGCTGTTGACTGGTATGTAATCGTTAGCATTTCTTGTGTTATTTGTGCCTTATTGCAGGACTGCGGTATTAGCTTCAGCTGCTAACGCTCCTTCTCAGTTTCACACCATAAGCTGCACATTTTTAAGTGATTAAGATGTTTATCTTGGTCTGAGCAAACACTGCACTAGTATTATCCACTAACAATTGTTCAACAAAGTCATTGGCTACCCGGCACAGCCTGCACTGCAAGTCCATGCTGTTTACAGACTTGCGTACACCAGGTGAGAGCTGGCGTGGGATTTGAGCGTACCCTACGCTCATGTCCAAATTGATAAATGCGGAGGTTTGCGTTGAAATGTGCGTACACCCACTTTTCTGGTCTACGCACGGTTGATAAATGAGGCCCAATGTGTCTTTAATGTGTCCTGAGATTGTTTCCACCTGTAGTTAGGCTGTCCACTTATGTTCGAATCACTCAAACCACATGTTAGTGCCAGGTGGAAACAGGGTCTACATGCAGTACTTGGCATGCACATTATTTACATAATAAGATAAAAGTCTCACCAAACTCCATCATGTGTTGGTGTGCCTGGTCTATGTATGTGATGAGTTGCTGAAGGAAGGTGTAGGCAAATCGTTTCTCTATAGCTGGAGTGTCCAGCTCTTGCGACTTCACACCTCTACAAAATAACACACACACTCTCAAAAGAAGCGGAAACGGAAGTTTCTTATTAGCAGTTTCACATGAGGGGGTAGATATCAATGCACCAAATGTATCAATTTATCAAAGTTACAGATCAACAGGGCTCTATGCTGGTACAAACATCTTTCTACTGGAAACATTCAGATACTATTAGCCCCTTTTACACAGCCAGTGAAAGCCGGGAAAATGCCGGCCTTTCCACCCCCGCACTGCTGTACCATTGCGGAACGGGAGACGAGAGGCGCAACAGATTGTACCTCGGCGGTAGTAAAATTCCCGGAACAATCTGTTGCGCCTCTCTGTATAAATGCATCTGCTTGTTGTTGCGGAACAGGGGCGAGTGTGACGTTCCATAGCCTACGTTCTAAACATGTGACCATGGTAGCAGTTGAAGGACGTGTGTTTAACATTAACCACGGCAGCCTGATGTCCCGTAGAAATCACCAAATAAAAGGAACACCGTATAACCTAGCTGTTCATAAAGTCCGCTGCTCATTCAAAACCCCCACGCTTCATTTTCCAGAGTTTATTTCTGCCCGGGGGAAGTTGTACAATGAAGTGGGAAAGCTAGGCTAAGCTAGGCTGCGACCGGATCACCCGCCGCTAATATTATCCTTAAGTCTGAGCGTATATACACACTTTTTTTCTGTCTACAGTAACGTGACTTCACACACTGTGTGTGTGTGTGTGTGTGTGTGTGTGAGAGTGTGTGTGTATGGCAGAGCGCTGCCCTCAAAGAGACTCGCTCACAGCCAGCCTGTCACACAAACACACACAGGTGATCGCTCGTAAGTGAGCGGAGTGATTTTGGCAGTTTGTTCCCAGTGATGTTGGACTCAGCGCATAGCGAGATCAACCGGCACATCACGCGGACAGTAAAAGACGGCCATCTAACTGCACTTCTGCTCTCAATTCACCGGCCACCGGTGTTGTTTTAAAGCAGCTGACCGGCACGGCGCTAAATGTTTACGTCACACCTGACAGGCAACTCTCTTTCATTCCGGAATGTGGAACGCTGTGTAAATTGGCACAATGATGCGCCAGCAGGCCGGCTTTGCTTGGTTCTGTGTAAATAACACAGAACCAAGCAGAGTCGGCATATTGGCGTACTGTTGTTCCGTCAATATGCCGCAACCTCTGTGTAAAAGCGGCTATTGATAGGACTCTGGGTCAACAACACACACACTGTAGTTTGACTTCAGGCAAATACACAAAATCACATAAATTCAACCAATCACACCTATTCAACATATGAATCAACATCCAATCAGTGTGTTCAGTGTGACGTTTTTTTCCTACCTAGACACAGTGTAACCGTTGATCTGGAGGAACTTAAGGACATCTTGTGCTTTTTCTCTGTCTTTGGATTTTTCTTTGGCAGTTAGTGTATCATAGGGAACCAGCAGAGGATGGTTCCCCCCACCTGCACAAACAGATTCAATAATTGCAACAGTTGGTGTTGATGGTGGAAAAGAATGAGATTTAGGAAACACTGTGTAGATGTGTCCTGTTATATCTACCTTTGGCTTCCAGCTCCATTTTTTTTCTTCTGGCCCAGATATTATGATAATTCTCTGCAAGCAGCTCTGCCATTGACTAGAGAAACACAATTATTACAATGAAATCACTATTTTCTCTTTGTGCTAGAATAGCCCAGCTTAAGGGAGGGGAAACTATTATTGGTCATACATACACTATATTGACAAAAGTATTGGCTCACCTGCCTTGACTCGCATGTTCGCAGGAACATAAGTGACATCCCATTCTTAATCCATAGGGTTTAATCAAAGATAGGATATAAAATGGATGTAGCATCCAGGCTGACCTCAGTTATTCCAACCCATCTAGCTGACGTATACCTCCGAGGCGACGTGAGGGCCAACGGGCGGGTAGCTGTCACTCAAGAGGCTGTGCCCCTAATTATTCGTACAATTTAACCTCCAAAAGAAGAGAGACTAGCCTGCTGGAAAAAAATCACCCCCCTCAGTCTAAGCATACAGACTAGAATGTTTAATAATCCTGTGAAAACGGCATACTTAACATGGGAGTCAACGAGAAATTGCTGTTTTGAAACCTGCCCCTAGCGGCAGCCAGGGGCAATTTGTCACTTAACTGCAAATGGTGGACTCACGTCATATTAAACCCTATGGATTTTTTTTATTATTTTTTTTAACCTTTATTTATACAGGTAAATCCCATTGAGACCGAAGACTCTTTTACAAGGGTTCTTAAACCCTATGGATTAAGAATGGGATGTCATGTACGTTCATATGCGAATCAAGGCAGGTGAGCCAATACTTTTGGCAATATAGTGTACTTTGCTAATCCTTACCTGCATGTCTCTAGACAGTGTTACATTGCTCATATCAATAGGCCTGGGGCTGAAAGCTGGCACTCCATCAAAAGACTGCTGTGGAAGATATATATATTGATGTCACTTTTCCATGTGGTTTGCCTTTTTTTCTAAATGAATAACCTCTATAACATTGGTTTTCAACTGGTCTAGCATCAAGACCCGTCTTTTGCCTTTGAAATGAAGTTGTGACCCAGAATTCTCAAAATGTTTAAATACCCAACCTAAGTTAGGTACACAATGCTTTTGAAATACATCCAGCAGGTGATGTTCAAGTTCAAACATTCTAAATTAACGTGAAGGAACATTAAGTAAAACTAAAAATACAATTCCTTATAGAAATAGCTGTGTGAATGCAATGCTGAAGAAGCGGACGCTGAAGAAGCGGACTCTTCATTGCTGAATGTTGATAAAGTATGAATATATCTGAATGGGATCGAAATGTTGAATGATGCATGAAATATGGAAAAGCATTGAATTATTATAAATGTTCAAAAGCTGACGCAACACTGGATAGCTGAATGAATATGAAGGCTTGGACACAGTGACATTTGTGCAACGCATGAAGAAAATCTGTCAAAGCATTCATGAGATATTGCGTCCACAATAGTCAAGGTCACAGTGACCTTGAAATTTGACACATGACCTCTTAAATCAGGGGTGTCCAAACTACGGCCCGCGGGCAATGTGAAATGGGCCTTTGAAAAAAAAAAATATATATATATATATATTTTTTTTTGCATTTCTTAGTTAACCCACTAGAGCAGGGGTGTCAAAACTGATTGATTGGCCCATGGCACATTTTAAAAATGTAATGTCATATGGCCCTTTTAATTTTTAAATAATTTAAATGCACTCATTATATTACAGAGAAATATGTCCCATAAAAGAAAAAGAGCACCAAGCCCATCCCAGAGGATCCTGCATAACATTTTTTTTTAATTCATTTAATAATTAATAAAATATAATTTTGTATGAATAATAATATTCATACAAAATTCTTCGGATTTAGCCTCTTAATTTCCCTCTCAAAGTGCACCAGATTCATGCATTTCACTTTAAAAACTTAAAAAAATCTCACGGGGGGGGGGGGGCATACCCCCGGAACCCCCTACGAGGGTCGGGATCCCGACTGGCTACTATTTTCACCCAGCTGGACATTGAACGCAAAAAAGGAAAACACTGGGTGTATCAATGGCATTTAACAAGAGAGGGGATGTGTCTGTTTAATGTGCAAGAAAAGTGTTGCCGTGAAGAAGGATTACAATTGACGAAGACACTATGAAACTAAACATCAGAGCAGCTACATGTCCTGATAATGTGTTATTTTTGCAAAGTGGCCCGGCCCTTCGAAGATTTTTCCGTATGTGGCCCTCAGAGGAAAAAGTTTGGACACCCCTGTCTTAAATCCTATGAGGTATCATTGAGTCAGAGTCAACATTTGTGCAAAGTTTGAAGAAAATCCATCAAAGTGTTGATGAGATTGTGTTTTGAACCTTTCCCTATTCATTTGAATGGGCATCATTTATCATACAATTATCAATTACTGTATATGAGCATTTAGAATGAAATCACTAATGTCCTGAAGGAGGTGAACATTTTAAGTGGTAAATTAAGTTTATAGGATGAAGTCTGTGTTCTTAATTACGAAGTTATCAAAGTAAAATTTTTCATCTGACGTCATTAAATGGATAAAATCATACCTCACAGACAGGAAACAATGTGTTCTAGTGGATCATAACATTTCACAAATAGCTAAAGTTTGTGTGGGTGCACCCCAAGGTTCCATTTTGGGTCCCTTGTTATTCAGTTTATTTATTAATGACCTACCTGAAGTCTCTCCACCTACTGTCATCCGTCAGATGTACGTTGATGACTCAGTCATATATTTACTAGGGGTGGGAATCTCTTGGCACCTCACGATTCGATTCCGGTTCAGAGGTCAACGATTTGATTCAAAATCGATTCTCATTGCATCTCGATGCATTTTTTTTAAATGTGCATACCCATGTGTGATTTTCAAAAATATATTTATATAGGGGGCGCCCTTAGCTCAGTTGGTAGGGTGTCCCCCCCATGGGCCTCGGCCAGCAGCGGACCCGGGTTCGAGACCTTCTCTGCATGTCACTCCCCTCTCTGCCCCATTTGAACTATGTCTCTACACTATCAATAAAGCATAAAAATGCCAAAAAATATCTTAAATAATAAAAAAAATTATATATATATATATATATATATATATAAATATATATATATATATACTGTATATATATTTATATACACATCTGAGTTTGCTACTCAGAGTTTGCTAATCACTTCCTACTTTTGTGATGATCATAAAAGACAAACAACAGATTAATTACCTTCTCTAATATTGCATTAGAGAAAAAGCTTTTCTTGTCACAAATATGACTGTCTATGACCAGTGCAATAATCAATGCAGCTTGCATTTCATCACAATATGGAAGTATGTAAAAACTAAACCAATTCAGTTTTATTTTATTTTTAATCTTGTAAATCATGTTTTTATAGGATTTCTATTCTATTATATTCAATGTATGTTTATCTCATGTTTGGTGTTTTATGTTTACTTTATTATACATCTTGTTTTGGTGTATTCTTTTAACTAGATATGCCTTCTTGGTCATGCAATATTGTGAGCCTATATTTGCACATTGGGCACCTTTTAATTGTATTATCAAATTCTTGTATTATTATTCATTTTAATCCTTTTGTTTTTAGCTTAACACCAATTCCTGTCCAGGGACTACAGACGAAAATTAGCCATGTGGCTATAATCTGGCTCAATTGTATATTGTGCACTGTCCCTGCTAAATAAACAATAAATGAAATGAAATGAAATGTAATTTGAACACATTGTGCCAAAAGTATGGCTTGGAATTCAGCTCTCATACAAAAACGTAAACAGAAATAAAGCTGGTGCAGGTCATATGGGTTTGCTGCTCTCAGCCCTTTTGTCGTCACTTTTGTTAACAACTCACACTAGTATTTACGAATCGAATTAAAAAATAAATAAAAACTTATATATATATTTTTAATTCGGATTATAATTGATCTGAATCGATTCTGAATCGTTTGAGAGAGAATCGCGATGCATCGGAGAATCGATTATTTTTCCCACCTCTAATATTTACATGCTAAAAACAAGAAGCAAGCCGCAAAAAAACATCAGCTGTAAGGGTCAATATTTCAAATAGGTTAGCAAACTCCTGTATGCACCTAAATGTTGATAAAACTGTATAGCAGACTGGTCCCCTCAGCACCAGATAGCACCAGCACCAGCAGCAGCATATCCTCAGAGTAGAGAAGGCTACTCTGGGCGGGCGGCGGACACAATATGACCCAATGTGATCACGCCTCGCGGAACCTGCGATTCGTTCGGCGCTGCGCCGCGTTGTGCAGTGTGTTCGTAGCTTATGTATGTTCCTTTCAAAATCAGCAAATAGCGATCCAGATCCAGACGTGACAATAGAAGGGAGAAGACTCTCAGTGTTCCAAGAGTTCAAGTACTTGGGAATAATTAGATTCTAAGCTCACTTTTGAAAAAAAACAAGTTAAAAAAGTCCTAAACAAAATCAAATTCAAGTTATCAAATGTCAGACACATCAGGAATAATTTAACTACAGAGGCCTCAAGGCTGTACCTTCATGCTATGATTTTCTCACATATTAATTACTGTCTTACCTAGGGATGGCCATTTAGAATTTTTTCTTTAACCGGCTAACCACCAGAATTAACGGTTATTAACCGGTTAACCGTTAAGATTTAATGTAGCCTATTTATAGTGAAATACATGAAGCATTATAGCAGGGCTCCAGACCTTTTTTTGTTCCAAGGACCGGCATATTAATTTAAAAACAATTCAGGCACCAGTAGCCAATTTAAATGCCTACATTTTGACATTCACACGGCACCTTTGTCTGTTGTGAGAAGAGGTCTAGTATGCGAATGTAGGAACAGAAAGTGCAATAAGTGACTGAAAAGGGACATTTACACACACACAGGCTTAGGGGATTGGCAGCCCACTGAAACCCGGTGCTAAGTAGTGCTCTGCACGGGGCAACATTTTGAAAGACCGTAATATTGATAAGCTCCGATGTTATCAGTACTGCATAATGATCCTTAACGCTTTTGTTTATGACGGATTTTCGCTATTGATCCTGGCACACAATCATGGCAGACCTGTGTCTGTGCAGGGGGCGGGCACTCACTGCCTGGCTTTTCTGTCACTCCCTCACACACTCACTGAGACGGTGATAGATGCAGGATAGCATCCACCTCAAGAAGGCTAATACTATCGCTATGTTAAGCTAGCGGAAGCCCACGCTGTTAATTAAATTATACAAACATATGACACGGGAGTGTTGAGACCATAAGTTGTGACTGGGAGCGTACCATGGACCTATTATAAAGTTGAGCGTAGCCTACACTACTCATTTCATTATTTACCGACAGTTGGCATTCTTACATCCGGTTTAGCGATATCAAAATAAGAGTCCGGATTTCAGAGAAATTAAGATTATTATTTTTTTTTAACAGTTTAACCTTTAGTATTAACCGGTTAAAGATCTTCTTAACGGTTAACCAGTTAACCATGGACATCCCTAGTCTTACCAGCTGGATACAGGCAGGACGGACCACATTACGCTCAGTTGAAACACGTTTTAATCTGATGGCCAGCACTGTGTGTATGTGTGTGTGTGGTGTGGAGCATGGACCTTAAGAAAGTGGAGTGACCATAGTGACTAACTATGATTGACGGATGTTAACTCCTATCATATGAGCTTTGACGGTCATTTGGCCAATCATAAACAGTATTTGTCATTGAGGGGCGGTGACATCAGTCAGTCAGAGCGTCTGCAGGGAAGTTTAGATTTTTTTTCTCTCCGAGTCATCGGAGCGTTCCAGCAGCCGCAGTAGTATTACTTTACCGTGTTAATGTGCCTACTTGGTTTATGTGAATGACTTTTTAAATAAATTCACGGGGTTTGCCAAACGTTGTTTTACAGCCATTTGCATTGATTTATGCGTGCGCTGATTAACTGCCGCGGATGGCGGATTATCACTGCAGATTAACGTGTCACCTCAAGTTAATAATGTGCTTTTGTCTATTGCTGTTTTCACGGTTTTTGAATGGTGCGTGGTGTTCTGGCCTACACACCTGAGGTGAATGTAGTGATTATAGCAGATCAGCGCCGAAACAACACACTCACCTGTTTCCTCTAGCCTGGCTCCGCCCGCCCGCCTACTTCCGGCCAAATTTCATTTTCCCTTCAGTAGTCAGGCTGGGTGTACAGTGCATTTCCCAGCTTTCTACGGAGAATCTACAGTCGTCCAATCAGCGAACAGAGCGAGTGGCTGAGAACGATGACGTCGAAGTCGCGCTCCAGTTTCAGTTGAATGCTGCGTTCCTTTATACTCGTAAGAAGGAGATTTCCGACTTGGTAGTTCCGAGTTCCGACCTGTCTGTGTTCCAGTGCATCTGCTCGCGAAAGTATGGACGCCTAAAACCTTTCTCGTCCAAATAACTAAACGTTAGGCTCTAACAAGTTACTGTTGCCAGGTACCGGTAGATTTATACGTGATGCGATATATGTAGTGAAGTCGGGAATTTCCGAGTTCCCTGTCCAACTGGAACGCACCGTCAAAAGCCGGCTCATGACACACGTGACGACCAAACGTGATGCGATTGGTTGGCTAATCCAGAGTGGCACTGGGCAGATCCAATAGTTTTAAACTTCGACAGACACCCGCCTCCAAGTGAGTGAACGTTTGCCAATTACAGCACTTCCAGACCTTCTGTACAAATGAAATGAAGTACGATGGTCTGGTTGGACCAGGCTATGTTTCCTCCACTATCGTCCCATTTTGCACCATTATGTTCCTGCGCACGACTGAGGTGTGTGTGTGTGCGTGTGTGACTGCGTGAACACGAGATTAACTATGGTGACAGAGTGTATTCTTATGTGTTTGATTGATGGTTGTGTAGCAACGATAAGGCAAATCCTGTTTGCCACAATATAAATAGTTTATTGTAAGGGAATTTGGTGTGATTGATTTGAGGCTCCATGTTATTTTCTGTCTTATTTAAAGCTGGTTTTGCCAGCATTTTTAACCGTTTTTCTAAGCTGTTTTTAATGTTTTTTCTTGGTAAATAGGCTACTGACACACTTTGTATTGTAAAAGTCAAGAAGGTTGGCTGACTAACTTGTTTTGCTCATTTTACTATTCATCTGATAAAGTTTTCTTTGTCCTTAATTCTCTTGACCAGAATACACCAAATTGCTTATCTTAAATGTTCAAATCAGACTCTCAGTGTTCCAAGAGTACTGGGCACTGGGCAGATCCAATAGTTTTAAACTTCAACAGACACCCGCCTCCAAGTGAGTGAACGTTTGCCAAATACAGCAGTTCCAGACCTTCTGTACAAATTAAATGAAGTACGATGGTCTGGTTGGACCAGGCTAGTATTTTTGTAGATTTTTTATGTTTTCTTTTAAGCGATCAACCTGTCAGGGACTACAGTTGAAAATGAGCCTGCGTGGCTAAATCTGGCACATTTACATGTTGAGCTTTGGTGCTCATGTTTATTAATGTGCACGGTCCCTTCTAAATAAAGACATTTAAAAAAATATAAATATATATTAATGAATAGAAGGGATTTTAATTTGTCTGAAAATGCTGAGCAACCCTATTCATTTGCATTGGGCATAATATTTCATGGGTGTGGAGGGGCTATCTGGGACACATCTCTTCAATATTGCGTCAAAGTCGGGTTTATTGACTTCCGGGTTACAGAGCATGGGGTAGGTGCGATCGCTCTATAGCTCCCACTAACTATTTCAGACCTAACTGATTAAACCCTATTTTCATCGATTTGTTGTGTGCTTGTGTTGCCGGTAACACTGATACTGTTTTGGAGAAATGCCTAGAAGCAAGAAAAACGCAAAAAGAGATTCGGCAGAGTCAGATATGTCCTCGGACAGCGTGGTTAGCATGGACGTTGGTGCTAGCTCAATGGCTTCCATTCCGGATCTGCTTGAGCAGCATAGAGCAGCCATAGCCGCTGAGTTTAAATCCATAGCCGCTGAGTTTAAATCATCGTTCGCCAGCATGAACACATGGACAACATCCAGGCCGTGGTCTCAGGCCAGGGGGAAACGTATAACCGATCTCGAGGAGAATGCAGAAACTGTTTGCGGACGCCTGGAGCAACTTGAGGCTACGTGCTCCTCACTGCAGGAAGATAACAAGTTGCTGAAAGCTAAACTATCGGATTTGGAAGGGAGAAGCAGGAGACAGAACGTTCGTATTGTGGGCCTACCAGAGTCACTTGACGGTGCACGCCCCACCGCCTTTTTCTCCGAGCTCCTCGTCGAGATTTTTGGTGATCAAGTTCTCCCTTCTCCCCCGGAGCTGGACAGAGCTCACCGCACTCTGGCACCCAAACCGGGCCCGAGTGAGAGGCCTCGACCCGTCGTCATCCGCTTCCACCGATACCAGACTAAAGACTTGATCATGAGAGAGGCACGTAAACAGGGCGAGCTGGAATACCACGGCCACAAGCTCCGGTTCTACGAAGATTACAGCGCGGAGGTCGTGAAGCAGCGGGCTGAATACAGGGGGGTCTTGGCTGAGCTTTATCAGCGCGGTCTCCGTCCCTCTCTTCTATTCCCTGCGAGGCTTCGCATTACTCTCCAGGGCGGCAAGAGAAAGTGGTCGCGGTCTGTCTCTGAAGCATCTAACTACATATCTACATTGGGTGTGAGTCCGTAGTAAATACGATTGCCTGCTGTGAGTATACAATTTGGACAAATGCTATTTTCATATCCCCAGCCAAACTCTCAGACTGATGGTACTACACGCATTTTTTCTCCCTTTTTTAAAATTAGTAAATTAGCTGGGTGAACGTGACATTTTTGTTGCTTGTCATTTTGACGTATTATCTAGCTCACTCGCTTTTTTGTATCTCTATTTTAAAACGGCTAGATAAGCGTGTCTGTTCTTTATTTTTTTATTTTTTTGCCATTTGGACAGCTTGTCTAACTCACGCCTTGTTCTTTTTTTTGTATTTTGAATCTGCTGGGTGAGCACGGTATGTTTGTTTAGTGTGTTGTCATTTTGACAGTTTGCTGGATTGTTCATAGTGTTACTAGCTGTTATGGGGTGAATTGTACAAGACTTATGTGGGAAGCTAGCACAGGTCAGAAAGTTAAGGCTTGGAATGTTTGTTGTGAGACTAGTAAGGGTCTTTTGGGGTTTGCTGTTTAGAGCAATATATGGGGTGGGTTCTGGGTGGGATGGGGTGGTGTTAACTGGGGGTTTAGCTGAGTTTGCTGTGTCTTCAGTTATTTGTGTTTTCCTTTTTTTGTGTGTTTTTCTTTTCCTCTGTATTTTGCTACTCTTTTTCTTATCGGAGCAACTCTTTTTATTCTCACTATAACTGAGCTGGATGAAGGGCAATCTTAATTTAATTAGTTGGAATGTCAAGGGGCTAAATCACTAAGTGAAAAGGGGTAAGGTCTTAACCCACCTAAAACGGCTCAGGGCTGGAATAGTTTTCCTTCAAGAAACCCACTTACATGACTCTGACCATGGGCGATTAAGTAAATGCTGGCGTGGACAATTTTTTCATTCTAATTTCAGGGGTAAGGCTAGGGACACAGCTATCCTTATTGATAGTAATAATCCTTTTGAGTCCTCAAACATTATATCAGATAAAAATGGACGTTTTATTATTGTTTCAGGCAAACTTTACAATAAGTCAGTCATCTTGGCCAACGTCTACGCGCCTAACGTCGATGACGTAGAATTCTTTAAGAGATTTTTTTCCCAACTCCCCGATCTCAATTCCCATTCTCTTATTCTTGGTGGGGATTTTAATTGTTATCTAGATCCAGTCTTAGATCGCTCTTCCCCCAAGCCTGCCACTCTTAACAGATCTGCAGGTTATATCAAATCATTTATTGCTGATTATAGCCTCTCTGATCCATACAGGTTTTTATACCCCACAGGAAGAGAATATTAATTATTTTCACATGTCCACCAAACTTACACCCGAATTGATTATTTTTTTGTTGATAATTCATTGATGTCAGACCTAAAGTCATGCAGTTATGAAAGTATTGTGATTTCAGATCTCGCTCCTCTGCTCCTTCAACTGGCTTTCTCTGACGTTGAGTATACAAGAAGGCAGTGGAGACTGGATCCATTGTTGCTCACAGATGAGAGTTTTCTTTCACACATCTCTACACATATTAAAACTTTTTTGAGTATAAATAAAACACCAGATGTGTCCAATGCAACAATTTGGGAAGCCCTGAAAGCCTATTTGAGAGGTGAAATTATATCATTTGCAGCACACAAAAATAAGTGTACAAAACAGAAACAAACTGAACTTGCTGATCAGATTCTGAACATGGACAGACAATATGCTAATTCACCTTCATCTGAACTTTACAAAGAACGTTTAAAACTTCAGACATAATTCAACCTTCTTTCCTCTCGTCAAGTTGCTGACCAGTTGCTTAGGAGCAGAAGTACTTTTTACGAGCAAGGTGACAAGATTGGTAAACTCCTGGCCAATCAACTGCGCGGATTTAGAGCGAAGCAACTCATCCCTGGAATACGGAAAGACAGTGGGTGTACAACATCAGATCAGAAATTGATAAACGAAAAGTTCAAAACATTCTATTCAAATTTGTATAGTTCTGATTGTACAGTAGACGTAACGGTGATGGAAACCTTTTTCAGTAACCTAAACATGCCTTCCCTTTCTCAAGACCTGAGACATAGCCTTGAGGCATCTATTACTCAGAAGGAAATTATTGCAGCAATAACATCTATGCAATCAGGCAAATCTCCTGGTCCAGACGGACTTCCATCTGACTTTTTAAAGAAATTTTCAGCCGAATTGTCGCCTTTTTTATGTTCAGTATTCTCAGACTCATTTGACTCAGGTAAACTCCTGCCCTCGTTCTATCAGGCCTGTTTCCCTGTTGTTAAAAAAGGATAAAGATCCTATCATATCCCCCGACCAAACTGGGTTTATAAAAGGACGCCAATCATTTTATAATATCCGCCAGCTAATGAACATTTTATATTCCCCCAGAAATATTGAATCAGAATGCCTCGCTTCTATGGATGCTGAAAAAGCATTTGATAGAGTAGAATGGAATTATTTGTTTTTCACCCTTGAAAAATTCGGTTTGGGTCCTGTTTTCACTTCTTGGGTTAAATTATTATATGCATGCCCTTCTGCCTCAGTATTAACAAACGGCCATTGATCTGCACCGTGGGACCCGGCAGGGTTGTCCTTTGAGCCCGCTCCTTTTTGCTATTGCAATCGAACCACTTGCTATTGCCATTCGCAGTAACAAACAGATTCAGGGGATATGGAGAGGAGGAATTGAACATAAGGTATCATTATACGCCGATGACTTACTTTTGTTTGTCGCCAAGCCAACCACCTCTTTACCGGAGGCACTTTCTGTGTTGGAGGTCGTTAGTCAGTTTTCTGGCTATAAACTTAACTTGAGTAAGAGCGAACTCTTTCCGATTAACAAAGAAGCTCTCAAACTTGATTATACAGCTCTCCCACTCAAAGTGGTGACAGATCATCTGAGTTACCTTGGGGTATGTTTTACCAGAAATTTTAAAAACTTGTTTAAATCGAACTTCCTCAAATTATTGGATCAGGCGAAGCAAATATTATCGAAGTGGTCTCCTCTGGCTTTCTCTCTTATAGGTAGAATAAATTCAATTAAAATTACATTACTCCCAAAGTTCCTATATCTATTCCAATGTCTCCCCATATTTCTCCCAAATCCTTTTTTCAGGCCCTTGACTCTTTAATGATAAATTATATTTGGAATGGTAAACACCCTCGGTTACGGAAAGCTTTTCTTCAAAGACCCAAACAAACAGGTGGAATGGCCCTCCCTAATTTCCAATACTATTACTGGGCTGCTAATATCCGTTCTTTAGTGTATTGGGTGCATTTTCACCTTGACGACTCAGCCCCAGTCTGGGTAACAATGGAGTCCAGCGCTATTAGCCCATTGTCCCTATATGCCCTCTTATGCGCCGCACTTCCACTCTCTTCGGCTATTCCCAACAGTAGTCCCATGATTAAGCTCTCCCTTCGAATCTGGACCCAATTTAGGAAGAATTTTGGAATGCAGAATTTTTCACTTTTCAGCCCAATTGCAGCTAATCATTTGTTTACTCCCTCGATGGTGGATGGTGCATTCAAGATCTGGCATAAAAAAGGCTTAAAATGCATCGGTGATCTATTTATTAATGATCTATTTGCTAGTTTTTCTCAATTGACAAAACACTTCGGTATCGAAAAGATTTTTTCCGATTTCTGCAAATCAGGCATTTTACGCAGAAGTTAATTCCCCAATTCCCTTATAAACCACCAGCCAATCATGTCGATTTGTTTCTTTCTGTAAACCCCACATTAAAATGCTCAATTTATGTGTTTTTCAACCTTATTTCGAAGTTGCATAGCCCCTCATTAGCAGCTATAAGAACCCTGTGGGAGCAGGACCTAGGTTCTGCCTTCACAGATCACATGTGGGATTCAGTCCTGGATCGGATACACTCTACCTCCATGTGCGCCCAACATGCTCTTGTGCAATTTAAAGTAGTACATCATATCCACATATCTAAAACTAAATTAGCTCGTATGTTCCCCGATGTAGACCCGACCTGTGATAGCTGTAAGAGCGCACCGGCATCACTCTTTCACATGTACTGGTTGTGTCCCACCTTGACTGAGTTCTGGACGTCAGTTTTTCGAACAATTTCTGAAGTACTTCAGCATCAAATTAAGCCGAACCCTTTCACTGCAATTTTTGGCATTGCTCCAAATCCGGGCTTGCCTAAAGTGAAGCTGAAGGTACTGGCCTTCACCTCATTACTTGCTCGTAGGGCTATCTTACTCAAGTGGAAAGATCCTGCTCCTCCTTCCCACTCACATTGGATTAGAGACATTATGTCATGTATGAATTTAGAGAAAATACGTTATACTACTCAGGGATCTGAGAATACATTTGACAGAATTTGGCGCCCCTTCCTAAATTATTTTAAAAAACCAACAACAACTATAGAAGAGTAGCTACCTCCTCCCCTCTTTTATTTGATTAAATTGTATTTCTTTATGTTTTTTTTTTTCATATTGATTGTTTATTTCTGTTTCTTGTAGTGTATATTTCGTGTTGTTGGGTGTGAGGGTGGGATGTGGGTGGGGTATGTTGGGGAAAAAAAGGGGAACAAATTTGTATTCATTGTGCTACAATTTTGTTACTAACATTTAATAAAAAAAACTTTGAAAGAAAGTCGGGTTTATTGCCGAAGGAGTGGCAGACCGGAGTGGTGGTTATTCTCTTAAAAAAGGGGAATCAGAGAGTGTGTGCCAACTACCGGGGTATCACACTTCTCAGCCTCCCTTCACAGCCGAGTGTGAAGCAGTTGGAATGAGAATCTGCACCTTTGAATCTGAGGCCATGGTACTCAGCAGGAAACCGATGGATTGTCTACTTCAGCTAGGGAATGAGTCTTAACCCCAAGTGAAGACGTTCAAGTACCTCTGGGTCTTGTTTGCAAGTGAGTGAACAATAGAGCGTGAGATTGGCCGGTAATTGTAACAGCAGGGGCTGTTTTGCACTGACTTAACCGCACCGTTGTGACAAAAGCTGAGTCGGAAGGCAAAGCTTTCGATCTACTGATCGATCTTCGTTTCCACCCTCACCTAAGGTCATGAAGGCTGGGTAATGACCAAAATAACAAGGTCGCGGGTAAAAGCAAGCACAATGGGTTTTCTCAGAAGGGTGGCTGGCATCTCCTTTAGCGATAGGGTGAGAAGCTCAGTCATTCGTGAGCAACTCAAGTCGGAGCCACTACTCTTTTGCTTAAGAGGGAGCCAGTTGAGGTGGTTAGGGGATCTGGTAAGAACGCCCCTGGGCACCACCCTAGGGAGGTGTTTCAGGAGCGTCCAGCTGGAAGGAGGCCTCGGGGAACACCAAGGACTAGGTGGAGAGATTATATCTCCATGCTGGCCTGGGAACGTCTCGGGATCCCCTAGTCAGAGCTGGTCAATATGACCCGGGAAAGAGAAGTTTCGGGTCCCATACTCGAGCTACTGCCCCTGTGACCCGACTCCAGATAAGCGGTTGAAGATGATGATGATAATATTTCATAAAATGTTGAATATATGAGGAGTTTTTTATGAAAATCTTGAAAATAAGTCTGAATGTCCTGAAGGAGTTCAACATTTTGAATAGTGAATTAATTCTAAAGGATGAAATATTAATGAGAAGAAGGGTTTTGAATTCTTCACCATTCTCTTTGAAGTGGCCCATATATTTTTGGGACTATCTCTGAAGTTATGAATTTTTTGAACATTTTGAATATTTTCAAGATGAATATTTTGAATGGTGAATGAATGTATTGGATAAATTATTAATGAGAAAGATCCCGATAGCCTATACAATAGGCTGAAAATATCCGAAATTTTATTTTTTTAAATCCAGAAAATAAAATGCAGTGTGGAAACAGCATTTGCTTACAACCGTATACACTGTATGGCTGCTGTTAAATATCTACTCATATTGTTAATAAAACATTTGTTTAGTTAACTAGTGCAGTGCCCGTAGGAAGCATTTCGTGGAAGCGATCGTGTTTACCTAGCCTGGTCGTACCAGACCATCCAACTTAATTTCATTTGTACAGAAGATCTGGAATCGCTCAATTAACAAACGTAAACTCACTTGAAAGCGGGTGTCTGTTGAAGTTTAAAACTATTGGATCTGCCCAGTGCCACTCTGGATGTGCCAACCAATCGCATAACGTTTGGTTGTGACGTATTTCATGCGCCGGCTTCTGACTAGAACTGAAACGAGCTGAAACTGGCGCACGTCATTGTGTTTAACTATACATTAACTGTATTACAGTGAAAATAGTGTAAAGTGCAATCTTTAACACTAAAGCGGACAGGTTTGAGGTGTTGGTGATGTCTGAGGAAATATTTTAGAACTTTTTGTTTGGGAAGTTATCCTAGCAGTCACTGTTAAGGCTGAATATGGAATGAGGAAGTAACAAAAGTCCCGCTCGTCAATGTTAGTTTTGGGTTGAAGCAGCCAATCAAATCAGAAGAAGGCGGTTTCTACTCAGGGATTACTTCATACCCATTCTCACTGCAGCCTTCAGTATGTCCACGTATGAGCACGCCAGCATGATATAAAAATTATGAATTTAGAAATATTGTGTCGCAAAAACTTCAAAAATCTCAAGGATGCACAACATGCACAAGCCACATCCGGGAGCTCAGTCCGATCTGACTAGAGAGATATGCGAGCCACAGACAGAAAGACAGAGATGTGTCTTGCTTTATAGATAGATAAGTGGATTAGTTATTCAGTTTTGTTTGTTTTAAATGTCTACTTTGTGGATTAGGTCTAGACCAGGGGTGTCCAAACTACGGCCAACTGCGGCCCGCGGCCCGCTTTTTATTGGCCCGCGGCCGATTGTAAAAATATAATGGCCCTTTAAAAAAAAAAAAAAAAAATTTTTTTTTTTTTTTTGCAATTCTTAGTAACCCACTAGCGCAGGGGTGTCAAAAACTGATTGATTGGCCCGTGGCACATTTTAAAAATATAATGTAATATGGTGCTTTTAATTTTTAAATAATTTAAATGCACTCATTATATTACAGAGAAATATGTCCCATAAAAGAAAAAGAGCAACAAGCCCATCCCAGAGGACCCTGCATAATATTTTATTTTAAATTAATATTATTATGGAAAATCTATGTGTCTTCCTCCAATAGCTTCTAATTCATCTGACACAGTGTCTCCATTTTTTTTCATACAAAATTCTTCAGATTTAGCCTCTTAATTTCCCTCTCAAAGTGCACCAGATTCATGCATTTCACTTTAAAAACTTTAAAAAATCTCCCGGGGGGGCATACCCCCGGACCCCCCCTAGGAGGGTCGGGACCTCGGCTGGATACTATTTTCACCCTGCTGGACATTGGACGCAAAGGCAGAAAACACTGGGTGTATCATTGGCATATAAACAAGAGGAGAAATGTGTCTGTTTAATGTGCAAGGAAAGTGTTGCCGTGAAGAAGGATTACAATTTACAAAGACACTATGAAACTAAACATCAGAACAGCTACATGTCCTGATAAATGTGTTATTTTTGCAAAGTGGCCCGGCCCTTCGTAGATTTTTCTGTATGTGGCCCTCAGTGAAAAAAGTTTGGACACCCCTGGTCTAGACAGACAGCAATGCTCCAGCTGTTTCAGCTCATTAGATTTGTATTCAGTCCTACAAGAGAAAGCAGCAAAGGCTGCTTTATGTTCATACAATCTTTACTTTACGACAGGAGCATGGTGAATTATCACAATCTCATGAAGAAGAGAAAAGTCAAACACTTTCTACTGTAGCTCTGCCAGCGCGTGTGTGTGACACACAGCCGTGACAGTTTAACAGGAGTGCGGCCGTTGTCGCTCCGTCTGTAGAACGGCCGAGCCTCCCTCTCTCCACTCGCATGTCATTAAAAATGTTTTACCAGACACGTCAATCGCCTCCCATCTGAAAAGGCCACGATAGCGAACGTGTCTATTATTAGTTAAGGCCACTATTAATAAAAATACCCCACCCCCCAAAAAAAATTAAATAAAAAATAAAACGGAACCTGTCGCCATTCATGAGATTTTGCGTTTTGAACCTTTCCCTATTCATTTGAATGGGCATCATTTTTCATAAAGTTATGAAATATGAAAATGTTGATTGAGAGCACTAATGTCCTGATGGAGTTGAACATTTTGAAAGGGGAATGACATTCATAGGATTAAGTATGAATGAGTAGCATGGACTTGAACACTGAGCGTCCCTATTCATTTGAAAAAGGCATAATATTTCATAAAACGTTGATTATCTCTGAAGTTATGCATCTTATGAAAATTCTGTATTATAACAATGAATGTCCTGACGGAGTTGAACATTTTGAATGGTGAATGAAGAGTATAGGATGAAATATGAATGAGAAAAACATTTTAAATTTTTCCCCAATCACTTTGAATGGGCCTATTCATTCTGGATAGGCATAATCTTTCATAAAACATTTAATTACTTATGTTGTGATTTTTTTTTAAATGTTGAACTGGGCTCAGCATGTTCTGAAGGAGTTGAACATTTTGAAGTTTGAATGACAGTTGAAGAATGTTAAGTCAAGTTACTTGAAGCCAAAAAGGTGGCGGAATAATAATATTAAATACGTAGAATACCAAAGCTGTGAATCCATTCACACCAAAGAGGTTATGAAGGAATTAACAGGCACATTTGCCTTAATCAAGTAAACATCTGTTGCTTTCAAGAATATATTAGGGATGGGAATTGATAAGAATTTACCGATTCCGATTCTGCTTATCGATCCGATTCCTTATCGATTCTCTTATCGATTCTCATTGGGTAAGAGAGTAAGTACAAATTTGTTTATTTGTATTAACTCTCTTTAATATCTGATCAGAAGTGTGTCTAGTGTGTGCCTTGAACAATTATCAAGAGTAGGCTACTTGAGGATTAGGAAATTGTCAATTTTCACATTAATTGGTCCAGACAAAAAAAATAATGTTTGGCTTTTAAGCCCAAATGCCATTACAAACTACAAACTAAAAACACAGACTTCAAACAGTCAAGGAAGAGCTTGTGCCTTTTGGAATATTAACAGTGCTCATTTGCACTTGAAACTAAATTCAACTTACATAAAAAAAATACAAACAAGTCTTTTGAAAAGATAAGACCAACTGTCAACTTTGGCAAATCAACCATTGTTATGCAGAACAATCATCATGTTTGCCCTCTCAGGAAGGATACGAGATCTTTAATGTATGCTAAGTGTTATTATATCATTGCGCCCTTACTCTGAAAGGGCAACGTGATAATGTCACTACGTTCAAGTGAAGGAACCCTTTCTTTACATTGTACATTGTTGTTGAACTGACTGCACAGTAGTCAGTCATGTAGGCTATTCAAGAAGAGAATAAATACGCCATAAAGGCTAAAAGAGAATGTATCGCTTTGCTTATTCTTCACTACGCCAGCGACGAGGAGTCACCGCTCCATCTCAGCTTTACAATGTACATGCTGTTCTTATGTGCAGCGCACTGTTTATTATTAATATAATGGCACATCATCAGACGCACGTAGCAGATGGTTTTATACATCGATCGCTCCATGAAGTTATCCAAGGCAGAGCTTTTTGTATCGGGCAGAGATCGTTATTTTAAGTGTGTCTTACTGTCTTTATAAAGTGTCTTGTTAAACGTTTCCTTACCAACGGACCGCCGAGTCCCGCTGTGTGTTGTTTTGGGTTCGTCTCCACCGCTGTGCGTAAAGGCAGCATTTTAACAGCTGATGAACGAGAGTAAACAGCGGGCCTTTGGCAGCGGTTAAGACATATTTTTGCTTTGCTTTATGCTGCTCTCGCCTTTTTATCTCTCTCCCTCTTTCACTTGCCCACACCTAGGCCTACACACACGTTAATTATCAAACATTTTATGTTCAAATCCAAGTGATGGGCAATTCTGGTGCCGACTAGTAAGACAGCGGACGTTTAAACGTTTAACCGTCAGGATCGCAGTCTGCGCGCTTGCTTGTGCTCGTGCACGAGTCGTTTGATGAAATGGAAACTCTTGAATTATTGCAAGTGGCCGTATTGTCGCCCTTTCGCGTGAAATACAACCACACTTTAGAGCGCTTCTGCCTCGATGTCATGTTTGCTGCGTTCTGAACCAAAACAAAGCAGCGCGTGTCTGAAGTCATGACGCATTTGCAACGCGCGGAACCGATAAGCGGCATCGTTAAGCAGGCATGTTAACGATTCCAAGGAATTGGTTGACTCGGCACGGTTCTCGATTCCCATCCCTAGAATATATATTTAACTGGTGAATTTTTTTATTGAAAAAAATGCAGACTTTTCTTTAAATCAATAAAATATGAATATACCTTTGATGGCTTCATGCTTTCATTTGCTCGCACACAACACACTGAGGTTTTTGTACCTTTGAGTCCTCAAATATATCCAAATATCCAAATATAAAATTCATATTTGTGTTTAGCAATGTTTGCAAATGCTGGAGCATCAGATATTTTTTGTAAAATTTGTCATCAACTTCTTTTTCACACATCATTTAATACATCTGCGACTCACTATTGGGTCCCACCAGTTGACAATCTAACTAACTAATCTAATCTATCTAACAACATATTCATTTCATTTATATGTGTGAGTGTTATTCTGTATGTGTTTGTGTATACCTGGCTGGCCTGTGATATTCTCCTGGACTTGTGTAGACTGGCCGGGTCACCATCTCTGATCCTGTTAATGCTCCAGCCCCAGGACTGCATGGTCTTCAGAGATTCTCTGACCGGGGAACAATAGGTCTCCTTATCCTAAAAGATTAGGAGCAAACGTTAGGGAAAGGCTGACAGTGATTCTACCAAATATGTCCGATATCAAACTGCACTAAACCTGACCCTACATCAAAATATAGGCACTTTTATTTAAGTGTGGTACTGCTTAGGTCAACTGTGGTCTAAATCTGCCTTTCCATAGTTGAACCATAGCTGTGTATCCAGATTCCATGAGCTGACAATGGCCCAAAACTGGCACTTATTGAAGCTTTCCAAATTGTGCATAAATTCATATTTATAAACGTCAATGAAATAACATTTGGTGAAATTGTGAGTGCAGCAACACAATAAGCTACTTAGAGGTGGAGTGACTTATTCTGGAGAAAACTTGTTGTCCAATTTTGTTTTTTTGTCAAAATCTTTGAACTAGCAACATGCCTGTTTAAAGAGGGTAGGGTGTGTAAAAACACCAGATTTCTTTAGCACACACACACACACACACACACACACACACACACACACACACACACACACACACAGTAAGAACAGGTAGCAGATATTGAGAAGATATCAACTGATTTGACGGAAAGAGATTTTGTCAACATGCGTTCTCTAGAATTGCTGACCTTTAAATCACACTATTTGTAAAACAAATACAACAGTAAGCCAGAGTCAGCCATAGCTGCATGCAGAGCACCTTCTCAGAGAGGCCTTTATAAGGTTTCAGCAAAGGATGGCTCTTGACTATTTCACACATCTGTTCTCCGTATGACCAGCCATTGGAGAACTGTAAAACATACATTTGATACATTTCAAGATGCATACATTTTCTCGCATCATATGATTACTGATTGTCAAAACAAACAGGTGGCCACAATTTCACATGTGACTCACTCCCACATTACCTTTTCTATACACCACTTCTCATGGTTGTGCTCTGCGTATCTGGTCGTGAAATAGTCCAGTTTCTCTGGGACAGTCACACTTTGGAAGACAGAGAAGAAATAACTAATTCAAATATGTGGGGTCACCTGTTAAAGCTGAACTCAATTGCAACCAAAAATAAAGTCAGACATTGGATCCTCAGCAAACAGAACTTTAAAGGCCGAATTCCACCGGCTGCCTGTCCGGTCCTTCTGCGCTCCAGCACGGCATCGGAGCTGTCAGGTTTTTACTTTAGTCAGTGCGTGAGCGTCCACCACGTCCGCTGCACCATCTCTCTGCTCCGCTGCTGCTCCAGCTGTCCAGTGAAATACGCACTGCTTCTATTTTTGCTGGATGCCTGAGCTCACCGCATCAAGTTAGCACAGAACACATCGAGAGAGACAGGACACAGGCGCCGACAAAACAATAAAAACAATCCCAAAGCAGAGACACATACAAGCATGTCAACTGTTCTTTTACTCGTTCAGATGGGAACAATAACCTTCCTTGCGTTTGTTGTTGAGTAAATACTACATTCAGAATCATATTATCAAGCGTTATTGCCTATCACTTTTAATTACCACAGGAACTCCTCGGTCTCGCGACTCCAGCGGCGCTGGCCATGCCCGCTCTGAAAACGGAGCCGGTGGGTGTTGACGGACGGCGGTGCACGGAGCAAAACTTTAGGACACCGCACGCACAGCCAGTGGAATTCAGGGGTTACAAATAAGCATTACAAAAACAAAAACAGAGAATGGAATAACATGTTTTATACTTGGCAGTGTCTGCGGGCTGTGGAGTGAAGTTCCCCTCTGAGTCCATGGAGGATTGTTTCTCCATCATGGCCATGTAGTTGGACTCCATGTAGTCTGGTGGGAGAGCTCCAGCCACAGCACTCAGACATGGTAACGCCAGCTTAAACAGCTCCTGCTCATACTGCTGTATCACAGTAAAACATAGCAACCACAACTACTTCAGTAATATACTGTACCTAACGTAAGATAAAATATACCTAAATATGAGCCATACCTTGTGTGAGAGAGCATCAAATATCCCCCAGAACAGTTTCCTAGAGAGGTGAAGCTCTTCATCAGATGCAGCTCCAAAGCTTCCCCAGCCTCCAGCTAGGCAGTAATACTTCCAACAACGCTCATAGTGATTGGTCAACAGCTAGGGGGAAATCAAGAGGACATTCAACCACCATCTGCTGGTTTAAAGACCCCTGTTTATGAAAAATCCATGATAAAAATATAATAAAATATAAGATGTTTTTGGTCACTCTTAAAACAGAGACGCAAAGATGCAAACGAAGAGCACTTCTAGAACAGTAATTGTGTCGTTGACAACTATAATAAATATATTAAATGTTTTGAATGTGTTGAAGGTTTCTTTTATTGTATATAATCAAATCAACTTCTCGTATTCATATTGCCATGATACATCATCACAATTTCTCCATGGCATAGAGCATTTTGGCCGTCTCTTTGTGAATTTTGTCTCAGTGGAGATTATTTGACAGAAAAATGTGTACATTGCAAATGGTAGTGAAAAATGTATATGCTTTCTACTAGTGCTAAATATAGTCCCTGTAGATTCCATGGAAAAGGCAAAGATAGAACAGATGTGTATCTAACCTTGAGCGGCATCTTGGTGTGTTCATTTAGTAGTGGAATGTCAAACACCAGCCTCCTCAGCAGATGCTGCATCATGGAAGGCCTCAACTTACTGCACAGTATTAAGAAGATGGACACATTAGTTGGTTGTGTCCGCTAGCACACAAACACAGTATCAATAGGCTTGTCACAATAACACATTTTTCTGTGCGATTAATTGCCCCAGAAATTATTGCGATAAGCGATAATATTGCCGTTTTGAGACCATTTTCAACTAATATAATGATAATGGCATAATAATGCAAGTACACCCTTTCGAAGATCAATACAATTTTATTTTTAAAGAACACTGGAACTGGACGTCTGGAAAACATTTAAAATATCCAGAATAAATTAACAAAACAACCAAAAACAATAAATAAAATTGACTCAGTCTATTTGTTTTTTTCCCAAGCTAGGAAAACTGCATCGGGTGATTGTGTTTAAGGTGAAGATTCAGTGTGTGTTGTATTGGCGCGTTTTGTTGATATTAGCCTCGTTTGAGAAGGAGCCGTCTTGCTCAGACCTGCGCAATTATGACGCACGTCTTGCTGAGCGCACAGCAAAAATTCTGCAAAAATGCTGTGCTCTCAGCAAGACGCGCATCATTATTGCGCAGGTCTGAGCAAGACGGCTCCTACTCAAACGAGGCTATTGTTTTCAAACAAATGATACATGTCGGCTCGCTCAGGTTAGTTGGTTTGCCCCGGCCGTTGGGTTTAAAGCCTAAGTGCTCCCACACGGAAGCTGTCGCCTTTCGGCTTAGACACCAACTCCATCTTTTTATTCCTCAAAATTTTTGTTTTCTTGCTCTCCTCCTCACGGGGCTCTCATGCTGCACTCTGTAACGCCAGGGCTCTGCCTCCCACACAGAGACCATACAACAAGTGACTGACACGTGACAAGGTGGTTTACTCCTTGTGCCCTCAACTCGGCCTTTAAGGCAGTGCTGCAGGAAAGGCACCATTAACCATCACCAACTGAATGCCCTAATTAAATGGTTAACTATGCTTAAGTGACGCTTAATCAGCACTAGTATGCCTTTATTAAGTGTCACTTAATGGATAAATTGTTCCCACTTTACAATAAGGGTCACAAAGAGCATTAATAAATGGTAAGTAATGTTACTAAAATGACATTTGTCAACAGTTAATTAATGCTTATTATTATATTAATCAACTTTTGGTTCATGCTTAGTATTTATTAGTAACCTTAGTATGTATTGACTAAGGTTAATATAGGATATTTATAAACATTAAATAATGTAATAATTAATACCTTAGTTAACATGAACGCCATTAGTAAATGCTTACTAGACACATTAGTAAACAGTTAACTAATGGTTAGTTCACCCTTATTAAGCATTAACTAACCATTAATTAATGTACCCTTATTGTAAAGTGTTACCAACTTTTCATATGACTTAACCCATTTATACCGGATGCTGCGCCACACAACATTGTATCTCCTGCCGGCTGCTGCGTGGCGCAGCATTGATGTTTTGTTGTCATTTTCATGGCGCGTGCAGCATAGAATGCACTGTCATTGGTTCAAATACACATGAGGTGGGTTTTGTTGATTTTTTAAAACCACATGCGTTGGTTTTCTCTTTTGCCATTACCTGTTTAGTTTTCACCACTCTTTTTATATGGCGTTTGACCTGACGTGACACATTATAGCCACCTATTGCCCTGGCATGATAACGTCTTCTATTCTCTTTTAATATAATGTAGGGGAGAACGGGGGAATGTGAGCCATCGGGTAATGTGAGACACCCCCTGTATCTCGGCAATGGAACACATTTTTGGTCATGTGAGATATATGTTTTCAAGCCCATTTCCCCTTGGCCATGAAAGAGAGGACCTCATGGTGATGTTGTAAGCATGTTTTTTTCACAAAAATGTCTTTTTAGCATGTAAAAGTAAATTTAAATCGATTGTTGTGCCAAATCAAATTGATGTAGTTCATACATGTTGATGAACTACCAACATATGAAATGTGATGATAACTGAAGATTAGCCTGATTTGCTGAGAGAGGTAGTTTTTTCTCAAATTGTGGCAGTGGGGTAAAGTGAGACAAATGCTGTGGGGTAAAGTGAGACAGTGTCTGTGCCCTCTTTTATCCATTAAATTTGAGGTAGCAAGGAGACTAGTTTGATTAAGACAAAAGACAATGTGGGCTGTGGGCTGGAGGCTGGAGGCTGTTCTAGCTGGTTCTGATTGTTCTTTGCTCTGACCCCCAGACACTAGTTGGCTCTAAGGGTCCTGTGTTCTGACCCCAGACTGTGTTTTAATCTAACTGGTTCTAGCTGTCATTTGAATGTTAATTATTGAATATGAATGATATGGTGTAAGTGATCAGAGTTCATTTCAAGTGTTTAGAATATGTTTTTCTTAATTGACCAAACCCCATGATTCTGTTACTAGTCCGACATTAGTTTTGGAATATTTGGTTTTCAATCTAGCTGTCAGGATTCTAACTGTTACAACATGTGTTGTTATTTTTAATTTTTTTTATTTATCCTTTATTTAACCAGGTTAGTCTCATTGGCCCTCATTTATCAAACTTGCGTGGAAACTGGTGCAGATTCTGGCGCAAATACCTCCCTACGCCAGGTATCGCGTGGGATTTATCAAACAGTCGTATCTCGCCAATCTCGGCGTACGCCACGCAATTATTGATAAATGCAGCGGCTGAAAACAATCGTACCACGCCCCTATATTTTCTCAGTTTAGAGGCCTCGCCCAAAGGTTTTGCGACATGGATATGCGCAATACGGCACTTCCCTGAAGTAGAAATTGACAGAATAACAGCGAAAGTAGAAAAAAAAGAGTTTCATTTCGGAGCATTAGCCTACAAGCAGCATCAAATAACGACAGAAGGCAGCAGTTAGGAAGGAAATAACTGCTGCGGTCAACAGCGTTGGTGTTGACTCAAAATCGCCACTAAAAAAAGCGTGTTGCTGTTCTGAAATGCAACCAACTGGGGGTGCGGGGCTGCGGGCATAATATAAGTGGTGGAGGAGAAAAAGACGCACCAACTGTCCGATAATGGTCCCCATAAAATAAATACAGGTCTGCAGAGATTTGAATGATTAGAATGTATTGGCCCTTTTAGATAGCACTACTCAAAAGGGTTTTAAAAACTAAAAATAACACATTTAGCGTTTGACAGCATGCGCTTGGCACGAGTGGTCAGCCCGGCCGTCAGCTGCACAAGCCGACCCGGCAACGATCAGCTGTGAGAGCGCCCACTGTCCTGCTGAGCTGCTCTACTAGCAGATCGAAAAACGTGCCGGTTAAGGTGGAAATAAATCGCTCGCTTTAGCATCAATGACACATTAAAAGAGGAACTAACATCTACAAAGTGCGTCAAATAAATAAAATGTTAAGCTGATTGTTGTGCCGTGTATTTTTTTGTATCATAAAGAGCAGTGTAGGCCTACTACATATTTAATACTTTGGCTAACATTTTGAATGAATGCAGCCCCCGTGCCTCAGTGTCCCCCCAGCTGCTCCAAAACGGAGACAACTGCCCTTACGTGTGCGCACTATTGAATCAGCTCTCCTACTCAGTTGCACACCATAAGCTGCTCATTTTTAAGTGATTAATATCTTTATTTCGGTCTTATTTGCACTGCATTTGTATTATCTTCTAATAATTGTCCAACAAAGTCATCGGCTACCCGGCACAGCCTGCACTGCGAGTCTAAGCTGTTTTCAAATTTGCGTACACGAGCTGAGAGCTGGCGTGGGATTTGAGCGTACCCTACGCTCACGTCCATATTGATAAATGCCGAGATTTGCGTGGAGATGTACGTACACCCATTTTTCTGGTCTACGCAAGATTGATAAATGAGGGCCACTGAGATTAAAATCTCTTTTACAAGAGAGACCTAGCCAAGATGGACAGCAGAACACAGTTACACATAAAACACAATACAAAATACAAGTTTGATATTAAGTACAGTTGTAAAACATAAAAATAAGATTCTTAACTAAAAACATTCACAATTTCCGATGGAGTCCAACTTCAAACTCTTAACAGCCTTAAATTTGTTTAGAGTTACTAGTTATGGTAGTTTCAGAGTGGAAAAAGTAAGTGGATCAGTTTACCCCCTTGATTTCTCTGGTCTGTCTCAGTTTACCCCACAGCTGGGGTAAACTGAGACACAAGACAACTTTTTTTAAAACAATCATATTTTCACTGCCCTTTGTCATGAATTTATTCTGATAATGCCCTTTTCTAGGAAACATTCTGAATTAATGGGAAATGTGTAAATTTGACTGATAAATCATTTTAGCTCCCTTAGAGGGGAGCAAATGTAAAAAGTGTCTCACATTACCCCGTTCTCCCCTACACTAACTGACTTGAAGAATCTACGTCAACTGCGGGGGTTCCCGACAGATAATTCAAATCATCGATGTTCAAGGCAGCCCTATTAATTTCACTTTGTCAACAAATCAACACCACTTAACATAATTTTACATTGCTTTCCTGACAGTGTTTTGACAAGAATTGGCACTGTGGGATGTGTCTGTTTTAATTGCAGCCTTACCCACTAACAGCCAGCAGACACTCCTCTATAGCATCTCTCTGGGCCTTGGTGAGGCAGCAGCCTTTGGACAGGCGGTAAACCGTGTGGAGCAAGGAGTCGATGAGGGAGGCAAACGGCTCCGTCCCCGCAAACAGAGGAGCACATTTAGTCAGGAGAGGCAACACGGCTGTACACAGATACCTGTTGAGGGCCAGGGCCATGTCTGTGGCACTGAGAGCAACCTGACACAAGTACACAAGAAAGAGTGTAAAAGACTGTTTGAGTGTTTGATTTGCACATTCGACAAGCAATTTGAGAAACCTTTCCCATTACAAAGGGTCTTCCAAATAATTGCTAATAAGAATATTAATTTGTGCAGCTTTTAGGAAATATCAAAGGACAACAAAGAAGCAGCAGTTTCACATAACAACAACAACACACACACACACACACACACACACACACACACACACTCACAGTGTCCAAAGAGGCAGCCGCTCTGAGGTCTGGTAAGAAGCCCACCTCCAGTAGCTGGAGCAGAAAATGCTGCTCCTCTATACCATATACCCGATCCAGGAACAGCACCATGGCTGCTTTATGGTCCGGACAGAAACCAGCAGACATATCTGGTTCCACCACTAATCCATCTATCCATACAACACACAAGCAAACACATAAGAAACAAGATTCAACTCTGGATTCACAAACCACTGGCTTTTATTCGTGTTTGCACATTTTCCTTGATCCAATACTGAGCATTTTTAAATCAATATTACTGTAGTATGTATGTCATGTGGGGTGGTTGGGTGCTGGAGAGTTTTCTTACCTTTAGCCAGGTTGGGCATGGAGAATGGAATGCTGATGACTCCCACCAGGTCCTCAATAGGAATCAGAGACCTCAGAATGGCTCGAATTCGGATAGCCTCACCTTTGCCAGCATGGATCAACTAATATAAAATGCGTTCTATTAGGGTATGAGTTTGTGTGTGTGTGTACAGTATGTGTACACAGTGTGTGTGTGTGTGTGTGTGTGTGTGTGTGTGTGTGTGTGTGTGTGTGTGTGTGTGTGTGTGTGTGTGCGTGCATGTTTACAATGTGTTGTCACTCACATGCATCTCTGGAGCACAGCGGCCCAGCAAGTCAATGAGAGCAGCATAGAAGGTCATGATGGCATTCCCCATGTGGATGGTATCATCTTCCTCTTCTGAAAGCATCTCACTACTACTGCTACTACTACACACACACACACACACACACACACACACACACATTATACTGTATAAATAAAGTATATCAGTGATTTTTGAGAACCGGGACAAAAGACCGTCTCCCATATGTAACTGCTGTTATTAGGGATTAAGAATATAATGCCTGGAGCACAATTATCCCCTTAAATTAAATTTTATCATTATTATGTCAAATATATGACACTTGTTATCTTCTCACGACGTCCAAAACAGTGTGTCCAAAGAGAAGGTTTCAATCTTTCATATGCAATTAAACCTATTAAAAATGTACTTTAATGATTAAAAATAGCTTTCTTCATCAAAAGCAACACTAAATAATCTCTCATATCAATAAAAACTGTTTTTCTACAACACATTCATGTTTTATAAGGATTGTAAGTAGTGGGACCACTTTACTGTAAGTCAACACAAGACATTTCATTATTTAAAATGTAATAAAATCAGGAGAAATAAGGGGCAGCTGTCACTTTGAAGGACCTCTTGTCAAATTCTACCTCTGCAGAGTACATTAGAGTCAGACAGGCTCTGATAAGTGTTGTAGTTTTAGAATATTTTACATTCCGAATATTGATAGTCCTGTGTCACAACCATGATATGTCAACACCGACTTACAATTTCTGAAGAAGTTATTTGAAATGTTTTGATCATTTTATTTTCCTGAAGTAGTTCATACTAACACTTAACATCAACACAAAAACCAATAAATTCCATTTGTTATGTTTAAGAAACGTTAAATATGTCACCGTCAGACAGGAAATCTGACGGAGTTGACATCTGACGGTGGTGATAGGCCAATGACGGTAAAAAAAAGTTAAGCTGGGAGGTTGTGTCAAAGCTTAACTCAGTAGCTTAGTAATTTAATTTGCCGAAACATAGGGTTTGTATTTTTTCAACATTGCACCCTTTTTTGTCCCACTTCTCAAGAATCACTGATATATAAAAATAGTCACTGATTGAACTAAATAAGTCAGTCTACTGAACTGAACCCCCATATGTTTTGTAGGCCTGCAAACTTCTACTGCAATACCTGCACTTTAACCCATTGATGACGGCTGCTGCGCGATGCCACATTGCCTCTCCTGCCTGATGCTGCATCGTGCAGCATTGTTACTTTATCTAATTTTCATGGCATGCGCAGCATAGAATGCACTGTCATTGGTTCAAATACAAAATACAAAAATTTTGTTGATTTTTTAAGACCACGTGACCACCCAAAAGTTGTGTGGTTTGCCGAAAATCACATCAATCAAAAAAATAAAAAATAAAACAAAATAATAAAAAAAAATAAGCCGGCTGTGTCAGCGATAGTGTATTACAGAACAGTTAGTGGCGTTTGGTGCGCAGAATCAAGGTCCACTATAGGCTACTGACGAAAATTACACTAAATATTTTATATTATTTATTCTTTTTTTTCTCCCCCATTTAATTTTGACGATTTTTTGAAAAATTTGTTGGTGTGTAAGCGCTAAGGGAGCATGTTTAAATAAAACCTGTGAACCTTAACTTTTAAATGTATTTTATTTCATGTTTCTATGTGCTACACAGGCTTAGATATTAAGGTTTTGGTAGACTTGACAATTCGTACTATTTTTTCAGAAAACCCTCAGGCATTAAGGACATGCATCCTAGATTGCCATAGTCATCAATGGGTTAAAGAGGGAATCAGCAAGTTTGGAGAACGCTTATTATCAAAATCTGTGAATATCTTCTCACGATGCGCTATCTGCAGTGCCGCGTGTGCGCTGGAATGAAAATCAAGTGTTAATACACAGCCTAGGCTTTGTACACAGGCATGTTGCTAGCTATGGTGGGCCCTTTGAATACATACCAGTTAACAGAGCCTAGGCTGTCTTCACACCGGATTTTCTTCAGCGCAAACACAGAACAGACAGGTAGTGGATCGTAAGGAACTATTCACTGATTTAGACAAAATTGTGATTTTGAAAACAGGCGTTCTCAATAATCGCTGACCCCACCATTAAAGGGCAGCCTGCTGTCCCATAATCCTTAATTCAAGTATTAAATGTATTATGGTATGTTCCCGTGAAACGCATTTCTGTCCATTGAGTACATTTTAAAATTGGATTGGTTATACATGTGTTTAGGTTGGATCAAAGATCATGTGTGTCTTAACAACAGTGTTGGGAATAACGCCGTTTAAAATAACGGCGTTAGGTAACGCCGTTCTTTTTTCAGTAACGGGGTAATCTAACTAATTACTTTTTCCGTCGTTACAACGCCGTTATCGTTACTGAACGTTAAATGCGGTGCGTTACTATGAATTGATTGAATAAACTGTGTAATCCGAACGCACCCCTGGCTCCATACTGCTAGTGAGGAGACCGGTGTGTTTTAAGTTGTGTTTTATTCAGTGTGGATGACATTATAACTGTCAGTTAGCGCCGTCACGTCAGTCAGCCGGAGCGCCTGTTTAGTGAAGTTTCTTTTTCTTTTTCTCTCTGTTGTGTGAGCCTGCACGTTGCCGCAGTAACCACCTATCAATCCACGGTTGAAACGTGCTCTCCCTGAGTTTGTTTGCATCGCCCTTGTGAGTAAGTGCATGGAGTTTCCCGATCTATAAGTTATAATTTATGCACGTTATTAAACAGCCGCGATTCGCCGGTTGAAACAGCTGTTTAGCGTGTCATCACGAGCCGAATATTGCTACTGTTCTTTTCATGGGATCTGTATGCTGCTGTGCATGTTAAAAAAGGAAATAAACATAGGATAAATCCTTACTCCTCCTCTCATCGTCTCATGCTTCATAGTCTGACGTTTTTGGCCTTAAGTAGTGTTTTATTATTTAGGCTACTATAGTGGTTTTAGCCGACACCCCTGAAGTGAATAAGTGATAGGCCTATAGCAGATCAGCACGGTACATTCAGCAGTTTCCTCTAGGCCTACTACTTTTGTTGAGAACAACATACTTGAAGTGCAGGATAAACCTCTTGCTGTCTGTTGATGTGCAATACATATTGAAGCTAAGCTACTCATTTCAACTGACTTGTGAAAACTGCTCAGAAAAATCCAAATTTGTTGACATAGGCTATAGCAACTTTTTTTTTACAGTAGGCAAACACAAATAGTTACTTTCCCTGGTAACTAATTACTTCTATTATAAAGTAATTCAGTTACTAACTCAGTTACTTTTTGGAACAAGTAGTGAGTAACTATAACTAATTACTTTTTTAAAGTAACGTTCCCAACACTGCTTAACAATAGCACTGATCTATTGAACTGTAAATGAGCTCCTATTAACGTCTGATTAAATTAATAGACAAGATAAACAAGGCATTAAAGTGTTTGGTTTTCCCCAACAATCTCATTATGTAATCCCATAAGAGCAAATGAATGCTATTCTGATGTCTTACAGTGTATTGCTGCTCTCAGATGTAGGAGAGGGACCATCTCTTGAATTATCCTGAGAGATCGTAATGGCATCCTTCATCACTGACAACAACCCATCACCACCTTCACCCCGAAGGGCGGGGCCAAAGCATTCAGGTCGGCGAATCAGAAGCCTCACCACAACATTGGCATTCTCCTCCACACTTTCACCTGGACACAGAAGAGTGGAGGTATTTATGACAACATACTGTTTGCCAAACACATACTACAGTTAAGGTGGAATGCACCGTAAGTGAACGTCCCTCTCGACTGCTTTTTTGCACCACTCATTAAGTTCTCATCTGAACAGATTTCTGTCGTTCAAACAGCTGAGCATTGTGTTTTAAAAGTTTAATTATAGCAGCCAACTTATTAAAACATTTCAGGTTTTGATCAGGCTCGGGCCCATAAATACGGTTATTGGAACGAGCTGGACTCGGGACAGAACAGAGGGCTGGGTCGGGGTGGATTTTTATATTTTTTCTCTAACTTACAGTAAATCAACTTAACTCTCCATAATAATTTTTAGCACTATTCTGAAGCTTATAACAGAAGGATTTGATCATATATTATAATTATTTTGATTAATTTCGTCCTTTAAAAAATGCATATTTTGGACCTGTATTTTTTGATTTCTAAAATAAAAAAAAGGCTGTATCCAGAATCGGTTCTATAAAAACGTTGGACTCCAACATTTTGTAAAAATTTAAAAAATATTTTAACATCCAACATCTAGATTTCTGTTTTTTATTTCTGAGGTAAATTCATGCATTATTAGTTAGATATTTGGACTTTGAACTAAAGGGATTTAAACTGGTTTGTGTCAAAATATAAGGTTTGAAATCGTTTGCTTATTTAATAAAATATATATATAAAAAAATATTTTGTCAGATATCAACAGTTATTAACTCTAATCCCCTTCAGTGTCTTAAAATAACACTGGCTGGCACTAGGAAGGAAGAGAACTTGTGAATTGAAACTTAAATTTTCACCGTTGCAGAAGACAGCAAAACGCAGGAAGTCCAGGTAGCGTTCGCCCTCTACAGGGTTCCAGCCGATGTCTGGGTATCCTTTATGTATGAGCATCACACAGCTCTGGAGCCCACAGCCTGCCAGGTACTGCACCACCTGGGCAGGCGCACACACACACACACACACACACACACACACACACACACACACACACACACACACACACACACACACACACACACACACACACACACACACACACACACACACACACACACACACACACACACACACACACACACACACACACACACACACACACACACACACACACACACACACACACACACACACACACACACACACACACACACACACACACACACACACACACACACCACCTTCTTATACAAACTGTCATCATTATTATGTGACGCACTTGTGGCCTTGTAGTATTTGTTCTAAGGTATATACTCGAAACTGTTGTACATTTATTATGGAATTTCTCTTTTGTTAATCATTTTTGTCTTACTTTATAATTGAAAATATTGACCTAAGATTAAGTTTACTGGCTGGACATGCAGCCCTGGGGGGCTCTAGTGTTTGTATGTATGTTGGTCGTCCTAACCTTCTCCAAGTCCGGCTCTCTTAAAGCCAGGGCCAATTCATTGTTATCCATGACTGATGCTGCAGCCACATCCAGAGGAGTAGAGCCTCGCATTGAAGGAGATGCTGACCACAGAACACAGGAAAGAGAGGCAGAGGAGAAGAGAGGAGATTAGAGGGAGAGAGAGAAGAAGAGGAGATTATTATAATAAAATCATCAATATGGAGAAAAAAAAACTTTCATGGAGATGTTCCATTGTTGAAACTTCATACGCAAAGTATGAAACTTTGGTAGAAAGGTCAACTTCATAGTTAGTTACATCTCACATGATGACAACAGTCCAAATTCTGGCAATGGCAAAAGACAATGGCTATATCCCAAATCACCCTTATTCAATATAAAGTGCATTGTACTCCGACCACAAATGTATTGCAGTGTCCAAATTCAGATATACAGTGTATTTCTTGGGGAGGTTTTCCTGGTCCGAATCGAGGGCCTAAGGACAGAGGGTATATCCTGATTGCAAAACCCCCTGAGGCAAATTGTAATTGGGTGTTGGGTATTACTGTGATATTGGGCTGTATACATCAAATTGACTTGACACATGCACACTCACCAAGTCCCACACTACTGTTCTCCAGCAGGTAGCTGAGATGGTCAAACATGGCTTTCTGGTTTTGACGGCTTATTCGACAGAAGTAGCAGAGAAATCGACAACAGTTGGCCACCATTTTAGGGAAGGTGATTTCCTACAAACACACATAAATCAATTATAGGGTTGGAACACACAAATCATGCACAAATTGTCTTTCATTAAGAATACTATATTTTCCATAAAGTTGTATTATCACTTTATTTTTTTTAAACGTCTTTCTGCTACTTTCAGGTAAAAATGTACAAAATTGCAACGACCATCCATTTACAGTATGACAGTTATCAAAATCTCTTTAAAGCCATACATATAAATGTTATAAAAAGGTAAATTAACTTGTATGTTCATGTAAACAGACAAGTATTCATTTGTTTGTATCTTGACATGTTTCGACTACTTCCTGCAGTCTTCTTCAGAAGCGTCAGCTGTTGCTGTGACGTTACAGCAACAGAAGTTTTTGAGTTAAAAAGGTTAATATTGAATAAAAAAAAGAAAATAAATAAACCACAACTACACAATACTTAACAGAGCCACGTCTCCTGCTCCTTGTTTCTTTCAACACCTAAATGGAGCTTCAGTACTTAACAGGGCTCCAGACTAACTTTTTCATTTGGGTGCAGCAGCACAAATTTTACGTGCACCCAATCTAACATTTCACCATTTTGTCAGTTGCCATAGACATGGGTATATCTAATTTTAATTGCAGGACAAAATGCCAAGAAAATATATTTTTTTTATTATCACAGCACATACAACAGAAAAATGGTGATAAAAGAAAGTTAAAGTGCTGTTTTTAGGTGCTTGAAAAAATATAACACTGCTGTTCCTTAGTTTTTATTGAGCATTTGCTGGCCCAAGACCCTCATCCTATTATTGACACTAGTGTTTCCGTGCGCATTGCTAGTCGGTTGAGAGCTTAATTCCTTTCCAACTCCTATGTGGGCAAGGAATTAATCTCTCAACCGACTAGCAATGCGTGCGGAAATTCTAGTGACAGATGTTTTTTGACACATGTAACGTTTGAGTGTGTCATCATCACTTGTTGTGTGCACTTTATGTGGCAGAGGGGAAGTTTGGTGGATTGGTAGGGTCAATGAAGGAGTTGTAAAATATCTCCACAATTGCAAGGTTTGTTATGTTTTGGCTTATTTATTAATAAAACATAGATTTAAAACAGCAATGTTGTCCGTCGGTCCATCTTGGTCGTCTCCCACAAACACTCTCACACTTGTTGCTGGTTTGCCTCTGCTGAAGTCAGTGTACAGCCGGCTGTGTCCCAACACACCGACTCTCTTGTTCTCTTGTCCTGCAGAAGACACAGGGTCAGGTACTTACCAATGAAAAGAAAGTGCAATGTGAAAATGTGAATATGCAAGAAGGATTGTATCTCACCTTTAATGATTGTGACAGCAAAGGCCAGGCAAAGGGGGAACTGCCTCTGGACCACAGTGAATGGGAACTTCTGGGCCTGGTCATGTAGGCCTTTCGCACCAAAAAGAACCATGAGCCAGTTCCGGGCTGGTGCTGGGGCCAGTTCAAAACTGGTAACAGCCTTATACCAGTTACGAACCGGTTGGTTTCACAAAGACCAGAGCCAGCCATGGAGCCGGCAAGAGAGCAACGTCATGACGTCACTGTAAACGTGTGTGTACGTCGCCCGACGCCGCTGCTCTTGTGGCTAACGCTAAAGCTACCGCTAGCTTTAAGCACAACAACAGCGGCGAATACGTCTTATTTTTACACGTCTCCGTTTGTGTGTGTGTGAGAGTGTGCGTCTCTCCGTTGGTCTGTGTGTGTGTCTCCGTTTGTCTATTGTCGCGCTGCTCGGCTCAGTGGGCTCTGTGAAGGTGCTGCCTGCTTCAGTGTTTACTGTTACTTCAAAATAAAAGCCAACTCACGTTTGTCCAGTGAAATGCTAATGTGAAGCCAGTGAAATGCTTTTAATGTGAAGCCGCAGCCTTAATGCTCTATTTGTTAAACAGTAACTTAACTGCTGCTGATCTAAATATAGTGTTTTTCAATATAGAAAGCCGTGTCTCTGGCATTACCAGTGGTGACACAAGTTTATTTTGCTAAAAAAAACGGCACATTGTCCCGCACAAACGTAGTCTTTGTCCCACATCTGGTGAATTGGGATCTGGTCACCCTACTTTGCAAACAGGACTCATAAAGCGTTTTTTTGCCGGTCAATTTGATCGCTACGTTCGGTAATTATGTTATGTTTACGTCTCGTAGTAGCGGTGTTTTTAAATATGGCGGGCATGAGGTTTGAGTTGGTCTGGTTGGTCAGGATAATCCCTCCCCGGCCGCTGGCGCAGGCAGTTCTTACCTCAAGCCCAGCTCAATGCTGGGGTTGGAGTTGAACCGGTTTTTACAGGCCGGAGCCGGTTCTCTGGCGTTGTGAAACCAAAACACTGGCTCTAGCTCCGAACTAGCCTGGAACCGGCTCCGATTTTGCTGCAGTGTGAAAGGCCTAATGGAGAGGTATCCTTGGCAGTAAGCAGAGATTCTGGCACAATGTTAGTTTGTATGAGGTGTGGAACCGGCTCTATGGTCCGATTGTCTCCTACTGGCAGCTTGAGTCCCTTTCCACAGCCGTCCACATATTCGGCAGCAGTTAACAGTTGGTTGTCTTTGTCCTGTGTATAAAAAAATATTTCTGTTATTATTACTTATATTATTTACTTTGATCTGTGATGTGAGAGTGATCTGTCATGATAATGAAAAGTGAAATGCCTGTGTCATAGGGGGATGTTCACAATTGTTAATAAAAGGAGAAAACATCAAATCATATTTACCATGTTAGTGGCAAGGCAGCAGTAGGGAAGAAGAGTAGCTTCAAGCGTGGCTTTGTGTTTGGCAGCAGAGATGTTAGTGGCTAGGAACAGCAATGTGTAGAAGTTAGAATCAAAAAGAAAGAGATGGTGTGTGCAGTAGCAGCCTTAGCTATGTTTCAACCCATTCAATTGAATGGGGCACCGTCCTCTGGGGGGCCCCCAAGCCCCCCCCCCTTTTTTTTTTTTTGATAAATAATTCTTGAGCAGGGCCCTACCGGGCCCTAGGCCTCATAGTAACTTTTCATGTTGCATTGTCAAAGAGCTCAGTCACTCATGTCAATAACAGGGTCCAAAAAGGAATAAGCCTAGATATAAGGAAATAAATCATCATGGGCCCCTCAACTAGTAGGGGGAGAAATACAAAAGCATAAGAAAACAGCATTAGTAGCTCTGTCTAAGGGGCTTAATGATGAGCCTTTAAGGCCCCCACACACATACAGGAATACGATTTCTATGTGTAAATTCTATGCTGTTCATAAAAAGTAGCTATCCAACCTGTATCTGTTGAAATGAGTCTCTCCATCATAGAACATGAGTCTGCAGACCAATCTACTGTACTGTTTTTACAGTAGCAGAGTAAAGAGTGCTGCCTGATTAAGAAAAATCTGAAAAATAATGTTCCTGCTGCATCTCAGGATTTGATATAGCCTCTAAATTTTCCCCTCAAAGTGCACCAGATTGATGCATTTTAATTCAAAAGGCACACATTTTCTTCCGGGGGGGATGCCCCCGGACCCCCCAACAAGGACCAGGGTCACTCCCACAGTATCCCTAAATCCTGTGAGAAAAACTGACTTCATTGATACACTCAACAAAAATATAAACGTAACACTTTTGTTTTTGATCCCATTTTTCATGAGATGGACTTAAAGATCTAAAATTCATTCCAGATACACAATTGTACCATTTCTCTCAAACATTGTTCACAAATCTGTCTAAATGTGTGATAGTGAGCACTTCTGCTTTGCTGAGATAATCCATCCCACCTCACAGGTGTGCCACATCAAGATGCTGATCTGACATCATGATTAGTGCACAGGTGTGCCTTAGACTGTCCACAATAAAAGGCCACCCTGAAATGTGCAGTTTTGTCTCACAGCAAAATGCCACAGATGCCACAAGCATTGAGGGAGCGTGCAATTGGCATGCTGACAGCAGGAATGTCAACCAGATCTGTTGCTCGTGCATTGAATGTTCATTTCTCCACCATAAGCCGTCTCCAGCAACTTCGCACAGCCATTGAAGAGGAGTGGACCAACATTCCACAGGCCACAATTGACAATCTGATAAACTCTATGCGAAGAAGATGTGTTGCACTGCATGAGGCAAATGGTGGTCACACCAGATACTGACTGGTTCTGAGTCCCCAGACCCCCAATAAAGCAAAAAAATGCACATTTCAGGGTGGCCTTTTATTGTGGACAGTCTAAGGCACACCTGTGCACTAATCATGATGTCAGATCAGCATCTTGATGTGGCACACCTGTGAGGTGGGATGGATTATCTCAGCAAAGCAGAAGTGCTCACTATCACACATTTAGACAGATTTGTGAACAATGTTTGAGAGAAATGGTACAATTGTGTATCTGGAATGAATTTTAGATCTTTAAGTCCATCTCATGAAAAATGGGAGCAAAAACAAAAGTGTTGCGTTTATATTTTTGTTGAGTGTATGTTTTTACCATTAATTGTATATGTGCTGAAAAGTCAGTGTACCTGACTGGATAGGTAGGAGTGGGGGGGCCCTTTAAGAGTCTTCACCCAGTGGCCCATCATCTCATAAAACTCTACAATCTGTTTTCTTTTTGCGGGAAACATGCACAAGCATGCACAAGAAATATGTATTAAAAAAAAAAAAAAAATAATACGATTTTTTTTTCAAGAAAATACAAAAAAAGTGGGGGGCCCCAGATCGTTAAGGCCGCCCCTGGGTGTGTGCCTGTGTGTGTGTGTGAGAGAGAGGGGGGCACTGGTCAGACACAATGTAGGCCAAGTAAAGAAGCGTAATAGTATTGTACATGTAGTCAATGCAATGGGCTTGTCGCGGCTAACACGCTGCTTTAGCACATGTAATGCATATACATGCCTAAACCAATGGTTCCCTATGCAAACATGCAGATTTTCTATGCTTCTTAAGGTGCGCCCACACCAAACACGTTGACACTGCATCAACTAATGCCAGTCAGTGCTACACACACCTGATTGCAATGAGTTGATGCAGCAGTGTCACCTAACTACTCTCTCTCACAGAGCTGAAAGATTACGTGTCCTCACAGAAAGCGAATGAACGAGAGATGGCAGTTAGTATGGATCACGATGAGGTAATGTGTTTGTGTTGTTGATGTAAATAATGACTATTTCAGATAATAATCTGATGATGGTGAAGCAAAGCAAACTTTGTGTTAGTACCAACCGCTCATTCATTTAGGAGTAAACACTGCAGTCTAGTTTCGCTATCGTGAAATTGTATACACGTTGCTTGGCAACGCCCTCGTCCCGCCCGTAGCCTATATCACTCTCCCTTTTAACTTTTCTTCATTGCATTCTCTTTTTTTTCTTTGATGGTTCAGCCCCGTTATCAGTCATTATGACGACAAATAACTGTCTCAAACAAGGCTCCCGCTCCCCTTCCCTCACCTGGACGGATAGGCTTCTCAAATCGAGTTGCTGCTCCACACTGAAATCTGCGACCAATACGGATATGTGACCATAGAGCCTGCACGAGCGAACCGAAAATCGGACTGGGTGTGCGACCAGACCAAAAGCAGTAATAAAAAACTATATTAAAAACGTCTTTCTTTGCACTGATGGTCTCGTTTGCTGTTAAAGGTAATTTATGATTATCAGAGGAAACATGAGGCTGTTTAAAAGATATTTAAATGTTACTCGTAGCCGCTTTAATCAACCATGGCTGCGATCAGACCCGACACAACAGTGTGCATTTCCGTACAAAAACAACAACAACACGGCCAACAACTGTGCCAAAAGACAAATAAACAGCAACTGAACAGCACAAATAGCCTAGCATTTACACAGCATTGCATATTCACGCCGCTCCGAAATGCACACAACAGCAAGGCAGCAACATACCAAACACATTAACAGCAGCATTGTGTGCACGGCGGTACAAAATAAAGGCAAGTAGCCAACATTCCCCTATCTGGCTGTGACGAGGGACCGCGGTTGGGGTTGATCAACACCGGTGCTTCGCTGTACTTGTTGTGAAAGTTCACCGGACTTAATCCGTCATGGTTGGGTTCATAATTTGGAGGTGCTAGCCGCACACTCACACGGGTGAGTTGACTATTGCCATCTGCCGCCAACTTGGTTTATCGGCTAAAGCACAGCCGCACATATTCACTGAAATAACCAGGAAGCCCATTCTCCTGGCTCACTTTCCCCACGTCTTCTAAACCCGAGCGGCTTCAAACAGCACCAGCCTCCCGCAAATACATTTTTCTCCTCGGTGTTTCTCAGCCTCTGTGCTGTCCTCCCACCGTGCCGATGTCCCTGACGTCGGGTCATTCTCCAAGCTGATTGGCTATCGCGGCTAAGCGTCACACATAGGCGCGTAAAAACTTCAATATTTTCAACTTCACGCGTAGGTAATGACCCGTAGCAATATTCTTCTACTTCTTTTAGCAAACAAATACAAGGGGGGTACTTCTTGAACATTTTCCATCCGTCTTTTTGGCGGTTTGTTCAGTTAATAGTACAACAACTGCTCGTAATTTCTGCTTTGCTACTTGGATCCGGAGTCGGCTTTCTGCCCCTTTGTATGACGACCCTGCCCACGTTCAGGAGGTACTATTTGCAGTGGAAAACCACTAGTGCTGCAACCAAAACCGAGTTGAGTCGAGTAGAGCTACATGTGCAGTGGACAAGCGCTATAATGATAATAAACAGCTTCTTCTGAAACTGAAAATTGTGTTAATTTACAAGCACCTCGTGTAGCCTACACATTACCAATATAGTAAGTGTAACAACAGCTAAGGCAGCAACCTAACTATAGTGAAATAAAGCACGGGCTTGTGTGTGGGAGAAGGATAAAGGGGGGTGCGAGGGCAAGATGGCGGATTGTACGTAGGCTACCTGACGTGAGAGTTTAAGATTTTTAAAACCTCTATTTAACCTGAAAAATAGGCATTGAGATTAAAATCACTTTTTCATGGCCAAGACAGGCAGCAGTAGCCTAGCCTACAGTCACACATAGCCTACACATTAAAAAAATAGAAAAATAAAACGCCTAAAACAGTCCGGGTCGGCAGGGGGGAGGGGGGATATCAATAGGCTATCACACGAGATGTCTGGAGGATCAAGGAGAATAATATTAATATATAATATATTATTAAACAATAAATAAAGTTCAGCGACTTTAGACAGAGCGTCTTACCTGGGAGAGTGTGTCGACGGCGGGCCGTTATCTTGATCCTGCTGTTGTCTTGCAACTTCTGCGTATGTAGCGCGGCTGGCTGCTGGTGCATGTCGCAGGTACGGTACCTGCGACATGCAAGCTGTATACTGCGCAAGCTGCAGGCTGCTTGGCACATGCGCACTGGACCAAGTGTGGAGGAGCAATTTGTCCGACATGCCCGACAGGCCTGTTATTATAGTAGTAAGATGTTTTCTTATTGAGGAACTTACACATAACTTGTTAATTGACATGCTCCACCTCTGTGTGGTCAATTAATGTTAGCAGGCTTCCGATTGCGCAAGATGCAGCAGTAGATGTTGTTATACTTGTCTATGGAAATGTCAGTGTTTCATCTATCAAACAGGAAATGAATTAGGCCTACTGGGAATACCAGAAAAGCATTTTTTTTTTATATATGAGTCTGACCATCACTCCTGTATAAACTGTGCACGGACAGGGCTGTTAGCATAAGTTTGCATTTAACTCCATTTCATGAGAATGATGATCGATTTGATTTAAGTCAATGGCTGCTTCCTTTTATATATGGGCTATTGTGAGCCATGTTATTTATTTTTTGTCATTTTCAATGCTTTATTGATAGTGCGGAGAGACAGATGAAATGGGGCAGAGAAGGGAATGACATTCAGAGAACAAACTGGGCCGGATCTAACACATGTCTGTTGTGCAGAGAACTGAGCCTCTATGGGGGGACGCTCCAACCACTACACCACGAGCACCCCTCTGAGCCGTGTTAAATTTAATTTACCAATTCTGACTCCTCACTGTTTCGTTTGTTACTGACGCTGAAACATTGCAGTGAGAGGAGCTGCTCTTCCAATAACGCACCGGTCACGGCACAAGGTGTGCTTTAAACCTTGTTATTTTTTAGGTTTAAGGTTCGCTCTCTTTATCAATCTTTACGTTCATCCTCTCGGTTTCTGTAGTTTGCTTACACGGAATGTGGATATAGTCTGCACAGTGCGGTGTCACACCAGCACTCAGTGGCGGACTCAGACTGTTTGAAGGGCAGGGGCGAAAAAATAAAAAGGACACATTCTGGACAACATTACTCACTAGCGGACACAGTGGCTTTTCTAACTTGATGGTGTTTTGTTGCCCCAACGGAGCCTTAAAGGCAGGGCTGCCTGGAAGGTCCTATCCCCTAACCTTAGCAAGCGCTGCCTTGAAGGTCCCATTAGGGGCACTTGTTACATCTTCATGTAGCACTTAAAAAAAATTGTTGGACTCATACAATTAAACGGGGGGACTGGGAGTCCCCCCCAGAAAAAAATTAGCTTCAAAGACACTGTTTCCCCTTATTCTAGCGACTTTATAAACACCAAAATGAGTTGTTCACATCATTGTGCACTTTCACATTTTAGCCAAAGAAAGGAGGATGCCTTGCTGCTTTCATCTTTACTAACATTTAAGTAAAAATTAGACTGGAGAAAATTCAATGTGCCGCTACCATACAGTCTTTGACCGCTGACAGCCAGCTACGGAAAAATTGAAGGAAGTTTTCCTTCATGTTGAGGTGATAGCTGACTATTATCGTCTCTCTTGCATGAAATGACCTACACTTGAATGATCTTGAACGCTCAGAAAATGTATATACATTTTAAACGGATTATGCAAACTGAAAATATTAAGTTTTTCTAACTTGGCATCTAATTGCGCTTTTCCACTATGGGTACGGACATACTCTTAATCCGCTTTTTGCTTCGTTATCCAGTGGAGATTTAAGTACCAATCGATGTAGCTGTTTGTCATAGCGACGCCACATGAAAGCAACGCCTCTTTCGCATTCCCCGTTCGTCAGCTACCAAAGAGAGGAACGTCTGCACCTCATTAGCTAACCACAACATTTTTTTTTTCGGTTTGCCATATTCTTGCTCATCATTTAGGCCTATTGTATGGAGGGGCAACCTAGGGCACTCATTCATTTTTGTTCACGTGTAAAGGGCAGCCAATAAGGCACTTTCTCTCATTTTCACCACCATAGAGGGCACTTTAGCAACACTTTTTCAACCATGGGGACACCAGACGGGCAGAAGGGCACTAGAAGGACCAGACGGGCAGAAAGGCACTATCAGGGCACTAGAAGGGCACTAAAATGACCAGACGGGCAGAAGGGCACTATCAGGGCACTAGAAGGGCACTAGAAGGACCAGGCGGGCAGAAGGGGACTATCAGGGTACTAGAAGGGCACTAGAAGGACCAGGCGGGCAGAAGGGGACTATCAGGGCACTAGAAGGGCACCAGACGGGCAGAAGGGGACTATAAGGGCACTCATTATGGCACATAATCGAATGTTCTTGTTCTAGAGGGCACATCATCATAATTTATTGTATGAAGGGGCACCCTAGAGGGCACCTAATCATGTTTTGCATGTGCAAAGGGCAGCCAATAAGGCATTTCCTCTAATTTTCGCCACTCTTGAGGGCATTTTAGCGTGCATTTTCAACCATTGAGCCACGTGTCCCTGAGTCCACCACTGCCAGCACTCATTTGGCAACATGTAGCATGTGCTCACATTATATTAAGCATGCCATGCCTGTCTGTGTACATTCGATCCTGATATACGCTGACAAAAAAAGTTATAAGCAAATGTCCAAACAACTAGTTGGTTTTTATTTCTATTAAAAAAAAATAGTCCGCCGGGTGAAAGTGTCCGAAAATAGTGTCTGACAGGCGGGCACACGCAGAGCGTAATGCCGCTCCTCCTGCGTGCTGTTTGGTGCTGGCTAGGGCTGTCGCGGTGAAGGAATACCCCCTGCGGTGTGACTCGGGGTGGCTCAACAGTGCGGTATGCGATATAATTGATATAATTGCTATAATTGCTCCACCCTTTTTTTAGGCCTAATTATATATTTATTTAGCAAATTTGTTTGTAAATGGTATCCTACAGGTATAATGTTTAAACTTATTACAGTGTTTCCTCTCAAACTTGTCTTATATGCATCTTAAAAAGAAAGAAAGAAATTGTTTTTAAATATGGAACACAACACACAAGGCGGCAATGGTGGGCAATATGAACAGACAGAATACATAGTATTTCTGCTTCATCAAAATGAAACTTAAGCAGACGCTATATATAAATTGTCATTTGTTGTTTTAAAAAAAAGCAGATTCTTTGGGCTTAATCTTTAAGTGCAAATAATAAAACATGAAATTAAAAAGTACCCATATATTTTTAATGAAAATAAAAAATATATTTATAACGAAATAAAACAACAGGCGCTGGATAAATACATTCTGTAACACGTATACTTGTTTATGTCCTTGTTGCGTGCTAGGAATACCAATATATTGACCTTATGTGGTTTTAGAAAGGAGCGGAGAAGTTTTTAGAAGCATTGCCTTGAATGCTGGTTTCTCCGCTGTGGAAAACTGCTCCATCTCCTCAATCAGAGTGTTACAGCGCCTGTAAGGCGTTTATGTATCTCACTTTCGGTTTTGTATTTGGCAACTGGGGCAAAGGCTTCACCGACTCTGAGCTGTCGGCTTGAGCTGCTCTGCAACTCTGTGCCGACGAAGGCAGCTTCGCCGCCGTGTCTGGATGGTCACACGTTAGGTGAGACCGCAAATTCGTCTTATTTCTTATTTTGGCAGCGATATTTTTGGCACATATTTTACATTTGACTGTCTAAATTTGCTGGTTCTCCCTTTTACTTTTAGGTGGTACAAGACATTTTATAATAGGTAGGACGTCACATGCAGTTGTTGCGGTGACCGATCATGCACTGTGGTTAGCTTGTACATATTGCAGTATTTCATTTCTGCGGTTATCGCGACAGTCCTAGTGCTGGCGAGAGCGCATGTAGTTTATCCGCTCCAACCACTTGATGGAAATGCATGTTATTTGCGTTCCTTTTTTTTAAAACTTTCAAAAGATTTGCTTCACATTAGATGGAAATGTGGCTAGTGAGGCAAAGTGTTGTCACGCGTATGTGAGCTCAGAGCGGAGATTGGGCTCTTTGGAGGCGGAGCGCATGTATGAGGCTGTAGCGCAACAACACTGCCTCAGTGGCTGTATGATCAGCGCCCGTCTCCTCACAAAGGAGATCCCTTCTTATCTCTGTGAGATGGGCCGTTTAGCTGTTGCTTCACTGAAAACCAAGTAGCCTACAGATCTTGGCTCAGCTCAGCTCAGATCTGAGAATTACTTGAGAGTGGCAGTGTCGAGCCTGCAGCCCCGTTTTGAAGGGATGTGCAGTGCAAAACAGGCTGATTGCCGCCACTAATGCAGTGATAAGACTCACACACTAACCTTTTAGTGTTCTTACCAAATGCACTTGCCCTTTTTTTCATTATGTAAAATAAAACAATAAAAAAACAAAAGATAAACATTATAGGCTATAGTATAAAGAGATATAAAAGTTTTGTAAACTACCCAATGAGCCTTTTATTTTCCTTTTGCCTCATTCAGAAAAGCATATTGTGCAAAGTAGCGTATAGTCGTCATCTAGCTACATTCAGCTGCTTGTAGGAAAGCCAACGGTTACAGTTGGCCACACTGTGTCAATCAGAACTACCAGGTCGAATGTCCTTGAAGACTTTCCGTTGCTTCCCCGAACAAGAGCCATAGAGACAAACTGTTTTAATCTAGAATTGTACCAAATATTACACACTGCACCTTTAAGCCTATGTTCTGCATCTGTACTTGATACCTTGGAGTCCCCTCCACTGAGGACGTTGACCATGACCTCCATGACAGTCTCGTGCATCCCCAGAGCTCTCATCAGGTTAGGATGTTGGTAGAACACCTTATTGTTCATGATATCACTGCAAAGGAAGAGGGACCACTTCAATGCTTAATGTATATTTTCATCATTAACTAACCAGGTTTACAATATTAAGACTCACCCACTTATACAGTGACTTATCAAAATGTGTTAGCATTATGCATGCATGTACATCAGGTTTTTCTTAAATATGACTCTATATTTACATCAAGAAAAGGTTTGAAAGATGTCAGAACAATGGTTTAAAACAAAAACCATGAGTTCTCTTTTCTCTTTTACACCTGTACTTCAATTTATTTGGTCTCTAGACCAATGGAAAAAGATAAGATAAGTTTCCACTCACTGTAGTTCTGCAGTTGTGTGTTCACATGGACTTATAACAAAAAAAAGAGACGTAAACAACTAGTCCTACAGACTGAAATCTTTCACAGTTGTGATGACAGACAGGTCAAAGCCAGCTCATGCTTTATGGAACTGCTTTTGATTCATCTTCTTAAGGCCGATTGTTGCCAGAAAATGGAGTCGGACGATTCAGTCAGCTCCAGTCTCCCCGTCACGGTCAAAAAAGTGCGAAGAACACACCGAGCCGACTACCGACCTGCCGCACGTTCTGCGCTTGCGCGGGATGACATTAGGTAGGCTGTTAACATAACGTAGACTGTCATTATAACGGAGAGAATGCATGCTGCAGACACACACACAGACACACACATATGTGGCCGCTCCTCGCCATGACTATGTCAACTGGTTCTGAAAACATGTGAAAACGCTGTGCACGGACAATCTAATGCTGTGTGCTGATTGTGTTTAGCCTACATGAAAATCCGAACATTCTCCGATTCTATCGATAGCTTCCTAAATCATGTTTGAAAAAAGTGAAACTAATATCTGCTCCGCTGCTGTGGCAGAGCAGAGACGGGCGAGCCCTCCACCAATCAGATTGCTCCGGCTGAAATACTGGCCGACACCAATTGAACATGTTGAATCGGCTGAAAAGAAACCCGACGACATCTACGACGGCCGACGTCACCGAACAGACCAAACAGATTTGTGTCCCTGCCCCCTCCAGACTCTCTGACCATGTCAGACGCCCAATTTTGTGAAGACACACCTCCACTACGTCTGTGTGGAGGTGTGGATGTACGAGAGGGGTGCGCGGTTCACAAAGAGTTCACCAGGAAAGTATGAGAATGTTTCATCCAGACTGCTACTGGTCTCTAGCTTGGAAATCCAGACCTGCCGCTGGCACATTCAAATTTGCTCAGCCTGTTGGTTTTGACACCATTGGAGCTCATTAACTATGTCGGAAAATTCGGATCTACCAATCAAATCATTCTCTAGGATATGTGCGGGCCAGAGCCCTATGTATGGGGCTCTTGGGCAGACGAAACAGGATGAAAACAGTGCTGGGCATGCGCCGTCAAAGCCGTGATAGTCAACAACAAAGATGGCTGCGGATACGTTGTTTGAGGGCTTTGGCTACAACACTTAACGATTTGGAAGACAGCACTCAAATCTTTCCTTAGCAAGAAAGAAGAATTTTCTGTTTTGCCGACAGAGCACGGCAAAAGTTTAATTTTGTCACAACTTCAGCCAGTATTTAGTTTGTTTTCATATGTCTGTTTTCCTGTTTTCCTTTCTAACTCTCATGTCATTTCAGACCCGGCCACTCCCTCCTGCTCTGCACTCCCTGTTAATTACATTCACCTGGTCTGCCCCACACTCACCTGCTCCTCATCAGTTAATCAGCCCCAGTATATATCTTTGTTCAGTTCCCTCAGTCAGTTGCCAGATTGTCTGATGTCCTAGTGTGTTCACCCAGCTTTCCAGCATTCGGATTTCATACTGTGTTCCGATCCTGCTTGCCTGTTCGTGTTCTGACCTGTCTTTGGACTTTCCCTTTTGCCTGCCCCAACTGGACTTGTTTGCCACACTGTCTTACTACCTGGTTTGTCATCCACTTCATTAAAATCTATTTTTGAATCTGAACTGTTTCCTGTGTCCTGCAATTGGGTTCTTGTCTGTCTTTCCCTGAAACCTTGACAAATTTACCAGTAAACCCGCTGTTCGCTAAACAAATGGGGTTGAATAAGTCACCTTGTTCATTGCACTGATTGGTCGTAGTGCTATCCAATTGCGTGCAGTGGTATTTGAAATGCATGCATTGGTGCCGCCCCTTGAGTTGGGAAGGTCTATTGATTGTGGCCAGACCCTACATCGTTCTAGGTGTGGGTCTGGATTTCCAGGCTAACTGGTCTCACTTATTATTTTTGCTATTCAGTGCATAGACTGCTATGCAAGTAGTTTTGAATTCTTGCTTGAGTCAAATATCTACAACCATAGAATCCTTTGGTTGGTCTCGGCTTTATTTTCAAATTTAAATTAAAAAAGAATGTATTATATAGTTCTTCAAAAAGAAAATTAACATACTGTACTTCTAGTATAAAGTCCATCCAAACAGCGTTCAGGAGCCTCAAAGATGTGTTAGTACTCACCCCAGCCCTCTGATCATTAGTTTCTCCTCCTCTCTTCCCATACGGACACTCAGCAGCGACCTGATCTGACCCAGAGCAGCCAAAAGGTTGATAGTGTCCTCGATGGATACTGAGTTTATAGTGTAGGCCTTAGGAAGGGCCTGAACCTGGACACATACACACAACATTCAGATCTGTTAAACTTAATGCTCAGGTCCACATCTCCCTTCACTGTCATATTTGTTTTATGAGACGTTGTAAAGAGTGCACACTGAGGAGGTTAGTCTGTTATCAGTTAATATGTAAACAATGGAACAGAGGGAATTCTCCTTCTTTACTGTTATTTTCAGCTACTGTATCTGCTGAGGACAGATAGCTATTTATGTTTGCTTCTAATATAGTTTGTGTATTAATGTCAACTTGTATAGTGGTAAAGCAGCAATATTTGGTTTGCATGGCCTCTTATTAAATAGCGGTGTATTTTCAACTCAAAAAGATAGATATTGTACAGAAATGTCTAAGTTTTTTTACATGTTTAATGACACACACATACACAGTTTTTTGGGCACTTGGCCATTATTTGACAGCCAGAAGAGTGTCAAGAAACATTGAGTTAGGAGATCACAAGTCCCCCACCTGAGTCAAAACTGTAGTTGTGTAAAAATAAACTTTATCCAAAAGGAAGACACATACAGAGAGCCACTAACCTGTCCTCCTATGCCATCATACTGGCGGTGCAGCAGGACAAACATGGCTCTGACCAGCTCCGGATCCTCAATCACTGACTCCTGAGCCCAGTGCACCATGGTATCTGAAATCAACTGCTGCAAAGTGCCTGCACAAACCAAATGGGAGGATTAGGGTATCTTGGGGATTGTGGATACATAATCAGAAAATCGATTTTTTATTTAGCATTTCACATTTTTGAAACATATTAAGGCTTCACAAATTATAAAGTAAAATATGTTGGGAAAAAAATATGTTTCTTTTTGTTATATTCTAGTAAACTGACTCATTGGAAAAACTTGTGATATTATTTGCATGTTTATATTTGCATGGATTAATTTGGTAGATGTGTTAATGTTTAAAGTAGGGCTGTCAAACAATTTAAAAAAATTCATCTAATTAATTACAGGCTCTGTGATTAATTAATCTAAATTAATCACATATTTATATGACACTTGTATGCCTGTTTATAAACAACTGTATAGGCTACCGTTCGTTTCTCTCTCCGTCTCTCGTAACTTCTGTCTCCTCCCCTCAGCCAGGTTTCTACATTAAATACATTTAGGAACTACTAGCGCCGGAAAAAAACACAAAACAAGCAGGCTAAATGACGACTGTCTATCTCCCACAACAGACAGCGCTGCACTGCCACACAGGTGCGCATAGCCTATGCCAGGGGTGGCCAACCCGCGGCTCGCGAGCCGCATGCGGCTCTTTGCCCAGCTTCGTGCGGCTCTTCAGTTCATATCAAATTATGTGATTATAATTTTTTTTTTTTTTATACTTTTTTTTTTGTGTGGGCCTATGTGTGTGCATGTTCGCAAACGTTTCATGCGGCTCTTACGTTCGTTTTACATGTTGTCTATTATTTCATTTTTTATTTTATTAATGTGTAGGCCCTATGTGTATGCCTGTTCGCAAATGTTTAATTGAGGACGCAACATAACGTTCGCAAACGTTTGGTGCGGACGCAACCTAAAACTGCCCGCTCAGCTTGGAGGGAGGTTTTCCGTGAGTAAACTATTTGTGTCAAGTTCGCTCCGAAACAGAGTGGGAGAGTTCATATTTTTTGTTGAACGTTATACCAAGCCATTCTGCCTTATATGCAAGGTGTCATTTGCGCATTTCAAGGCTTCAAATCTTCGGCGCCACTTCAGCTCTCTCCATGCTAAAAGTAAGTCCCACAAAGCAACATGCATAGTAAGAGAAAAACGCTATTTTAAATTGTTATATTTTTGTTTGTGGACTTGGTTGAACTGAGAGTTTGTGTGTGAGGCAGTGCACACAATGTTCATTGTTGAAAATGACTGCCCTGTCGTCTTTAGTACTGTAGGAGTCCAGTCCTGTCATTATCACAGGGGCGGCTTTAACGATCTGGGGGCCCGTTTCAAGTCCTAGTGTGGGGCCCCCTGTTTTATTTTTTATTTATTTTTATTAATAAATAATGCTTGTGCATGCATGTGCAAGCTCCCAGCGAAAATAAAAACGCCCCCCCACCCCTGAAATCTTACTGGCCACCCCAGTGCCCCCTCCCCCCCAGTTCAAATGTTATTTTTTATTTTAATTTTATTTTTTTAATTAAATTTTTTTCCTGATATGTATCCTAGTTCAGAGATGATATGTATTTTTTTTTATTTCTTAACTTTTTTTGACTTACTAAATTAATGATAGGACTGTGGCCACTAGAACTGGTCTCTGGTCAGCAAAGGTCTTGAAAACAGCATAAGTGTGCTTGTGACATGCGTGCCACCCATGCATGTGTATGGGCACGTGTCCCAGCAGATTTTTGAAATCTGAATAAAAAAATTAAAGTTTGTAGTTAGCGAGTGTAACATGTTCTTAGCAAGGGCAGACTTTCATAAATAAAGGTTTATTTTTTTAGCAAGATATTTGGTCAAAAGCTAGTGGTCATCCGTCCCTCTGTGCAGTTGTTAGGCATCTGGCTGCTAGCAAGTTATGTTGTCTTGCTAATTTTACTATTCATCTGAGCTGAAATAAATATTGACTTTTTCCTTTATTATCTTCGCCAGAATGCACCAGAATGCTTAGATTACATGTTAAAAACACAAAAAAATCTTCTGGGGGGAGATGCCCCCAGACCCACCTTCAGGGGTTTAGTTTTCTGACAAACATTAAAATGGATACTAACATGATTTGGGCATTTGGGATTATAAATCATCTTTGAATTGGTTGTACAGCATATCACATGCTATTCATTCAGGGGTGCGAGGGCCACCCCACTCTAACTCTGTGGCCCACCTTGGCCACCCCCAGTCAAAATTTCCTGGAATCGCCACTGTGTGTACCCGTGTGTACGTTGTGGCTCTTTGCAGTAACACAGTAAAAAATGTGGCTCTTTGTCTCTGACTGGTTGGCCACCCCTGGCCTATGCTGACACACACACACACACACACACACACACACACACACACACACACACACACACACACACACACACACACACACACACACACACACACACACACACACACACACACACACACACACACACACACACACACACACACACACACACACACACACACACACACACACACACACACACACACACACACACACACACACACACACACACACAAAAAGGAGGAAAAAAGACAGATGAATGTGGAAAAAAAAGAAAAGAAAACCCTGGCTGGGTGATCGGCGATAGTGTATTACAGAACAGTTAGTGGCGATCGGAGCGCAGAATCTAGGTCTACTGTAGGCTACTAACGTAAATCACACAACACGTTGCTTGTGTTAAGTAAAAATATTTATTAATTTAGGCTATATTTGGCTGCTCCACTTTAAGTCAGCCCAGCCAGGTCAGGATAGTTTAGTTTTGGTTTCGTTTTCATCTCCGTATCAAACAGCTGTTTGAATCAGCTGATCGACTCATGACAGCAGTAGTCAGTCTAAAGCCAGTAATGATTAGCCTGGCTCCGCCCGCCTACCTACTTCCGCTCAATTTTCATTTCACTTCAGTAGTCAGTCTGGGGCTGAAGTGTATTCATGGGTTCCTTCTCCAGCCAGACTTTTGGCAGTCCAATCAGCGTACAGAGCGAGTGGCTGGGAACGATGACGTCGAAATCGCACGCCAGTTTCAGTTGAATGCTGCGTTCCTTTATACTCAGAACTCGGAAATCTCCGACTTGGTAGTTCAGACCTGTCTGTGTTCCAGTGCATCTGCTCGGGAAAGTATGGATGCCTTCAACCTTTCTCATCCAAATAACTAAACGTTTGGCTCTAGCAAGTTACCGTTGCCAGGTATCGGTAGATCCATAGACTACAATATGTAGTGAAGTCGGAAATTTCCGAGTTCCCGGTACAACTGGAACGCACCGTCAGAAGCCGGCTCATGACATACGTCACAACTAAACGTTATGCGATTGGTTGGTTGATCCAGAGTGGCACTGGGCAGATCCAATAGTTTTAAACTTCAACAGACACCTGCCTCCAAGTGAGTGAACATTTGCCAATAGAGCAGTTCCAGACCTTCTGTACAAATGAAATGAAGTACGATGTTCTGGTTGGACCAGGCTAAGTGATGATCACTCTAAGTAAAAAAACACTAAATTATAAAATAAAGCTATCTCTTCCTCCCACTATCTGTCTGCTTATCTTTCTCTCTCCGCACACTCAGCCACTACTTTCTAGGAAGCAGGATTATAACCTCATTTAGCACGTTATTTTGTATTTGAGTATTTTAAGATTCTATTTCAAATAGCCTTTGTGGACACAGGCTATTTTGTAATTTACTGTGGATTTTTGAAAAATAAAACGCAAAGGTAATCAAAAGGAAAGTCATATTTGTCTTTTTATCTTTGCCTTTTGTATTGTTGTTAATCCGAAAATGATCCGATCCGTGACTCAAAAACAGTGACACGATCCGAACCATGAGTTTTTTTTTATCCGATGCACCCCTACTAGCTAGCAAATCATGGAACAGTTTGTGAAAGTACTGCAGGTAAACGTAAAGATGAATCCACACCAAACGCCACTACTAACAAAACAAAGACAAGAAAAAATAAGATATACTGTTAGTGGCAGTCTCACAGCTGCAGCCCCGATTTGAGAAGATCTACAGAAAAGAGCAAGCCCACACCAGTCACTAAAAAAGAAAATACACTGAAAAGAAGTGTAATTCTTGCAGAGAAAAAAATGTCATGTTTTTGTTTATTCTCAGGGAGTTGGTAATCTTGCCAGTTTTGTGCAGAGGCAATTTTGAGAAAAGCTGTTAAATGTTGAATTTAGAAGATGCATACTGCAGTGTGACTTTTAATGCTTCACTCTAAAAGGTGACTTTTTCAATAACATGTAACACCCTGAAGTTGTAGTTCTTTATTAAATTACAGACAATGTTTTAAATACATTCTATAGGAGTGTGCAAGCAAAGGATGTGTCTGAGAGTGTGTTTTATGTTGGGGGGGGACATAAAAAAAATCTACAAAAGGGGGGCCCTGCAGAAATAGTTTGGGAACCACTGGTTTAAGGCATGAATAAAGTATTTTTTGATGTATAAAATGAAAAAAGGCTGCATCCAAAATGTGTTCTGTAAATACTTTGAACACTAACATGTTGTAAAAAATAAATACATATTTAAACTCTGCCATATCCTCCTAATAAACTCTACTTTATCCAACTGAGCTGAAAACTGTGAAAATGGCATCAAGATTTCGGATTTCCCTGACATTATCCTCAGGTAAATACAGTTTAAATATGTCACAGTAAATAACAGAATATGAGCTAAGTATATATGCATACACTGTCTAAACTGGTAACATACACCACAGGTTTTACGTTTGTAAAATTGAGGAATGATCTACAGCCCAGTGGAGTGAAAAAGTTTTGGTTGTGAAGCATGCTGAGGTAACAGGTAAACATGTATGTACAGTTACCATATTGAGGCAGGAAAGGAATTTATCCTGAATCATGTCAAGATTCACTAGAAAGGCATTATCTTTTGTAAAATGTATTGTTGAAATAATTATGCTTTAGGTTTGTCAGAGCTGCAAATGATCTGACATCCTTTAACCCACTGATGCCGGCTGCTGCGTGACGCAACATTGTATCTCTTGCCGGCTGCTGCGTAGCGCAGCATTGTTGCTTTATCTAATTTTTGGTCGAGCTGATCGGCTCCCGACAGCGGGAGTCAGTCTGCGTTCCAGTTGTACTGGGAAGTCGGATTTATGGTGCCAGTGATAACTGAACAAAATTATAAAATAAAGCTATCTCTTCCTCCCTCTATTTGTCTATCTTTCGCTCTCCACTGCACACTCATCCACTACTATCCATGCTTAATGGAAGCAGGATTATAACCTCATTTAGCACATTATCTTTAAATATTTTATATTATTTATTCTTTTTTTTTCTCCCCCATCTAATTTTGATGATTTTTAGACAAATGTGTTGGTTTGTAAGCGCTAAGGGAGCATGTTTAAATAAAACCTGTGAACCTTACCTTTTTAAATGTTTTTTTATTTCATGTTTCTATGTGCTACAGAGGCTTAGATATTAAGGTTTTGGTAGACGTTGACAATTCGTAGTATTTTTTCAGAAAACCCTCAGGAGATAAAGACACGTATCCTAGATTGCCATAGTCATCAATGGGTTAAATATCTAGTAGGTAAAATATAATTAATTAAGTACGGGCCCTCAAGGGCCCGTAACTTATCCACCATACTTCTTCTTCTTATTATTCTTCCATGACATTTTTCTAGCCGCTACTCATCCCACACCGTTACGCGCAGGAATGCAAACATTTCATAGAACGTGCGTCCCCACTCCACGGGGTGAGCTATTATTCAGTTTTTTGATTTTCCACAAGGGGGCGCTGTTATTAAGCCCCAACTGCAAAAAGTTTGAAAGGCCACGCCCCTCACACCGTAACTCCGATTGACTTGAAATTTCTCACAGGTACACTTGAGGGCAGTGGCATCACTAGGCTGTTTTATTCTAAACCCCCGAACCCAATTTGATTAGCCCGAATCTTTTTTGTAATATATATATATATATATATATTATATTTTTTATTTTGCTGCATGCAGAGCCTGTGCCATATCCGCACATCACACATGCTCCCATTGGTTAGGACTCTCGTAGCTTACTGCTAGGAATTTCTGTTATACTGCTCAAGATTTTAAGCCATGAATTGATGAACTTGCATTGAAGAAAAAATTTCATTTTTCTGTGGGCTGTAAATAGGCCAATCTATGGGGCTAAATAGTATGCTAATATTGATGATTGATTGTGTCAAGTGTCTAAGGATGAATGCTGACATGATTTGTTTCCAACTTTTGCCTTAAGTTACAATTTAGCTAACTAGCTAGCTCCCCACCCTTTTCATTTCCAATGGTGGCTGTCATTTCATTACCAATGTTAAAGCCACTACGAGTAAGTCGGCACGTTGGCGACACCTTTGAACAAAAGCGGTAGTATTATTACGACGCCAGCTGTCGTGAAGCTGTTTTCTAGCTCGTGCAGGCAGCGTGCAGGGCGTGCAGATTCAAATAATCAGGAAGCAATATGGTGCGTGTCCGTGTGTTGAAAGCAAAGTGTGAGGGCACCGGACTCTTTTCGGCTCCGTGAGTCTATGGGTGACACAGCATCAACTAATGCCAGTAAGTGCTAAACACACCTGATTGCAATGAGTTGATGCATTGTCACCTCTCACGGAGCTGAACGAGTCCGTGTCCCCACACAAAGCGAATGAACGAGAGATGGCACTTAGTTAGTATCACGATGAGGTAATGTGTTTATGTTGTAAATAATGACTATTTCAGATGAATAATGGTCATCTGATGATGCTGGTGAGGCAAAGTAAACTTTGTTTTAGTAGGCTACCGCTCATTCATTTAGGAGTAAACACTGCAGTCCATGCTGCAGTCTAGGTTCGCTGCGTGAAATTGTGTATACGTTGCTTGGCAACGCCCTCCCGCCCGACTATCACTCTCCCTTTTCGCTTTTCTTCATTGCATTTTCTTTTTTTTCTTTTATGGTTCAGCCCCGTTATCAGTCATTATGACAACAAACAACGGTCTCAAACAAGGCTCCCGCTCCCCTTCCCTCACCTGGAGGGATAGGCTTCTCAAATCGCATAACTGCGCCACACTGACATCTGTGACCAATACGGATATGTGACCATAGAGCATGCACGCGTGAACCGAAAATCGGACTGGGTGTACGACCAGATCAAATGCAGTAATAAAAACTATATAAAAACGTCTTTCTTTGCACTGATGGTCTCGTTTGCTGTTAAAGGTAATTTATGATTATGAGAGGAAACATGAGGCTGTTTAAAAGATAGTTAAAAGTTACTCGTTGCCGCTTTAAGTGTCATACATAGTTAACACTGGTGCTGAGTCATGATTCCTAAAAAATTAAAATACCCAAAACATGTGATATGTTTAGAATTTGCAGAAAGTTTTGAAAAATCCAGGATTCCTGAGAGCCTTACTGCATTATTCTATTATAGTTGATTCTTTCGGAACCTGAATGTTGTCTTTTCCTTCACAGAAAAAAATATATTTCCACTATAAAATGATGCAGAAAATGCACAGATAGATGAATAAAAATCCACCAGAATGCAGGAAATTAATTGTTTGACGCTCTAAAATTTCTGGGGGAGCACCCACATACCTCCCGCTTATAATGTGTCCCCCAAAATGTTGAAATTAAACCTAGCCTAGGCCCCTGTACGCAGGTTGTAAACCATATATTCATAGATATGTTGTTTTTACTTTTGGATTAAAAAGAAGGCATGTCAGTAAACTCCATGTCGACCCTTAGTGTGATTATCATTTCATCATAGAGTGGCCCTTTGTGAAAATTAGTTTGACACCCCTAACATATTAAAGTGAAATCATGCTCTTAAACAGTCTTAGTTCATCGTTAGGTAATGATCTATAATTATATCATAATGTTGTGACTTTACTTAGCGCGACACATAACTATTAATTAATGTATGGGACTTCAAATTCATGGTTTTCAGTGATGATAATTCATCAATTAATAATATTAATACATTTAAAGAAACATGTCTGAGTTAATCTTTACTATATGACTTAGGTAAGCAATTATCATTAAAGACTCAGTCTGTAATTAAGACTGACTTCTGATTAGTTACTGATGGAGTAACCATTCATTCATGGCTGAGTCCTCCATGAGTCTTACATGAGTCCTACATTAACTCAGGATGAACTGGGCATTAGTTAAGCATCAATTAATGCTGATGAGTATCTACTTAATATAAAGTCTTACCACTACTCTTTTTTGGAACAGTAACTACTCTTTTTGGAACAGTAACTACTCTTTTTTTTAACAGTAACAACTCTTTTTATAACAGTAACAACTCTTTTTAAAACAGTAACAACTCTTTTTAAAACAGTAACTACTCTTTTTATAACAGTAACTACTCTTTTTAAAACAGTAACTACTCTTTTTATAACAGTAACTACTCTTTTTAAAACAGTAACTACTCTTCTTAAAACAGTAACTACTCTTCTTAAAACAGTAACTACTCTTTTTATAACAGTAACTACTCTTTTTATAACAGTAACTACTCTTTTTAAAACAGTAACTACTCTTCTTAAAACAGTAACTACTCTTTTTAAAACAGTAACTACTCTTCCTAAAACAGTAACTACTCTTTTTAAAACAGTAACTACTCTTTTTAAAACAGTAACTACTCTTTTTATAACAGTAACTACTCTTTTTAAAACAGTAACTACTCTTCTTAAAACAGTAACTACTCTTTTTTGTGTACCTTATTGTAAAGTGTTACCATTTGTACCTTCTTCTCTGCAGTGTTTCCCCTAGAATGTTTTTTAGGCCCGGTGGTAAGAGCTGATAAAGAGTATGCGCGCCGCGTGCGTACCAAATTTCTAGAAGAAATTGTCCAAAACGAACCCCATTTGACAGCCTGTTAAAAATGAGGGCATAGGGTTATGCTTTCACATTCAGTACGTTTGTACTGTACATGTGGTGTTTCTCACAGGATTTTTAGATCCTGCTGGGTGAGAATGGACCTTCTAGTCGTGGGCCTGGGGGCATGCCCCTGCAGAAGAGAACCTTATCCTTTTTAAAGTTAAATGCATCAATCTGGTGCACTAATTCTGTGCTCTGTAAACAACTGTCATATGTCCTGCCTATAACAATTTTCTGTAATAATTTGGAGACACAAGCTATGCAAACTATTGAAGAAAAACACGTGGATTTCAATAAAAAACAATAAACACTAAGATCTAATATAGACAGGTCCTGTCTAGTACTCATTTCTGGAATAATCTGAATCACCTCACCTTGAAACATTTTCTTTATTTTTTTTATGCAAATAGCCTTGTTGAAAATAAATGAATTAACATAGGCTAAACATCATGATTAGCCAACATGTGTGCTACATAAGGCAAATTCCCTATTCCGACCATTAGATTTCATCTAGCCTATTCCTCAATTTAAAACATAAAAATAAAGTACCATAGAAATACAGCTTGTAGGCCTACAACAGCCTGCTGTTTTCAAGATAACTTAACAGTTAAAACAATAAATTAATATGTCCCGGCCTTGAAAATAAATGAATGCTTTTCTGAGAATGTCAAAGGCAGTAGCAGTGTGGCACTTCTGTAAACTTACTGAAACGAGTGCATGCCGTTTTTTTCTGCGCTGTCTCTGCTGTTGATACAGATTGGTTGTGTTGCCACGGCGACGTAGCGATTTTAACTTTCTAAGTTTTGCTCAGCACTTTTTCCTGTTCAACGTCCCTGTTACTGAGTCCATAATATCTCCATAGAGCAGGCGCTGGTTTTATTTTTGCCATTAGTTCAGCGTTTGCTTACTAGTCATGCTCCTGCTCATTGGCTTCCGTGTTTAACAAGTGCGCACCGAATGCACACACGCATCGCGCCCGCTGTGCGCAGACTACACACACACAAGCAGACACACAGATCAGCTGATGGGATGATCAAACGAGAGGTTGTAAAGACAGGCGCACACGAGAGATAGACCGACAGTGCCGCGCAGACGCTCGCAAATGATTATTACGGAATCAATGAGAAATTGATTAAAAAAAAAAACGTTTTTTTTATTTTTTTAAGTCAGGCTGCTGTTGGCCTGGTGGGGGGTCCCCGACAGACCAACGGGCCTGTATAATGGTAGGGGAAACACTGCTCTGTACCTCTAAGAACATTCCTGTACCCCTAGTGACAAAAATGTACCCATTGGAAAGCTACAGTGAAAATGTGAATTCTGCAAGTTTTCTACATTTTATATGAAGTAAAGCAGGAATCTTTAGATTTTAATAGACTAACTTGTTTAATCTGTTGTCTGCTTCACCGGAGATTACAGATGTAATTGTCCAAACCAAAGACTACTTTACTTCAAATGAAATGCAGAAAACTTGCAAAATTCACATTTTCACTGACCTTTCCGATACCTTTCCTACATTTTTGTAGGGGTACAGAAATGTTGGTTTAGAGGTACAGACAAGAAGGTACAAATATGTACCATTGTTTAAGGTACAGTGTTGTACCCTGCTAAGGTACCACTGGGTAGACAAAGCATTTGTACCCTTTTAGGACCATTCCTGTACCTTGATTTCTTAGTGTGTATGCAAGAAGCCGAAGCCTCTCCAATTCCTTGACTGGGGTTAGCTTTGGTTAGCTCAGTGGCTAACACACTGATATGTAATGTATGTCTAACTAGAAAGTGTTGTCCTCTCTCTCCACCGAACGTAGGTGCCTGCTCGCGTAGCTCCCTCACTCTTTTGTAGTTAAATTAATTAAATTTCAAAAAAAAAAAAAATCGGATTTTATATCAAAGTTGTCAGTCCGATATCCGATAAGTAGATTGCAGCCATATCGGACCCAATACCGATATTGTATCGGAGCTGCCCCATCTCTAGTTTGTGTTTGCCTTTTCTTTTCTTTTTTTTGGGCGAACGTGTTAAGAATATAGCAGCCGTTAGTACAGTCTATGGATCAGCCGCACAGCGTCCTCGGCAGCGACGCAACACTTCTGCTCAGCAGTCTCGTCTTTTATTTTTCTTCTTTTTTTTACCGCAGATGGCCACTGTTCTCCGCTTAAACATACAGAGAAATAATCTGTCCGCTGCCTGTGTTCACAGACCAGAGCAGCACCACTATTCATCTCACCAGTATCCCCTTTTTCTTTCTTTCACCAGACGATTGGGTCTCTCTGCTAAAATAGATAGGAAAATAACTTGTTGATTCTGATTCACGGATTCTGTTGAAACTCAACATTTATTAGGTTGAGCCTATCATAAAATTACGTGCAGTTTGCCTAAAGATACTTTTACTCCTTTCCATAGGTCATCGGCCTGATATGCATAACCTCCCTGGGACTTAGACCCCAAACACACACAGCCATTGCGGCCCAGGAACTATAGGTAGGTGATCAAGGTGTGTGTGTGTGTGTGTGTGTGTGTGTGTGTGTGTGTGTGTGTGTGTGTGTGTGTGTGTGTGTGTGTGTGTGTGTGTGTGTGTGTGTGTGTGTGTGTGTGTGTGTGTGTGTGTGTGTGTGTGTGTGTGTGTGTGTGTGTGTGTGTGTGTGTGTGTGTGTGTGTGTGTGTGTGTGTGTGTGTGTGTGTGTGTGTGTGTGTGTGTGTGTGTGTGTGTGTGTGTGTGCGTTTGTGTGTGGGGTGCAGAGGACATACTGGGTTTGCTGTCTTTCTTCTCTGTTGGTATGTTGGTCATCTTCTTCTTCAGGTCAGCCACTTTCTCAACCAATGACATGAGCCGACCTCTGATGGTCAGATCATTGTCCCCGTCCATCCCTCTCTCCTCATCCAACTCTATACCTATAACACAATAGAGTAAGCAGTACACCGTGCAACATGGATCTTTGCAGATCATGAATATGCAGTATTCCACATTTGAATTATTATTATTATCTCTGTGATTAAAGGTGAAGTATGTAATTTATTTATGTTAATATAAGTGTTAAATCGCTCTTTATTCATATAGTGTGCGCGTTTCATAAAGCCGATCTCTCAGTCACTTGCTCTGCATGTAATCGGCAAATAAACTTTTTGGGGATCCCACTACTGATAACCAATCAGAAGAGAGAACGCTACAAACCAGCACCCGTCTCACTGCCGGTGCATGACTGCACGTGCAGAGCGACAGATGGGTTAATGTGTATGCGCCTACAATGGCGGAGCAGATAAAAATCCTTCCCAATGTCTGTTTTGATGGTTTTTAACATGTTTTATCACATTTATAGATCTGAGATGATGCTAGTTAACTCGCTGCTTGAAGACCGCAGTGCATTAATGTGGTGACATAGGGACGAGGGAGGGGACTGCTAACTGCAGTCACTGACAGGAAGTTAGCTAAACTGACCATTCCGCTTACTGAACCTTTAAGTCTATAGTTTGGTGTGCTGTTTACCACAGTGTCTCATCAGGTCCTCGTGGAAGTCAAGCAGCTGGTCTCTGATGTATTCAGGACAGGGACACTCCTTCTTCTCATCCTTAAAGTTCAGCAGCATGTTAATCTGTACAAACACACGTAGGTGTAAAGGAATGTAAAATAAAAATGATAGTTCAGTATTTTTGACATGGGGTTGTATGAGATTCTTCTGCATACTTAGCCTGTTACTTTATGGAGATGGAGATCAGTGCAGTCACTATTAGGAGTTTGGGGAAGATGACATGACGCTGTAGCAGAAGTCAGCCTTGTACTGTTGCAGACAGGGCCAGCAGAAAAAGGTGTTACGGGGGGCGCCCTTAGCTCAGTTGGTATAGGCCTCGGCCAGCAGCGGACCCGGGTTCGATTCTAGCCCGCGGTCGTTCTCTGCATGTCACTCCCCTCTCTGCCCCATTTCAACTCTGTCTCTACACTATCAATAAAGCATAAAAATGCCAAAAATATCTTAAAAAAAATAAAATAAAAAAAGGTGTTACGCCATATGTATAAATGCTTACATAAAACAAAATAGGTATCACTTTATAATAATGTTAATTTATAAGTGATTCATAAGTGAAATATAAGTCATTAGATAATGATGAACTAATCATTTACAAAGCAGCTATATATATATTTGTAGATGATTAGTTAAGTGCTATCATATGTTAATATATCACAAAATGTGTTGTAAGTCATCTATAAAGCTTTTAGTAAATCATGAAATGCTCATAAACAAATCATTGGAAAATTATTAATAAGTCATTTATAAACCTTTATGCATCCCCCTAATCAAAAGTTTAAACCATTCATCAGGAACATATGTGTAGTAGGGCTGTCCCCGACTTAAAATTGACAGTCGAATCTGTTTGGTCGAATCTTGCCTATAGTCAACTAACCGTTGATTCATTCTAATTCTTTCCTGCTCATTGAGCCATATTTTCATTTGCCACACATTGGCTTCCATTTTGGCTATTGTGCCAATGTCCTCTCGTCATCACCCCAAGGACCACATGGTCTCTCAAGTAAACAACAACCTGCACCTTGTTCGCCTGCCTCCCTGCGACTGCTGACATTTGATCTCATTCTGTTGTCTCTTTTAGACATTCTTTAGTCATATTTTGACACTGTTAAAGAAAAGATCACAAACCTAGCTATCGAAAATGGTTCATCACTTTAACTTTGGATTATTTTGCAATGTAATAGTCTTAGCAAAGAGTTGAACATGATCAGTAGGAGTTCTAGTATACTTTATTATTTCCTTTATAAAAGATGAGGAACAGTGGAAATCCTATGCTACACATTAGTGTTGACCCTGAATAGTCAACTATTCGAACTTTGATCTAAGGAGCCTGATCCGACTGCCGATCTCCCAGTCGAATAGTTGCAAAATATGAAACAAAGAAAATTTGGTTACACTTTCTTTGAAGGGGTAATGCATAAGAATGAGTGTGAGTGTGAATGGTAACGTGGAAAAGGAAAACAGGTCTCCCTTGTAAAAGAGTCTTCGGTCTCAATGGGATTTACCTGTATAAATAAAGGTTAAGAAGAAGAAGAAATGAAATAAAACTGACATGACACCTTTCATGAACATTATGAATAGTTATGACTGTTGTCATTAAGTGTCATTGGGTCAATTGTCACAATTAATGCAACATTGACATTGTATGAGATGTCTTTGTTATGTCAACCTGACATAAACCAATAACATGACTTGTCATAAACATGTCATAGTAGGCTTAATAATCCAATGTAAGAAAAACTATTTTGATTCATGTGGTAAGATTAATCTGTAATATGCAGAAGGTTTTGACATTTACTGTCATGAGACCATTATTATACTGTCATGAATTATTCCCTTTACCTTAAAGTGAAACAATTAGGACTTTCCAGTAAATGTTATGACACTTAATTACACACACAACAGTGTTAACTGCAGTAGTAGCAACTTCATGAATGTAACATGAAGCAAGTGGGTATTAGCCTACATGTGGAAAATACCTTAACAAAAGCAATATAAGTATTATAAAAGCATTTTTACAGTGTAATAACGCTTCATGACATGTTCTTGAAATGTGCAAATTGTTTCACTTTACTTGAGACTAACAGAATCATTCATGACAGTATAATAAAGGTCTCATGACGGTCAGTCAAAACCTTCTGCATATCATAGCTTAATGTAATCTTACCACATAAATCGAAATATTTTTTTTTTTACATTTGATTATTAAGCCTACTATGACATGTTTATATATGTTAATGTCAAGTTGACAAAACCAAGACATAGACGAGATATTTTGTCTTAGTTTATGTCAAGTTGTCATAACAAAGAGATCTCAGAATGTCAATGTTGAATTAAACGGGACATAATTGACCGAATGACACTTTATGAGTACAGTCGTAACTATTCATAATGTTCATGACAGGTGTCATGTCATGGTTATGACAGTGTAATGTAAGTCTAAAGCATACCCCTTCAAATAAAGTGTTACCGAAAAGTCTATTCCGGCTATATGGGGGTGCTGAATGTCTGATTTTACATGGAATTGCTTGGATTCTCCCAATTAATAACGATATATCACCTATTGTGTTATAAATATCAGCCTGTTATACTGTTAATAAATCATGAAACCAACAGAAGCTTTTAATCAATCTCCTTAGTGTGAGTCAATGACTAAGGTGGACATACATTTTTATTCCAACTCAAGAAGACAAACAATAATTGGGTCTTTCAGCCTGCAGCATGATTCAATGATTAGTCGACCATAGGCAACATTCGACCAATCAGATTCGACTAAGTCCATTTTTAGTTGAGAACAGCCCTACTACACATACAGTATGTACCTGATGAATGGTTTACACTTCAGATTAGGGGCATGCAGAAAGGTTTGTAAACGACTTATTAATAATTTTACCAATGATTTGTTAATGAGCATTTCATGATTTACTAAAAGCTTTATAGATGAACGCATTTTGTGATATGTTAACATACCACTTATTAATCATCTATAAATATATCACTGTTGAGTGTAATTTTGTAATGAGTGAGGGTGTGGCCTAAGGAGATCAACACTCTATAGAGTGTTGATCTCCTTAGGCCACACCCTCACTCATTACAAAATTACACATCACCTGGTATGCTTAAATCCAATAAGCACTTAGGTTTATACAGCTTGAAGTTGGGAAATATGCATAAAAATTATGATATGGCCAAAATCCTCACTTGCCTAATAATTGTGCACACAGTGTAGATGGACTTATATAGCGCTTTTTTTAGTCAGACTTGACCACTCAAGGCGCTTTACACTTCTGTCACATTCAGCCCTTTCACACACATTCACACACTGATGGCAGAGGCTGCTGCCCATCACATATTCTGAGGCTGATCCGACTACATGTTTGTCTCTCACTTAGCTATTAATACAAACTCATACACCAATGTCAACAGCCATCGGGAGCAATTTGGGGTTCAGCGTCTTGCCCAGTGACACTTGGACATGTGGCAGGAGGCAGGGATCGAACCACGACCCTGTGATTACTAAACAACCGCCCTAGCTGCTCAGCCACAGCCACCCCACTTTTACTTTTCTTGTGTACTGTGTGAGAGAGGCCCTGTGTTGTTCCTACCTGTTCCTGTGGAGGGGACCTGAACTCTTTGGTCTTTTTGGCAGTGAGGGCTGCAGACATGTTGAGTGCCAGCATCACCTCATTGTAGCGGAAGCGCTGGTTGTCTTGTAAACAGGCCACAAAGTCATCAGAGAAGGCCACTACAGCCTCAATACGATGGCGCACCTGGCAGTCACACAGGTACTGCAGCACATGGCACATCTACACACAAACACAGGTTAACTCAATATTATGATGATGCACTGAGATAAATGAGTGAAGAAAAAACTAAATTATTTATTTGTTAAAAAATAATTTTCCTTTTTTATTCCACTGTTTTATGACTGTATGACTGTTTCCTAATACTCATTATATCATAAACATTATCATAACTGATTTTTACTAACACAGTCAATCTAATATAAGTCATATCTTCATTATTGTCTTTATGAGTACAGTTCATTGTTTTAATATTACTTATTATTATTCCGAACACTATCATTGTTATGGGACCAATATCGCTTCATCTTTTTTTTCTCCTCCTTCTTGAGGCTACTATCATTAACATCACAGCCCTACGTATCGAAGTTTGATACTTTTTTGGCACCAACCGAAATGCCTCCATACCATCGAGTATCGAAACATTTCTTGTTGTTTAATACCAGATTTGAATACCTAAGGGGTTCATCTCATCACTGTCAGTGAGCCAATAAGCAGGCAGCATATATGATGTGCAAAAATCTAAATTGCTGTTGGCTGTTCGGATCCATCCAGTCAATATAAATGAGGTTACAACATGGGTTATGCAGAAAGGCTCACTGATGCATAATGCCCAACCCATTTTGTCACCTAATGCATTTTTCCTGGATGCCTCCACACAGCACTAATCCTATAAAGTTAAAAACTTTGTATTTGCATTTCCAAACTGTGTGTTACCTGGAGTTTTACAGGTTCTGGTAGCTTCATCTGTAAAAGTCCTCTAGGCATGTTCTTCTCTCCATCTTCTCCTCTTCCTTCACTCTCCAATTCTTTCTCTACATCCGACACTATGTGCTCTTCATCTTGCCCTTCTCCTGTCTCACAGAACACAGACGGTTCTATCAGTCTGAGGATGTTCCTCAGGTCTCCGTTCTGGAACACTCCCATGGTAAGCATGGTGTAGAACAGTTTGATGAGGGGCACAAAGAGGAACTCAGTGCTGCCCCCTATGGGATCCCTCACATGCATGCTTCCCTCCCTCACAGCCTCTGTTAGCATCTCAATGGTTTTCACTTTCAGTCTATCTAAGGGAAATTCAGGGCTGTACTGGAAAAAGTCTTCTGATCCATTGTTGCCGTAGTTATGACAGACAAAACTGGGGGATGAGAAGTGCATTCTGGGTCTCAGGGAGGTGCTGAGGCCGATGCCTGGCAGCCCATGTGTTTTATTTTCATCAGGAAACAGGGTGATGCTCTTGGTTTCATCTGTCATGGGAACAATGTACTCATTGTTCATCATAAGGCGAGCAGTGGCGTAGCTGCTTAGGTGGATGTCGATGAGGAGATCGTAGTAGCCTGCACGAAGCAAACCTGTAGAAAAATTATAGAAATACAGTATGTGTGGCAGGGCTGTACAGTGCGACAGTTTTGATCGCATTTGCTACTGAAATTGATCACGTGCGGTGATGAATACAAGTCCACTCGCACTAGTGCGACAGCTTGCTAAAGAGCAGATGCTGTCTGTTTGAGACACAGAGGAGTGCTGCACAACACTGCTTAGAGGGCTCTTCATTAACACTCTCCAAATGCGGTCTTAGGCAAGTAAGTTATTGAGTCCACCCTCCACTTTGGCTGGTGAAAGATGTGTGCTCGGGACCTGTGCTTGTGCGGCGATTCTAGCGTCTAAAAACTTCACCAACGGTAATAACCGGTAGGAGATGGCACACAATTAAGTTAGCGTGTGTGCAACCAGAACATTTCCTGTGCGCCTTCAGATTAAAAGCCTGTTACTAGCCAAACGCGAGTTGACTTTTATTTTGAAGCCGTTTAGAACAGGAAGTTAGCGCATCACAGCCCTGCAGTGCGCTTGCTTGAAAATCAACTGCTTCAGCTGCAGAGAGCAGTCAACAGTAGTCTATTTAAACAAAGTTTGAAATAACTGATAAGCCACTGAAGAAGTACTCCCAACACATTCACAACAACCTATTTAACTTATCCTAAATTGTACCAATATGTATACTTATTTATTTAATAGGTTATATGTTTTAAAGTTTGGTTTTAATTAACAGAAGGACATTTACCAAAAATGTTTATTATTATTAATATAATAATTATATGTAGGGGAGAACGGGGTAATCTGAGCCACTTTTTACATTTGCTCCCCTCTAAGCGAGCTAAAATGATGTGTGAGCGAGGAGAGCGAGCGGTAGCGTGTGTCAATCAAGTGAAACAATGAACGAGTCCGTGTGTGTGTGTGAGTGAGTGTGTCTGTTCGCGCAAGCGAGATATTGCAGACACACTGTCGGTAGAAGTGAAGGGTGTTAACCCCCGAAATAACATCCTTGGAGGGACAGTATAACAGTAGTAGCTCAAGGACCAGCCATGGACCTATGAAGAGCGTGCCTGGCTTTGCGGCGACGTGATGACGTACATGGGGTCAAAAAAGTCCCATGTACGTCATTTTTCGAATCCGAAGGAAAAAGTTTTTTTCAAATCTTAGTAAAGTTCTAAAATAATTTACAATACAAAACATTTCTTAAATTGCCGATATTTAACATATTGCAATTTTTTTCAATGTTAACACCAGCATATATGTGTTCCTTACCAACATAGTGATTTAATTCATCTTATATCTCAAAAAACAAGTAAAAGGGTGCAGTTACACTTTAAGCAAAGCAAATTTTCTAAACACTTGAAAGTAACTCTGAACAAAATCCAATACAACATATTATAATTCAAAAGGTTTAATAAGATTCAAATGAAAGATAGAACCAGTTAGATTAGAACACAGTCTGGGGGTCAGAACACAGGACCCTTAGAGCCAGCTAGTGTCTGGGGGTCAAAGCATAGGAAAATCAGAACCAGCGAGAACAGCCTCGGACTCAGAACACAGGAGAAGACCCAACTGGATTATAACATCAGCCTGTTATACTCTACAACTAGGCCTACTCTGCATTCCAGCCCTGAAGGTTACAGGGAAAGATGAGAAGGTGCTCTTTCCATGTGGTTGCCCCAGGTCGTCTTCCTGGTGTATTTCCTTGGCATGATGGCTTTTCTACAATGTGTATGACATTAAAATAAAACATATGTTATGTAATATTTAGGGCTGTCAAGCGATTAAAAAAATTAATCTAATTAATTACAGGCTCTGTGATTAATTAATCTAAATTAATCGCATACTTTTATGACGCTTTTATACCTGTTTGTAAACAGCTGTATAGCCTGCTACAGTTTGTTTCTCTCTCTCGCTCTCTCGCTCTCTCTCTCTCTCGTAACTTCTGTCTCCACAACAGACAGCGCTGCACTGCCACAGATGCTTATGCCGATTCATTCACCATCGTCGTACTCATAGGCAAAAATATTGAGAGACACACACGCACACACACACACACACACGCACAGACACACACACAGACACACACACACGTTTACGCGGACGACGAGACAGCTAGCAAAAAAAATTGAGACACGGGGAGAAAGATTGAGAGATACTGTTTTGAACCTAGCCTACATTGTTGCACCCACTAAATCAATAATGCACAGACACTGGCTGCGGAGAATAAAGTAAGATGTCTACCTTCATGCTTATTAAACCGTCTATAGAGCCCTCGGCCCCCTGCTTCTCTCTTTACTTTTCTCCCTTTCACCCGCGCGGGCTGTGTCTGCTTCAGGTGCAGCTCGGTGCAGCTACGCACCACTTTTGCACTGGGTCAAAGGGCATTATAGAAGTGCGATTAATCTGCGTTAATTTTTTTAATCGCGTTAATTTTTCTGTGATTAATTAATCGAAATTAACGCGTTAATTTGACAGCTCTAGTAATATTACATTAAAATATGTTTAAGACTAAACTTAACTTGTGCCTCATGGTGGGGGAAAGTGAGACAGTGGCTCACTTTCCCCCACAGCATTTGGCTCACTTTCCTCCACCACCACAATTTGAGAAAAAAACTACTACTACTACTCTCTTAGCATTTGAGGCTAATCTTCAGTTATCAGCATCACATGGTTTCATATGTTGGTAGTTCATCAACACGTATGATAGAAGTTTTTCTAAGTGAATACATTAGCTTTGGCACAACAGTTGATTAAGTTGACAGCAAGAAAATTTACTTTTACATGCAAAATACCTATTTTGGTGAAAAAAACATGCTTACCACAGCACCATGAGGTCCTCTCGTTCAGGGCCATGGGGAAATGAGAGGGGCTTGAAAACATATCTCACATGACCACAAATGTTTTCCGTTGCCTAGATACAGGGGGTGGCTCACATTACCCGATGCCTCAGATTCCCCCGTTCTCCCCTATATTTCTACAAATTTTTGTATGAAAGCCTATTATTTAATTATTTTTTCTTATGATATATTTTGATTATATTTGGACTCAGAGACAGTTGTTCCTTGTGTTGCTTCTTGTTGTTTATAAAAATGATAAAATCCAATAAATAAATTAAACTATTTTTTTTTAGATAGCAGCACCTTGTGATTGACGGTCAAAAACTATTTTTAAATCTAAGAATACAGCACCAACACATCCATTTCTATCTAGCTGACGTTTGATTTTTTCCATGAACATGGCCATTGCAAGGCTAATTGCACTCCTTTGAATTAGAAATAAACCTTTCGTTGCATTAATTTGATTCCCAATCAAGATACACTGGTAACAATAGCTTTACATTGTTAATATGGACTTAAAAACTGATTTATCGCTACTTAATAGGATGCCACTGCAAAAATTTAGTTGCTGACATTTCTTCCCTCCTAAATATTCCATCATCATCTGTAAGTGATATTATTGCAAAGTGGAGGCATTTAGGAACCACGGCAACTCAGCCACCAAGTGTCAGACTATGTAAAGTTACAGAGCCCAAACGAGGCGCATAGTGTGTAAAATATGCGTTTATACATTATTAGGGCTGTAACAATATGTGTATCGAACTGTAACAATATGTGTATCGAACCGAGAATCGCGATACACAGAGCCACGATCCCGCATCGCGGTGTGAAAATGCAGAATCGCAATAAAAATAAAAATAAAGGTTTTGGATAAAAGGTTTGGTTAAGGAAGCTGAAGCTATAAAGTGTTTATTTGTTTTCTACCTTGATTTATGGTTAACATCAATAGTTGGTGCAACAGTTATTTTTTATTTTTCAATAGTATTATTTTGTTACAGAGAACAGAGAAATGTTATATCTTTGGTTACTTATTTATTCATGTTGCTTATTTTGTTGTGTTCAAATCTGGTCAGGTTAATTATTACTAAATGTTAAATTTTATTATAAATGTTATTTAAATAAAATGCTTCTTAAATTTAAATAAAATTGTTGTATGTATCGAATCGTGGGTCAAAAATCTTGTTACAAATCGAATCGTGAGTTTTTGTATCGTTACAGCCCTATACATTATGTACATACTGTATAAATACTAGAGGTGGGCATAGATTCATTTTTTTAATCTAGATTAATCTAGATTAATTTTGGAATTAATCTAGATTAATCTAGATTAAAATGGCTCATTTGAATTCAATCATAATATGTGTGTGCTCCTAAATAATGACTCAAAGTAAGTCTTTGAGAATGTGTTTCTCAAGCCAGGTGGCGCATCAGACCAGGGGCTCATCTCCTGTGCAGGTGCACACCTAATGCATCAAGTTAGCTTGCGTGCAGAAAGAGGATGTCACGGAACTCATGTCCGTTAGCTTTTCAATATAAGACTGTAAAAATAAAAGTCCCGCAAAACAATCGTTATTTTGGGGATTAACTTCTCCGCGTGAGAAATTTGAGTTGTAGGCTAGCGTGTGAGAGTGTGAGCTGGTTGATATGAGTGTGTCTCACGGCCAAAAGGGTGAGACTTCGCAGCTCTGTCAGTTGTCAAACAAAGCGGACGGACGTGGTCTCTATAGCAACGAGATCAGCTGAGCTATCACTGATAAAAAAAAATATTGTTTCCATAATGATTTCCATAGCCTTAAGCCATAGGCTAGCCTACATGTTGTGTAATTCAGTGATTTTCAACCTTTAATGAGTCGAGGCTATGCATTGGCTTTGGCGATTTCCCTTGCCTCTTTTTTTTCTCTCCACACAAAGCTCTCCCATTGCACACACGCATGCCCCGGCCGCTTCCGAGAGCACAGACTGTTAGAACTCCTACAGTAAACCAATTCCGCATTGCACAAGGTGCAAACAACCTTGGTCTTGTCGAGGTTTCCATTGGGAAGCTTCTTAAAAATACATTTTCCCTGAAGCAAACCCGGCGGCTTCCTAGCTGCATCCATGTCAGCACGTTACGTTTGATGTGGTAGGCTACACAGGTGCGAAGTCGGACTCGTTCTGACTCGTGCACTACAGTGCAATTCGGCCAGGTATACATCCGCGCTAAAATAAGAGGAACAAGAGATTAACGGCGATATTTTTTTTATCGCCGATAAGAGTCTGGCGTTAACGCAGCACGTTAACGCCGTTATCGGCCCACCACTAATAAATACACATATTTTATATAGGGGAAGGTGGGGTGATTTGTGCATTTTGGAAGTTGCAAAACCCCTTGTTTCTAGAAAACCGTGGAAGAAATTGGAAATGTGACCACATATTTAAGAAGAGCTATCCATTTGACTCATCCTGTAAAGAAGGGAGACACAAGGAATAAGATATAAGCACATTTAAGCTCAAAAAACTGTGTTTTGCCTTTCAAAGTAACATTTCCATGATCAAGGTTTTTTGATTATTGTGTCTGAACAATTATAGACACGTTTGAAAACATTTGACACATGTGTTAGTGCTTTGGTATGCTACACTTTGAGTCTATATAGTTAGCACAATGTCAACCCTAAATTGCTGCATCATGCCTATTATCCAAAATTCTGGGGATGGGGTGATTTGTGCGCAAGGGCCTGGGTGAGTTATAAGTAAGTAAGTAAGTAAAATGTATTTATAAAAGCACATTTATGACAGTTTGCACTGTCCAAAGTGCTGTACATAGTGCATTCAGTAGGTAAACAATGAAGGTACAATAACAATAACCAAAATAAAAGACGTAAAGCCCATACATCCACATAAACACAGATAGTAGTGCAGAGGTAAGATAGTTAATGGGGAGGAAACACCAGGGTGTACATATGGGTTTTGAGCCTTGATTTAAAGGCAGAAATGTAGGGGGAATCACATTTGTCAGGTGGCAGTTGGTTCCACAAGCACGGAGCAACTAGTGCAAAGTACATTTCTGAGAGTTGTGCCAGTGGCATGGCTGTATACGCTGGTCACCAAAAGAAAGTGATTGTCTACAGTAGCTCAGAAGAGAGTGACATCTCAATTCCACTTAACGACACCACTGATGAGAGTTCAGATGGCCAGAAAGATGATGATGGTGACTTTGTCATTGTGACACAATGACGCACAAATCACCCCACGTAGTGGGGTGATTTGTGCGTCAAGACAACTTTTTTTCCGAAAGCTATATTTCTTAAACAGTTTATTCCAGATCCAAAGTTTTTATTGCCAGGGATGCACAACATCCTGAAATATATGTACATATTTGAGTTGGAGACATAACTGTCAAGGCCTCACTTTAAAATCACTTTGAGTAAAAAGTTGCACAAATCACCCCACCTTCCCCTACATACTTAATGTCCTGTCTATGTTGTAATGTTGTTGTCTGAACAGGTCTCTCTTGAGAATGACACCCCATGTCTCAATGACTTTACCTGTTTAAATGAATGTTAAATAAAAAATAAAAAAAGTTTAACCTTGCATTCAGTTCTTTTGAATATGTGCTGTGTGTTACCTGGCATGCACTTGTTCTCTATGGCCTGCAGCAGCTGGGACTCGTCCACGTGGGAGCAGAGGGCGTGGGCGACCCGGTTGTTTCCCAGAGCACAGATGGCAGAGTACAGTCTGAGGGTGTGGGAGTGAAACTTTAATAACTCCTTCTGCTCTGACAGCTCCAGGATATCCACCGACCTACAACACACACAGCCAGATCACATGAGAAATGAGGGGCCAGGAGGATGAAAAGGTTTGTTGAATGAGTGTGTGTGTGTGTGTGTGTGTGTGTGTGTGTGTGTGTTTGTAGCTGTGGGTACTACTTTACCTGTTCTCCTCAGGTATGTGCAGAGACACGAACTGTAGGGGTTGGTTACACTGGAGCAGCCAGCCATGTCTGTCATTCACTCTGAATGAGGACACCTGAACAAGACAAATCAATACAAGACAAATGGAACAATGGGTGATTTGAACATTTTCTTCTAATGAGCCATGTCTATATTTCTCTGTTTAAAGCCAAAACAAAAGTAAAAAAGCTTAAAAATACAATAAATTGATAATGTAAGTCTATCATGATATGTAGACAAGCCTTACCTTGAGGAAGTGGTTGGGAAAACGACTCCACAATACAGGAGTGAGAAACTGGACATGCAGCCGTGGAGGACACTGAGGAACAGGATTCTTCTTCTCACTCTTAAACAGACCAGCCGACAGAGGCATGGCATTCTGAAGAACACAGTGATAGAACATCAAGGATCACATAATTGAATCCCAAACTGATGTGAGGTAGTGGTTATAAGTAAAGGGATTGCCCCACTGATTAAGAAATGCTCTGATGAAAGTTGGAGTATTTTTCTAAATGTTGTTGAGATAGGCAAGAATATTGCAACTTTTCATTGCACATATCTTGGTCTTAGGTGAATGGGAAATGTATATTTCTTGTTTTTGTATGGAAAAGTATGAAATTTTGAATAAGACAGGCAAGGTAACAAGTGACCTTTAATATTAAGGTAGAATCACTAAAAGTGTTGTATTCAAGTTTTTATTCTGAAATATATACATAATTGTGAATTCCTAAGGCCTCTCTGAAAAGGCATGCCTGGGCTTGTCCTGGGACAGGTCAGGGGTGAGAGAGACAAAGGGGCAGTGGGTCCTTGAGCTGGACACACACACCCTCATCTTTCCCCCACCCTCTCCCCTCCTAATAAACACACCCACTCTCTCTGTCTTCAGACTACAGGTCCTTCTCATATAATTAGCATATTGTGATAAAGTTCAATATTTTCTGTAATGTACTGATAAACATTAGACTTTCATATATTTTAGATTCATTACACACAACTGAAGTAGTTCAAGCCTTTTATTGTTTTAATATTGATGATTTTGGCAAAAAAGTGAAGAAAAACAAAAAATCCCTATCTCAAAAGATTAGCATATTTCATCCGACCAATAAAATGTTGCCCCCCAACAGTGCCTGTTGGGGGGCAATTCACATTACATACAAACAATATTTTATATTTCTTCATTTTTTGATATGTAAAGCAACCATTTATCCCAGCCTTTAGAAAATGAGTCTTCCTTAGTTTTTAATCTATATGTTAGTCTCTCCATTGTTTGAATATCACAGATAATGTTGAGCCATTGTCTGTAAACGGGTGCAACAGGCTGGAGCCAGTTCTTTGTGATGGCCTTTTTTGCTGCAGCAAGAAGAATCTTAGTCAAATATTGGTCACTTTTGTGCACCGATCCTTCTATATGTCCAAGGTATAGGACAAGACAAGTTCGGGGGATTTTGTATCCCAGTACCTCACATAGCACAACATGGATATGATCCCAGTAAGGTTGAATTTTACTGCAGCTCCAAAACACATGTGTATGGTTTGGATCCACACTGTTGCACAGTCTCCAGCAGGGTTGTTGAGTGTTCATTTGTCTGCTAGTAATAGTAATCTTGGGCGTTATAAAGAAACGGATTTGTTTTTTCCAAGTGAATTCTCTCCATCCATGAGACTGTGTAGTTGTCTGGTGTATTTTCCACATATTAAACCACATGTCGTCCGGGATGTCTTCACCCAGTTCTTTTTCCCATTTAGCTTTGACATATAATGTTGAATCATTCTTAGCTTCCATCAAACAAGAATACAGAATTGACACAGCTTTGGGTATGACATCATTGTAAGATTGCACAAATATTTTTACTATAGGATGTATCTCATCAGTATTTTTCTTAATTCTTTTTATATAGAAATCCCTCATTTGTAAGAATCTGAATAAGTCCTGGTTCTCTAAGCAATATATATTTTTTAAATCTTGAAAGTTTCTCATTTCACCCTTTTGTATAACCTTGCATATCGCTGTCATACCCATCTCGGTCCACTGTTTAAATCTGGCATCAGAAATTCCCGGTGTGAATTCTTTATCAAAAGCTATCCATTTTAACAGACCAAGTTCCCTTCCCACTTTTAGTTGTTTAATAATGGAATACCATGTATTTAAGGTAAAAGTTGTTATTGGGTCTAATTCTTCCTCTTCTTTAGTATGGGCAGGAATTTCTCTTTGCCCTATGAATGGTTGTATCAGGGGCCCAGATGTAGGTATTTCAATGTCTTTCCAATGAGCTATATAATCAACATTGCACCAGTATATAAGTGGACGCAATTGTGCAGCATTAAAGTATTCCCTGAAGTTAGGAAGTGCCAGTCCCCCCTTGTCTTTTGGCAACTGGAGAGTGGTTTCTTTCCCCCCCAGATAAATCTAGATATAAGTCTATCCCAACTCTGAAACTGGATCTGTGGTATACAAACAGGCAAGGATAGAAACAAGTATAGTAAACGTGGCAAAATATTCATTTTCACTGCATTTATCCTGTCAGTGAGGCTCATTGGATAAGTTGACCACCTTTCAATATCTTTCTGTATGTTGCCATCAATATGATCATAGTTGTTTCGGAAAAGTTTTGACAATTTTTTGGTTATGCTTATGCCTAAATATTGAATTGATTTGGCTTTCCAATTTAATTTCAATTCTTTAAGTTCTTTATTTGGAGAGCAGTTAAACATGAGAATTTGAGTTTTAGATATGTTTAATTTGTAACCCGAGTATACTCCAAACTTTTCTAAAATTTCCATAAGTTTCATAAAAGAGTTTACTGGATCTTTTAATATGATCAAAACATTGTCCGCGAAAAGACTTATAGTATGGGTTTGGTTATTAATATCTATTCCTGTTATTACATCCTCTTGTCTGATCATTTGGGCTAATGGTTCTATATAGAGAGCAAACAAGGTAGGGCTGAGACAGCAACCCTGTCTGGTTCCTCTTTCCAAGGTAAATCTGTCCGTTAGTGAGCCGTTTACTTTGATTCTAGCTGTTGGTTTGTTATATAATGATTTGATACATTGAATAGTTTTTTTATTAAATCCAAATTTTTCTAATGTTAAATATAGAAAATCCCAGTTGACCCTATCGAATGCCTTTTCAGCATCTAGGCTGATCAATGCTGTTGGTATTTTATTTTTTTGTATTTTATGTATAATGTGGAGTATTCTTCTGATATTATCCTGAGTTTGTCGACCTAAGACAAAGCCAGTCTGGTCTTCATCTATCAAATCTGTTACTATTGTTTGGAGCCTGTTTGAAATTATAGTGGTATAAAGTTTATATTAAGAATTGATATTGGTCTATAATTTTGGCAATATTCCTTATCCTTTAACGGTTTGGGAATGACAGTAATTATTGCTTCCTTCCATGAGGGGGGAGTGATCTCTTTAGTAATGGTCCAATTAAAGGTTCTAAGTAATAGTGGCGACAGTTCATTTTCAAGTTTTTTATACCACTCAGATGGATATCCATCACTACCTGGAGCCTTGTTTGTTTTCAATTTTCTTATTGCTTTATGGATTTCATCTGTAGATATATTTGCAGTTATGCGTTCATTTTGAATTCTACCTATAGAAGGCAAATCCAGGGAGTCCAGAAATGTTTTAGTGTCCTTATGATTTGTTGTTGATGTTTGGGTATAAAGATCTTTATAATAATCCCTGAACATATTTTCAATTTCTTTTGGTTCATATTTAATTTGGTTGGTATTAGGATCACGTAGTTTATTTACTGTAATCCCTGCCTGTTGCTTTCGTAATCTTCTCTCCAACAATTTGGCAGCTTTAGGGCCTAATTCATAGTAATTTTGTTTTAAATACCTAGCCTTTATCTCTATTTCCTGTTGTAGTATTCTATTAATTTGGTTTCTCACCTCTTTCATTTGTCGTTCTATTTTTTTGTCTGTTTTTTCTTTATGTTTTTGTTCCAATTGTTTCAGGTCAGCTAACAGAGACTTGTACTGAGTTTCTTTTTCTTTTTTAAGTCTACTCGTAATTGAAATAAATTTTCCTCGTATAACAGCTTTTAGAGCATCCCATAGTATTGCTGGGTTTGTCTCGTCATTATCATTCTCCTCTAAGTACTTCCGTATTTCAGCTTTGATTTGTTCGACCACCAGTTTGTTATTTAATATCCCCACGTTCAATCTCCATATTGTATCTTTTCGTCTGGACTTCAAGTATATTTTTAAATAGATTGGGCTATGGTCGGACAAGTCGGCCACTCCAATTTGACATTCCTGTATTCTATCCCTGTCTTCTTTCTGCATAAATCTTTTTTCAATTCTTGAGTACACAGAGTGTGTTGCTGAATAATGACTGAAGTCTCTCTGTAGAGGATGTAATTCCCTCCATACATCACACCCATTTCTTCCCATGTATTTTTCACAACCTTTGTGATAGGTTTCCTATTTCTCTTACGACTAGTTGTGTCTAGGTCGTAGTTCATTAACACATTGAGATCACCTCCACATATACATACACCTTCCATTTCTACAGCAATCAAATCAAACAGGGATTTAAAGAAATGTTTATCACTTTCAGGTGGGGCATAAATGTTCACCAATGTAACCCTAGCTTGGTCAATGGTTCCTTTTACAATAATATAACGTCCCTCTGTATCTTTTATTTCTTTTTGATATTCAAATTTGGTGGCATTAGGAATTAGAATTGCAACACCTCTTCTGCGGGTATTAGAATGGGAGCTATAGAAAGTATTATTAAATCCAAATCTTTTCAACTTTTCATGTTCCGTTTGTGAAAGGTGGGTTTCTTGCAGAAAGCTAATCTGCGTCCTCTCCTTTTTAATTTTAGCTATAATTTTAGCTCTTTTGACTGGGTTTCCTAAGCCATTAACATTTAAAGACATAAGTTTAATACCTTCTTGTTTGGTATTCATAGGCTGTTTTTGGTTTGTTCACATTGTGGTTTCTCCCCCTCAGGCTAACAGTGCAATGAACATAGGCACTTAACATCATATGTAACAAACAAAGAAAATATGGTAACATAACTATAAACAGAAAAAGCGACCTCCAAAAAGAGATGTCAACAATCTTCATATGTTGACTCTCCTTTAGTTTTGAGGAGAAATGCCTTCCACAAGAGAAGGGCCCCCAGCTAGTAGTATTATGTAACCCATAAGGGGTAGATCTGCCCATACTAGGCTATGTTGTAGGCAGCTGTGCTTCAGTCCCTTGGAACCAACAATACTGATATCAATATCCCTTTAGGACACATCGAATTTAACACTAACCTTTTTTTTTTTTTTGGGACCTGTATTGCAATTTAATGATATGTTCATTCATATTTATACTTAGAGTCATGTATTCATCTCGCGTTGTTGTCCTCGCGTTGGAATTCTTGCAGCCGTCCTCTCGCCCGTGTGCCTGTCTGTGAGGTTCGTTCTCGTTCTCTCCCGACGCGTGTCCACGTCTCTAGCCCGCTCGACTGGAGCCGGTCACGGGCTGTAGTGCCTCTGGTATCGGGGATGTCATCTACTTCATATCCTCTTCTCCGCATGTCACCGACTGCTTCCTCCGCGCTGCTGTACGTCTTCATTCCACTAGCCCAGTGGATACGCATCCTGTTGAGGGGTGTCTGAAAGCGGATACCTTCCCCCTTTAGAATCTTCTTCACGTTCACGTACGCTTTGCGTTCTTGCAGCATTCTCACAGAGTAGTCATGGTCAAAATAAATCCTACTTTCTCCGAGCTTGACCGTTTTCTTTCCCCACGCCTCTTTCAAAACCTTCTCCTTCACATTAAACTGATGAAAGTTGAGTATAATCGATCTTGGTGGTTGTCCTGTCTTTGGCTTCGGCGCGAGGGCTCGGTGGGCTCGTTGAATCTGGAGGTCTGATTCAATTGAAAGCTCGTCTTTTAACCATTTGTCCATAAACGCCGCGACCGATTCGCTTCTCAACTCCGCATCTTCTGGAATGCCGTATATTCGCAGGTTGTTCCGCCTGGATCTCGATTCTAAGTCATCCAGCTTATCCATCATTATTTTCTGTTCCTTTAGTATGTCCTTCAGTGCGCATTTTGCGTCAGTACTCCACTGTTCGACCTCTTCAGTGCGAGTCAAAGCGGCATCTATCTTGTCATTTTGCTCTTCTACGACTGCGTTTATTTTGACAAGTTTCTGGTTAATGTCCTCCTTAAATTCTGCCAGTTCGTTTTTCACTTGGGTGGTGATTTCGTCTTTGACAGTTTTCAGGTCAATTTTCAGCTCTTTTTGCATGGCTTGGATTTGCTTGCTAATGCTATCTAAGATAGCTTGCGGTGTGGGCGTAGCCCGTGTAGCCATAGCTGCAGGTTCAGTTAGCTTTTCTTCTTCCTCGTCAGAACGACTTATTTCTTTACCTTGTCCGTTCGGGTTTTTCTTCTTCTTGTTTTTCTTTGATCCTCCGCTCATAGTCAACGTCCATATACCTTTCTTTGTTATATTTTCGAGTTTTTGCGGAGTTTATTGTGTTGGTATTAGGGAGCACACTGTTCAAGCGTCCATACTGCTCGACCGTCACCCGGAAGTACAAAAGAAAAGTGTTTTTAATACAAAAAAGTCAACCTTCAAATAATTATGTTCAGTTATGCACTCAATACTTGGTCGGGAATCCTTTCGCAGAAATGACTGCTTCAATGCGGCGTGGCATGAGGCAATCAGACTGTGGCCCTGCTGAGGTGTTATGGAGGCCCAGGATGCTTCGATAGCGGCCTTAAGCTCATCCACAGTGTTGGATCTGGTGTCTCTCAACTTCCTCTTCACAATATCCCACAGATTCTCTATGGGGTTCAGGTCAGGAGAGTTGGCAGGCCAATTGAGCACAGTAATACCATGGTCAGTAAACCATTTACCAGTGGTTTTGGCACTGTGAGCAGGTGCCAGGTCTTGTTGAAAAATTAAATCTTCATCTCCATAAAGCTTTTCAGCAGATGGAAGCATGAAGTGCTCCAACATCTCCTGATAGCTAGCTGCATTGACCCTGCCTTTGATAAAACACAGTGGACCAACACCAGCAGCTGACATGGCACCCCAGACCATCACTGACTGTGGGTACTTGACACTGGACTTCAGGCATTTTGGCATTTCCTTCTCCCCATTCTTCCTCCAGACTCTGGCACCTTGATTTCCGAATGACATGCAAAATTTGCTTTCATCCGAAAAAAGTACTTTGGACCACTGAGCAACAGTCCAGTGCTGCTTCTCTGTAGCCCAGGTCAGGCGCTTCTGCCGCTGTTTCTGGTTCAAAAGTGGCTTGACCTGGGGAATGCGGCACCTGTAGCCCATTTCCTGCACACGCCTGTGCACGGTGGCTCTGGATGTTTCTACTCCAGACTCAGTCCACTGCTTCCGCAGGTCCCCCAAGGTCTGGAATCGGCCCTTCTCCACAATCCTCCTCAGGGTCCGGTCACCTCTTCTGGTTGAGCAGCGTTTTCTGCCACACTTTTTCCTTCCCACAGACTTCCCACTGAGGTGCCTTGATACAGCACTCTGGGAACAGCCTATTCGCTCAGAAATGTCTTTCTGTGTCTTACCCTCTTGCTTGAGGGTGTCAATGATGGCCTTCTGGACAGCAGTCAGGTCGGCAGTCTTACCCATGATTGCGGTTTTGAGTAATGAACCAGGCTGGGAGTTTTTAAAAGCCTCAGGAATCTTTTGCAGGTGTTTAGAGTTAATTAGTTGATTCAGATGATTAGGTTAAGAGCTCGTTTAGAGTACCTTTTCATGATATGCTAATTTTTTGAGATAGGAAGATTTGGGGTTTTCATGAGCTGTATGCCAAAATCATCAGTATTAAAACAACAAAAGACCTGAAATATTTCAGTTGGTGTGCAATGAATCTAAAATATATGAAAGTTCAATTATTATCATTACATTATGGAAAATAATCAACTTTATCACAATATGCTAATTATATGAGAAGGACCTGTATATAAAGCCAGGGTTTTGAGCAAGAAGGTCTGCTGGTTTTTGGGGAAGTCTTGACTGTTCCACTTTTTTTTGTTCTTTCAGCATGGACGAAAGACTTAGAAGACAAACTCGAAAGAAAAACTCTGAATCTTTTTGAGTGCAAAATACTTCGAAAAATTGAGTGCTGTTCTTTTTGTTCTAGAGAAGGGGCTGAAGACGGCGTAGAGTTTAAACAAACTTTTAAACTGTTGTTTTGGCTTTTCCTGACTCTTTGTGTCGCAAAATTACTATGGTTTTAAAAGTCTGAAGAAATTCAGATTGATAAGACTGTAGTAAAAGCTCGGCCAAAGACTTAGAGAATATTGAAAGCTGAACAGCGGGATATAAGGTTTGAATATACTCTTAATTTGCCCTCTAAATTGGTTGATTTACTGGGGAAAGATTAAACAAAATACTATTCATAAATAGGAATTAATTGATGAACCAGGTTGCGGAATGGCATCGAGTTGAAGTTTTGAGCTGTTGTGACCAACTTTTCCTGATTCTCTGTGTCGCAAAATTACCATTGGTATAAGAGTTTGAAGAAATTCAAATTGATATGACTTTGGTAAAAGCTCGGCCAGAGACTTAGAGAATATTGAAAGTTGTGTAAACAGTGGACAGACTTTGAACTCTAAAACGAGAAAAACTCACGATCTCTTGTGGATCATCAGGGTTTTAAAACTGTGGAACCAACTTTTTCCTGGCTCTTTGTGTCGCAAAATTACCATTGTTATAAGAGTTTGAAGAAATTCAAATTTATATGACTTTGGTAAAAGCTCGGCCAGAGACTTAGAGAATATTGAAAGTTGTGTAAACAGTAGATGAACTTTGAAATCTGAGAACGAGAAAACTCATGAACTAAATTGAATGTAACAATAAATTACATAAAACAAATAAGCTAAGTCTTATACTTATCTACATATATTAACCACATTAATGAGAGTGTAGGTACTTATTTTCCTTCCTTTCATTTTCTTTTATCTTTTCTTTCTATATAGTGGAAGTATAATCTTTTTATATTGGTTGAATAAAATTTCTTGAAAACTTTATAAATCCTGTGCCTAATTTTTTGTTTAGAGTTGGGAACAAGGACCTAATTAGGGTTATTTCTTTAAAGAGTTCGAGGCGCTCCTGAGGTAAGCAATTCAAACCTACACTACGGCAACACCACTGATAACAGAATACACGTCCCATAACACACTTCTTGAAATAGGAGGGAATTGCATTTATGTACTGGCCTAGCTCATCCAGGTGTATGAAGTTAGTGAGGACTAGCTAGTAGTAGCTAGGTAGTCTTTTGAAGTCAGGGGTAATGTAAGGTATTCCTCCACCAGAATAATTAAAACCTATTATCCAATCTCCTCCTTTCTAAGAATTATCTTGGAAAAAGGTCTGAAATCCGTATTTAACCTAGGATAAATTAGAAGTGAAATTGTATGTGTCATTAGGGGACAACACAGGGGGAGATCTGGAGATAGGCAGGAGTCAAAGGGTCACATGCTTTAAATCAGAGCCTTTAAGGTAATACATGGTGTGAAGGTTTTTGGTGAAAAGTAAAACCTTTTGGGCATTGTGTGAATCGGCTTTGGTCCTTCTTGTCATGAGGGGTGAGGGTCAATGAACACATAAACTGTATAGTGGAACAGGTTTATTCAAGGAACAAATAGACTTGGCGGGCTATATATACACGGAAACGTCCTGATATTAATTCAGGGGTGTTTAATCTGGTGAAGGGAATACCGGCATATTCATTAATGTGAACGAGAATTAAAATACATTTACAGTATATAGTATATCCACCTTTGTACCACTAGGACGCATTAATCATCATTAATATCAGCAACAGGAATAATACTGTCAGTGTTTCCCCCTACCATTATACAGGCCTGACGGGGCCGCCAGGCCAACGGGACCCCCCGCCAGCAGCCTGACTTAATTATTATTATTTTTTTCTCTCTCAATTTTTCATTGATTCCGTAATAATCATTTGCGAGCGTCTGCGCGGCACTGTCAGTCGCCTGTCTTTACAACCTCTCGTTTGATCATCCCAGCATCTGATCTGTATGTCTGCGTGTGTGTGTGTATGTGTTCTGCGCGCTGCGCCATGCGCGTGTGCATTCAGTGCGCACTTTTTGACACGGAAGCCAATGAGCAGGAGCATGACTAGCAAGCAAACGTTGAACTAGTGGCGAAAATAAAACCAGCGCCTGCTCTATGGAGATAGTAAGGACTCAGTAACAGGGACGTTGAACAGGAGAAAGTGCTGAGCAAAACTTAGAAAGTTAAAATTGCTACGTCGCCGTGGCAACACAACCAATCTGTATCAACAGCAGAGACAGCGCAGAAAAAACGGCATGCACTCGTTTCAGTAAGTTTACTGAAGTGCCACACTGCTACTGCCTTTGGCATTCTTCTCAGAAAAGCATTCATTTATTTTCAGGGGACATATTAATTAATTTATTGTTTTAACTGTTAAGTTATCTTGAAAACAGCAGGCCATAGTAGGCCTACAAGCTTTATTTTTTTGTATTTTCAATGCTAGGCCTAGCCTACTTTATTTTTATGTTTTAAATTGAGAAATAGGCTAGATGAAATATAATGGTCGGAATAGGGAATTTGCCTTATGTAGCACACATGTTGATAGGCTAATCATGATGTTTAGCCTATGTTAATTCATTTATTTTCAACAAGGCTATTTGCATAAAAAAAATAAAGAAACATTTTCAATAGGCTAGCTTCAAGGTGAGGTGATTCAGATTATTCCAGAAATGAGTACTAGACAGGACCTGTCTATATTAGATCTTAGTGTTTATTGTTTTTAATTGAAATCCACGTGTTTTTCTTCAATAGTTTACATGGCTTGTGTCTCCAAATTATTACAGAAAATAGTTATAGGCAGGCCATATGACAGTTGTTTACAGAGCACAGAATTAAACAGATTTAGCCTCTCAAAGTGCACCAGATTGATGTATTTAACTTTAAAAGGATAAGGTTTCTTCTGCAGGGGGATGCCCCCAGACTAGGGCTGCAACTAACGATTATTTTGATAATCGATTAATCTGTCGATTATTTTCTTGATTAATCGATTATTAATCGTTTAGTGTTTTGGTCCGTAAAATGTCAGAACATTTTGAAAAATTTTGATAAATTTTCCAAAGCCCATGTTGACGTCCTCAAATGTATTGTTATGTCCAAAACACAAATATATTTCAGTTTACTGTCATAATAGGATTAAAGAAACCAGAAAATATTCACATTTGAGAAGCTGAAATCAGAGAATTTGGAAATGTTTTATTAAAAAATTACTCAAAACGATTAATCGATTATCAAAATAGTTGCCGATTATTTTAATAATCGATTAATAATAGATTTGTCGATTAAACGTTGCAGCTCTACCCCAGACCCCCCTATAAGGTCCATTCTCACCCAGCAGGATCTAAAAATCCTGTGAGAAACACCACATGTACAGTACAAACGTACTGAATGTGAAAGTATAATCCTAATATGCCCTCGTTTTTAACGGGGCTGTCAAAAGAGGCTCATCCCAAATGGGGTTCGTTTTGGTCAATTTCTTCTAGAAATGTGGTACGCACGCACGCGGCACGCATACTCTTTATCAGCTCTTACCACCGGGCCTAAAAAAAATTCTAGGGGAAACACTGACTGTTACTTGTCACAGAGATTACTACCAACCTCCCAAACCGCACAGGAATTCAGAATTGGATGACATCTGATGAAAGTACAACGGTTACTTCTTTGTGAAGTTGAATCTATTGCCGCTTTTCCACTGCATGGTATCAGCTCAACTCGACTCGACTCAACTCCACTGCGCAAACATGGTACCTGGTACCTGCAGCGGCTGCTGTTTTGTTATCGCCCATGGTATCGCCTCGCTCTAGGTTCCAAGCGAGCTGAGCCGATGCTAAAAGGTGACGTCGGCAGACGGCCAACCGCTGATTGGCCAGACGGTAGTCTCTGGCCAATCAGTGGCCGGCCGTCTGCCGACGCTTCTGATTGCACAGAGACTACCGGCTTCATTCTGTTGTTTATTCTCCCCAACTCTTTTGAGTGTATTTTGTCTCGCCGCGTGCAGCCTTCTCTGGCTCTCTTTCATTTGATATGCATCACAGATCCGATTTTTTCCCCATATATTCGCTAAGCTCACCCAGTTGTGTTGGTTGTTGGGGAAGTTACTTTAAACATACGAGAGGAGACATGTAGGGCAGCTAGCAGCTCGGCTAAATAGCCTAGTAGCCAGCTGGGACAGACATGATAGCGAGCGATTACATTACAAGCCTCGGACTGAACTGATTACCTCAATAAAATATTCAGGCTGAGACACGGCTTGCATTTGAAAACACGTATCCTGAAACAAGCACTAAACAGTCAACTTTATCATGCCCGTGTTTACGCGCATAGGGATGTACGTGACGCATCCCTACAGCTAACTGTGTGGCAGAGTCACACATCGGGACTCCAATCATCCCTTTTAATGGCCCGTCACAATATTCTTCTACTTCTTTTAGCAAACAGATACAAGGGGGGTGTTTCTTAAACATTTTTCATCCGTGTTTTTGACGGTTGGTTCAGTTAATAGCGCAGCAACTGCTCGTAATTTCTGCTTTGCTACTTTGCTCCGAAGTTGTCTTTCAGCCCCTTTGTATGACGACCCCGCCCACGTTCAGGAGGTACTATTTGCAGTGTAAAACGACCCGTGCTGCAACCAAACCATGTTGAACTGAGTCGAGTTGAGTCGAGTCGAGCTACATGTGCGGTGGAAAAGCGCCATATATGTGTATGTGGGTGTGTCAGTCTCACCTTAATACGCCCCAGTTCGAACTGGAAGACATTGGGACTGGTGGCCTTTGCAAAGACTGCTGGGAAAAGCTTAGTACTGGGCTCCACCTTTGGAGAGAAGAGAGTGCAGAGCTAGTAACACACAGGGCAGTGTTGAGACATATAGGTCTATGAGCTTGATAGTTAGTGAGCTTCAAGGCTAAAGAGTCTCTGACTGTATGTAAGAACCCTGTCAAGAGACAGGATTCTTACATACAGTCAGGTGTTCTTTAACAGAACAAACACATTGTAACACAAAAACATGCAGTTTAGTTTCAGTTGAACATATACTGGAGAATAGGAGACCAATCAGAAAACTTGTAACACCATATGCAATATTAACCTGGAAATATGTGCTGAGTTCTTTGCCGTTGGATGTGAAGGTCAGCAGTCCGTTTGTTGTGTCCACCAGACAGCCGATCTCTAAGCCATTGTTGTTCCTCCCCTGACCAGGACTGCTGCTCTCTCCAGCCCACACCATGTAGCAGTTACTACGCTTTATACTGAACACACACACACACACACACACACACACACACACACACACACACACACACACACACACACACTGTAGCAGTATCTGCATTTTATACTTGAGCACACACAGGCATGCCTAGTAATTAAAATGTGAAGTTTTCTTTATTACATTTAAAATGTAAAAGTCTGAATAATATCACTAATAATAAAAACTTTTCACTAGTGCTGTCAGTTTAACACGTTATTAACAACGTTAACACAAACCCATTTTAACGGCGTCAATTTTTATCCCGCGATTAGCGCTCTTTATGGCCTACAACTACAACACCACAAACTATACATATGGCTCGCAGTTAAATTACTGTTAATTCAAACGGAACATGTCCTACAGCGTAATTTCACATGAATTAAAATCATTTAACAGGCAAAATGGCTAAACGGCAAGTATATTTTGACTTTTATTTTGAAGCAGAAACAAAACATTCAGGCAACCATTTTAATTTAGCCTTAATACTAATTTATTTTATATAGCCTATGTTGTTTTATGGTTTGGTTTTTAAATAAAAAAAGGAAGTTGCAATTATGTTTGTGTGCTGAAGCGAGCCGTCACTGAACTGGTGGCGAAAATAAACGCAGCGTGGTTCTATGACGATATTTAGCTGAACAGAAAGAAGTGCTGTGTAAAGCTAGAACAGTTTAAGACTCCACATCACGTGGCAACACAACCTATCAATGCTGCTTTATTTTTATGTTTTAAATTGGGAAATACATATTCCAAAACGAAGTATATATTTCTATAAAAAGAAATCAAGCAAGTAGGCTAATAATAACCATCAATGAATTATAGGCTATCGCATCACAGTAGGCCTAATTGTCCACAATAATCTCACAACAGCCCCCCATCCAAAAAGGAACTTTAAAAAGTTAACAACTGTAAGGTCAGTTGTCTGTTTTATTCAAATAAGCAGTTGTTTATTTCTGTAGTGTGTATTGCCATCTTTGAGCAAAATACCCCCAAAATGTTCGGCCTCCTCCACACCTGGGCGGTGACCACCTTGACCGAGACATTTCCTGGGGGAAACACTGTTGCGTCACAATAACAAGTCTAATATAGACATTGATGTCAATGTTCAGTGATGTAGGGGAGAATGGGGGAATTTGAGGCATCGGGTAATGTGAGCCACCCCCTGTATCTAGGCAACTGAAAACATTTGTGGTCATGTGAGATATATGTTTTCAAGCCCCTCTCATTTCCCCATGGCCCTGAAAGAGAGGACCTCATGGTGCTGTGGTAAGCATGTTTTTTTCACCACAATAGGTATTTTGCATGTAAAAGTAAATTTTCTTGCTGTCAACTTAATCAACTGTTGTGCCAAAGCAAATGTATCCACGTAGAAAAACTTCTATCATACGTGTTGATGAACTACCAACATATAAAAACCATGTGATGATATTAGCTAAAGATTAGCCTGAAATGCTAAGAGAGATAGTTTTTTTCTCAAATTGTGGTGGTGGGGGAAAGTGAGCCAAATGCTGTGGGGGAAAGTGAGCCACTGTCTCACTTTCCCCCACCATGAGGCACAAGTTAAGTTTAGTCTTAAACATATTTTAATGTAATATTACATGACATATGTTTTATTTTAATGTCATACACATTGTAGAAAAGCCATCATGCCAAGGAAATACACCAGGAAGACGACCTGGGGCAACCACACGGAAAGAGCACCTTCTCATCTTTCCCTGTAACCTTCAGGGCTGGAATGCAGAGTAGGCCTAGTTGTAGAGTATGACAGGCTGATGTTATAATCCAGTTGGGTCTTCTCCTGTGTTCTGAGTCCCAGGCTGTTCTCGCTGGTTCTGATTTTCCTATGCTTTGACCCCCAGACACAAGCTGGCTCTAAGGGTCCTGTGTTCTGACCCCCAGACTGTGTTCTAATCTAACTAGTTCTATCTTTCATTTGAATCTTATTAAAACCTTTTGAATTATAATATGTTGTATTTGATTTTGTTCAGAGTTACTTTCAAGTGTTTAGAAAATTTGCTTTGCTTAATTGACCAAACCCCATCATTCTTTTACTAGTCCGACATTAGTTCTGGAATGTGTGTCTAGCTTTCAGGATTCTTACTGTTACAATATGTGTTGTTATGGTAGTTTCAGAGTGGAAAAAGTAAGTGGATCCCACAGCTGGGGTAAAGTGAGCCACATGACAACTTTTTTTAAAACAATCATATTTTCACTGCCCTTTGTCTTGAAAAAATTCTGCTAATGCCCATTTCTAGGAAACATCCTGAATTAATGGGAAATGTGTAAATTTGAGTGATAAATCATTTTAGCTCGCTTAGAGGGGAGCAAATGTAAAAAGTGGCTCAGATTACCCCGTTTTCCCCTATATGTGGCCCACAAAAAGTGTAAAGTAATGTTTTCTTGGACCTTTTTTTTATTTTTTTTAAATATTATTTTTTGGCATTTTCAAGCTTTATTAGATAGTACAGAGTTGAAATGGGGAGACAGAGAGAGGGAGAGAGAGGGGATGACATGCAGTAAAGGTCCACGGGTCGGATTCGAACCCGTGACCACTGTAACGAAGCCCGGAGCCAATATGGTACGCGCTCTATCCACTACACCACCGGAGCGCCCCTTTTCTTGGACCTTTGATGGAAATTATTTATGATAAGCATTGGGTATTGCAATTTCACACGTGTACAAACAGAAGCTTAATTAATTTGATGTGTGCTATGTCAATAAATATAAGTGATTTGATACACACTCTTGGCCTTGGTCTTGGTGAAGAGATTTGTGGCTGATTCAGAGCACGGGTTCGTTCGGATAAAGGTAATATAAGGAAGGTTTCTGCCAGACAAATTCATCGGAATAGGAGAGCAACTGCTAAAATGCCATCACAAAGCAGCAGACTTGAAGCTGACTTATTTGAAGCTTCTGGTGCCTCTGGAGTCCCGCAAACCTCAAGGTGTAGGATCCACCCCTAAACAATGATCTTCAAACAGTCTTGTTTACTGATGAGTGCCGTGCAACCCTGGATGGTCGGATGGATGGAGTAGTGGATGGTTGGTGAATGGCCACAATGTCCCAACAAGGCTGCGACAGCAGACAGGAGGTGGCGGAGTCATGTTTCATGGGGAGAGAGCTGGTTGGCACCTTTAAGGTCCCTGACGCTGTGAAAATGACCTCGGCAAAGTATGTTGAGTTTCTGACTCACCACTTTCTTCTGTGGTACAAAAAGAAGGACAGTGCCTTCCGTAGTAAAATCATCTTCATGCATGACAATGCACCATCTCATGCTGCAAATAATACCTCTGTGTCACTGGCTGCTTTGGGCATAAAAGGAGAGAAACTCATGATGTGGCCCCCATCTTCCCCTGACCTCAACCCTATTGAGAACCTTTGGAGCATCCTCAGGCAAAACATCTATGAGGTTGGGAGGCAGTTCACATCAAAACAGCAGCTATGGGAGGCTAGTCTGGCATCCTGCAAAGATATTCAAGCAGAAACTCTCCAAGAACTCACAAATTCAATGGATGCAAGAATTGTGAAGGTGATATCAAAGAAGGGGTCCTATGTTTACATGTAACTTGGCCTGTTAAGATGTTTTTGATTTCACTAAATATGACCTCCTAATGCTGCAAATTCAACAAAGGACAATTTTTAGTTGTTTACAACCTATAAAATGTTTTGAAACTCTGTTGTGCATAATGATTTGGAACAGTGCATTTGGAGTTTTTTATTTTTGAAAAAAATACTTTTATTATTGGGTTTGTTCAATACAATTTAAAATTTACTCTAACGGTTGATGACTTCAAAATTATACTGACTGATTTGCATCGACTATTTAGGAAAATCTGGGAAAATCTAATTTGCCTTATAATTTGGAATGCAGTGTAGAAAAGACAGAAATGCAAATGGTGGTGGGGTAGCCATTAATACAAAACCATATACTGGTGAAATTCAGGGTGGACTTAGTAGCTGTATCCCATTACAGAGACCGGTCTTGCGGTCTATGAAGGCCGATTCCAAGGCCGATTCCAAGGCTAACGAGCGTTGTTAAACGAGACGGTCTCCGCAGGTCTCCGTTTCGCTCTGCTTACGAGCATTTCCTGTTTGCGTAACAAGCCGTTACCTTGCGTGACGACTTGCCGCTCCTGTGCTGCCTAGCAACCCTGATTGCTGCCAACGGAAACAGCCTTGTCAACGGAGGAAAAAAGAAAAAGAAGTTGCCTACCAGACGAAAAGAAAAAAAAGTACAAGAAAAAAAGAAAGGAAGATAAAAGTTAAGAAGATGGAGCAACACGTTGCTGTTTTGATATTTTATTTTATGCCATCTCTGAAAAAAACGCAATGAATCTTGGGATATGTTGGGCCGCGTAGGATACATCTGATGCAGCCTTCAAAACCGTGAAACGAAGGCTGCATTTCTCGGCCGCATATGAGGAGCTTTGCAAGGAGCCTTGCAAATGGAACAACCTTTGCGCGCTGCTATGACGCAATCGGTCTTCAATTGCAGCCTTCGTAGACCGCAACCCCTGTATTGAGATTCACCCAGTGTCAGCAGAAATAAAAGCACTATGACTTCAATGCTTGATGCAAATTCTGATTACTTAGATAAATTGTGTGATATGATAAATATTGTATGTGGTCATGCAAATGAGATATACTGTATCTCCTGGGAGATCTTAACTTGAGGCGGGTTTCCACCAAGTTTGTTAACACGGGCAGCGGACAGATTATTTCTCTGTATATTTTAGCGGAGCACAGCGGCCATATGATGGTAAAAGCGGAGATTTGAACATCGCGGGTGAGAAGCTGCAAGCAGGCAACTCCACCAATCAGACATCTTCAACATTCCAGCCCCGCCCCAAAGGTTCCTTAACCTTTGTTTAGTCCTCCCCCCCGAGCAGGATCTTTTTGTGAGGTAATCATAGTTCCAGGAAATAGAGTTTAGACCCTAGTTCCTGTGGTGGGAACACGCGTAGTCCCTGCAAAGGTTCCTAGTTCCGGGAACTAGTTCCTGCGGTGGAAATGCAGCAATTGATTGGAATTTGTTATATTGTCCACTTAAAAATAAGCCTCTTACTATCACAGATGCATGTGGAATTACACAAGTGATGACCAAACCAATGAGAGTATGCTTAAAAAGGGATGGATCCAAAACAGCAAGCTGTATTGATCATATACAGTGCCTTGCAAAAGTATTCATACCCCTTGAACTTTTCCACATTTTGTCACGTTACAACCACACACGTACATTTATTTTATTGCTTTTCTTAAGCAGGGACAGGGAAGCTGGTTAGAGTTGATGGGAAGATGGATTGAGCCAAATACAGGGCAGATAACCTGTTAGTCTGCAATAGAGTCGAGACTGGGGCGGAGGTTCACCTTCAAGGAGGACAATTACCCGAAACATACAGCCAGATCTACTATAGAATGGTTTAAATCAAAGCATAATCATGTGCTAGAATGGCTCAGTCAAAGTCCAGACCTAAATACAATTGAGAATATCTGGAAAGACTTGAACATTACTGTTCACAAATGCTCTCCATCCAAACTGATGCTGAATCTGAACTTTGAGCTATTGTTGGTTGGTAGGTCTGTGTATTGGCAAGAATCTTGCGATACTACACCAGTGTTTCCCCCAGCGCTTTACGGCTAAGGCGGCCGCCTTACCAATGCCAGCTCCCCGCCTTGGCTACCGACAGAGCCAAAAAATAATAATAATGATAATAATAATGATCAAATTTTTATTTATTTTTTAGTGCTGCACAATTAATTTACTAGCAAGCGCGATGTGTGCTTGTGCATGGTCATAACTGCGTGAAAGGCTGCGATTTGCGGTAAATAAATGTGCAAGTGTCTCCAAGCATTTCTCTATCAGCTGCTCTGTGTCTGCGACTCTGTGGCACTGCGCACGCTACCGTGCCCTGCGTGAGAGCCGACACTGAACTAGCGGCAATAATAAAGACAGCGCTGCTTTATGGGGGTATTTAGCTGAACAGAAAGAAGAGCTGTGCAAAGCTAGACCAGTGTAAGACTCCACAACACTATGGCCCCGGCAAGTTTCAGTAAGTTTACAGTTTCTGTCTTTGAAATGCATTTAGTCATTTTAAGGGGATAACACATTGTATGTATTATTTCAACTATTGAGTTATTTTTAAAACATCATGCTAGTGTAGGAAAAGAAGATTTAATTTCTGAATTTTCAATGCTGCTTTATTTTTATGTTTTAAATTGGGAAATACATGTTCCAAAACTATCAATAACCTCTGTATTTAAAAAGTAATCAAGCAAGTAGGCTAATAATAACCATTAATGAATGATAGGCTATCGCATCACAGTAGGCCTATTGTCCACAATAATTGCACAACAGCCCCCCATCCAAAAAGGAACTTGAAAAAGTTGAATTTGCACTTTGATGTGCATACACATGTTAAGTGTATGGTCCATTATTTTTATTTAGTGTGTCTGCATAATATTGCACCAAAACAGAAGAAGTTTTCTTTAATTGTGCTTTGTACTGACTGCATGTTTGCAAACAATTAGTACCTGCACATAGCAAACAAAACTGCACAACTGTAAGGTCAGTGTCTGTTGTATTTTTGTATTAAAATAAACAGTTGTTTATTTCTTTACTGCACATTGGCATCTTCGAGCAAAATACCCCCAAAAGTTTCGCCTCCTGTCACCCTGGGCAGTGACCACCTTGACTAAGACATTTTCTGGGGGAAACACTGTATACGTATCCCGATACAGGGGTGAAGGTACAGTAAGATAAGATAAACAGGTAACACTTTATAATAACTATCTGTTGTAACTCGTTAATAGATCATTAGTAAACTCTTAATTAATGATTATTAATGATTTGTTAAGTGTTTGTTAGCATAGTAGGTAATCCGAGATTAACTGATCACGTCACGTTCAAGTCCATGGCATGCACAGTGTGTATTGAGTTTATTTAAACATATTTGATAATGGGGCTGCCCTCAGTTGCCCATGCACTGTGTATAGTCTATAGCCTATTTCAGCCTCGTCGGTATCTCGGATTACCTCCCAGATGAACTGATTCAATTATTAAGCTATTAACTATCTACCATTGTTATAAATCCTTAACAAACTGCTAACAAACACTTAACAAATCATTAATAATCATTAATTAAGAGTTTACTAATGATCTATTAACGAGTTACAACGGATAATTATTATAAAGTGTTACCGATAAACATTACACAATTTTTGTGCGAACCAAACAAAGGAACTACCTGTCTATGTATCATAAAAATAAAAAAAATATATGGAATATAACATTTGAAAATTGTGTGTAAATTATGGCATGAAAGCATATTTAAGTCTAAGTCTTACCGGCGGCAGCAAAATACATATATAAAATAAATAAATGTTGATATCTATTTTTGCAATTGATACAGTATCGCGAAGATAGGTATCGCAATATGTACATTTATTGATATTTTCCAGCACTCCTATTGGTCTGTGGCTGTATTTTATACTGTATGTACCAGAGGTGCATCAGAGCATCCTAAGGGTAAAGGGTCTGGATAATTAAGTAGTGTGCAGTAAATATTATACTAAAGCATAACAGTATACATATCTGCAGGGATTAGCTCCTTGTGCCATGATGAAGTTGATCTAGTCACTGAAATCATATGAAATAGTCTTAAAATGGAATGACAATCTGTAGCCACACTCAGCGCTCATCCTTGCCCAACATAAAATGATGGAAGACTTCAGCTGGACTAACCTCTCGTGCACTTTCCCCTTCTCGTCTCCCAGAGTAACGGTGACCGTGCGAACCTTGTGCAGCTCAAAGTCTGGGTCGTACTGATGGAAGTCAGAGGTGACCCAGCCCACCCACACACTGCTGGGCTCCTGGCCCGGAAAGATACGCACTGAGTAGTAGTGCTGCACACAGAGACAGGTGTTGATCCAGTTAGACATCACAACAGGAAATGAACAACACTTGGGTGAACTGTCCTATCCGGTGCAGGGGATCAACATTATTTGCTTAAAATGAAAGACACAAATGACAACTGCAAATCAATTCTAATTTCATATTAAATCAATAAATGAGGAAACTGTTACAATGTGGTGTTTAGGCATAAAAGGAGTTGAATCTAACAATGTATTACATCAGTGATTCTTGAGAACCGGGACAAAAGGCCGTCTTCCATATGTAACTGGGGCACTTTTATGCTTTATTGATAGTGTAGAGACAAAGTTGAAATGGGGCAGAGAGGGGAGTGACATGCAGAGAACGACCGCGGGCTGGAATCGAACCCGGGTCCGCCCTACCAACTGAGCTAAGGGCGCCCTCTTAACTGCGGTTGTGTTTAAAACTAAAAATATTTAAAATTGTAGATGTTATTAGGGATTAAGAATAGAATGTCTCGAGCACAATAATCCCCTTAAATGTAATTGTATCATTATTATGTCAAATATATGACACTTGTTATCATCTCACGATGTCCAAAACAGTGTGTCCACAGAGAGGGTTTCAATCTTTCATATGCAATAAAACCTATTAAAAATGTACTTTAATGATTAAAAGAGCTTTTTTCATCAAAAGCAACACTAAATAATCTCTCATATCAATAAAAACTGCTTTTCTTCAACATATTCATGTTTTATATGGTTTCAAAGTGGTGGGACACTTTTTCTCACCACCGTCAGACATTTAATTAAAATGTAAGAAAACCAGCCAAAATAAGGGGCAGCTGTCCCTTTGAAGGACCTCTTGTCAAATTCTACCTCTGAAGAGTACATTAGTGTCAGACAGGCTCTGATAAGTGTTGTAGTTTTAGAATATTTTACATTCCGAATCTTGAAAGTCATGTGTCACAACCATGATATGTCAACATCGACTTACAATTTCTGAAGAAGTTATTTGAAATGTTTTGATAATTTTATTTTCCTGAAGTAGTTCATACTAGCACCTATCATCAACAGAAAAACCAAATGGCTACTAGATAAATTCCATTTGTTATGTTTAAGAAACGTTAGATATGTCAACACCGTCAGACAGGAAATCTGACGGAGTTGACATCTGAAGGTGGTGATAGGCCAATGACGGTAAAAAAAACAAAAGCTGGAAGGTTGTGTTAAAGCTTAGCTCAGTAGCTTAGTATATGTTGGATACATACATGTAATTTAATTTGTCGAAACATAGGGTTTGGTTTTTTTTATCAACATTGCACCCTGTTTTCTCCCACTTCTCAAGAATCACTGATATACATAATTGATTCATTTCAGAAAGATTCTGTTCTTTATTAGCCTTACTTGCTGTCTTAGCGTGGTTAGTGGTTAGTTCTTAGTCATCAAAACCATATACTGTATTGTTAGTGAGAGTTGAATTGTATTTGTTTGTGTATTGTCTTACAGTTGTGGCTTGCATGAGGAATTCGTATTCATCTCTGTCACCAGCCATCACTTCCTCCGAAAGATGAGCAGACGATGGACAGCTGTTGTCTGGCCTGTTTCTTTTCAGTGTGAACCTTAAAGATCGTATGGTTGGTTTAAGGTGAGGAACTGCATGCAAAAACATTTTTTTCTAACACTTGTCAATTTAGTTTTTTGGCTATTTTTCTTCCTTAACATGCTATACAATGCCATACTATTATAAATAAAATTTTCATAATGTACATTTAGGTGTTTATTTGACTAAACCTTGTTATACATTTCTCCTATACAACCATCTTCAACCACATTTATCTCAACATTTGGTTTTTCAATACTCTCTACTTTTAGGGTACTTACAACTACTAAGCTTTTCATAATAATTCCTTGCACTATTCTGAAGGTTATGACAGAATGATTTGTTCATATGTTGTTAATTGTCTGAATTATTGTAAATGATCTTCTTAAACACATGCAGAAAACACATTGTTAAGACCTGTACATAATATTTATATATTCATTTTAAAGGCTGTATCCAAAATCTGTTCTGTAAAGTCTTTGTGCTCTAATATGTTATAAAAAGTTATGTAAAGATTATTACTCTGGCTTTAATAAACATCTAGAGGTTTGGGTTTTAAAGAGATGCAAATGTACGTATAATAAATAAGATATTGACAAATTTGCACATGTATTCAAACATTCCTGAAAAATTGCAATACTGAACATAATTGTTGTAAGTTAACTAATCAACTGGCAAAGTTTCATGATGATATTTATAAGTTCAACATTTGACAGTTTTCACCTGCAGTATGGCCATAGGTTTTCTAAAGTTTGGAAATAATGATTAAACACAATGTGAGAAGCGTAACAATTAATTTTACTGTTGACTCTCCCTGTTCATATGAAGAGATTGAGGCATTACCGCTGCTTGAGCTTGGAGGGCTTTTCCTGGTTATGATCTTTGTGGTTGTTGAATTCGTCTCTGTCGGCTCCAGACTTCACCAGCACCTCGAAGTCTGACACGCCTTCAAAATCCTCCAGCTCCTTATCAAACACACATACAGCTTAATCAGGTCAGATGTGCTGTTAAGTACATGTCAGTGTGTTTTGTGTTCCCCATACCCTCTTTGGTGAGAACAGGCCCTGTGGGGACCTGCAGAAGGATTCTGCACACTCTATGGGCATGCTCAGTCTGTAGAAGGTGATGTCATTGTAACTGTTCTGTGTGCCAAATGACCTCTGGGTGACCCTTAGGCATGGGCATGACTCAACTGTCCCATCTATCCGCGTCACCTGAAAAACGGAGGAAAAATAAAAAACAGACATTTTTTCTTTAATTATAATTCAGAATATTACATTTTATATTTTTGCTTGCTTTTTTGCTTCTTTAAAAAAAAAATTAAACACTGACATTTTAAGTAGACTTCCTACAACAGGTTAATGATTTGGTGGATAACAACAAAGTTAATTTCTTATTTAATCATGTATATTGTGTTTGTTCTTTCTTTCTGTAGATACAGTATCTCACAAAAGTGAGTACACCCCTCACATTTCTTCAAATATTTCATTATATCTTTTCATGGGACAACACTGAATAAATGACACTTTGATACAATGTAAAGTAGCGTGTGTACAGCTTATATAACAGTGTAAATTTACTGTCCCCTCAAAATAACTCGACACACAGCCATTAATGTCTAAACTGCCGGTTACAAAAGTGAGTACACCCCTGAGTTAAAATGTCCAAATTGGGCCCAAAGTGTCAATATTTTGTGTGGCCACCATTATTTTCCAGCACTACCTTAACCCTCATGGGCATGGTGTTCACCAGAGCTTCACAGGTTGCCACTGGAATCCTCTTCCCCTCATTCATGACAACATCACGGAGCTGGTGGATACTGGAGACCTTGCGCTCCTCCATCTCCTGTTTTAAGAAGCCCCAAAGATGCTCAATAGGGTTTAGGTCTGGGGACATGCTTGGCCAGTCCATAACCTTTACCCTCAGCTTCTTTAGCAAGCCAGTGGTCGTTAGGAGGTGTGTTTGGGGTCGTTATCATGTTGCAGTACTGCCCTGCGGCCCAGTTTACGAAGGGAGGGGATCATGCTCTGCTTCAGTATGGCACAGTACATGTTGGTATTCAATGAACTGTAGCTCCCCAGTGCTGGCAGCACTCATGCAGCCCCAGACCATGACACTCCAACCACCATGCTTGACTATAGGCAATACACACTTGTCTTTGTACTCCTCACCTGGTTGCTACCACACACTCTTAACACCATCTGAACCAAATAAGTTTATCTTGGTCTCATCAGACCACAGGACATGGTTGCAGTGATCCATGTCCGTAGTCTGCTTGTCTTCAGCAAACTATTTGTGGGCTTTATTTTGCATCATCTTTAGAAGAGGCTTCCTTCTCGGACGACAGCCATGCAGACCAGTATGATGCAGAGTGTGGCGTATGGTCTGAGCACTGACAGGTTGACCCCCCACCCCTTCAAGCCCTGCAGCAATGCTGGCAGCACTCATACGTCAATTTTCCAAAGCCAACCTCTTGGTATGACGCTGAAAACGTGCACTCAACCTTCTTAAACTGGGCTGCAGGGCAGTATTGCAACATGATAACGACCCCAAACACACCTCCAAGACGACCAGTGGCTTGCTAAAGAAGCTGAGGGTAAAGGTGATGGACTGGCCAAGCATGTCCCCAGACCTAAACCCTATCGAGCATCTTTGGGGGTTCTTAAAACGGGAGATGGAGGAGCGCAAGGTCTCTAATATCGACCAGCTCCGTGATGTTGTCATGAATGAGTGCAAGAGGATTCCAGTGGGAACCTGTGAAGCTCTGGTGAACTCCATGCCCAAGAGGGTTAAGGTAGTGCTGGAAAATAATGGTGGCCACACAAAATATTGACACTTTGGGCCCAATTTGGAATTTTTTTCTTAGGGGTGTACTCACTTTTGTTGCCTTCAGTTTAGACATTAATGGTTGTGTGTCGAGTTATTTTGAGGCGACAGTAAATTTACACTGTTATATAAGCTGTACACTGACTACTTTACATTATATCAAAGTGTAATTTCTTCAGTGTTGTCCCATGGAAAGATATAATGAAATATTTGAAGAAATATGAGGGGTGTACTCACTTTTGTGAGATACTGTAAATGCTTTTAATTGTAATTATGCTGGTCTCTTTACTGTTGTAGAAGAGTGTTGCCCATCTCTACTATGCAGAACTCCCAAATTATCCAAGCTTTAACTAAGTGAATTGAATTCATGCCACATGCTGTATTCAATAAAAGTAGCCTACTAATTAATTCAGTTTTTGTTTTGTTTTTCTTATGTAGGCCTATTGTATATATGTGATGTAAAGTGTCTTTGAGTGACCTCCAAAAAAGCGCTATATAAATCTTATCAATTATTATTATTATTATTAGTAACACTTTACCATAAGAGTACATTAATTTACTATTAGAGATTGCTTAGTTAATGTTATTAACGGTCAGTTAATGCTTAAAAAATGCTTACTCAGCATTAAGTAACGTAAATAATTGAACAAGTAATGTTCAATTATTTACGTTAGTTAATGCTTGGTTAGGCATGTACTATGCAGGGGCGCCCTTAGCTCAGTTGGTATGGCGTCCCCCCCCGGGCTGGGCCCAGCAGCAGACCCGGGTTTGATTCCCGCCCGCGGTCGTTCTCTGCGTGTCACTCCCCTCTCTGCCCCATTTCACCTCTGTCTCTCTGCACTATCAATAAAGCATAAAAATGCCCAAAAATATATATATATATATAAAATAAAATAAAATAAAATAAAATAAAATAAAATAAAATAAAATAAAATAAAATAAAATAAAATAAAATAAAATAAAAGGCATGTACTATGCTTAGTTAACTAAACATACCGGTTAGTTAACGGTGAGTTAATGTGTATAAAGCATTACCTGTTACCAGTAAAAGGAGTTATTAATAGTAAGTTATTGCTTAGGTGATGCTTATTAAAGTAATAGTTCAACATTTTAAATTTTTAACGATTTACTTCACACCCTGGCTCAATATAAGGCGACAGAAACCTTCCCTGTTGCGTGCATTTTTGATGAAGCTAGGGGCATAGGTCGCTCATCCGGGTTAGCTTAGCTCCAGCCCTGGTAGCTAAGGGGAGCAAGCCTGCCTCTGCTGGCAGCAAGAAGATAAACTCTATTTTGCTCCATATATCACAAACGTTTTTTTTTTTACTAGATCTACAGTAGTTCGGGCATGCATGATGAGCCGTTTCTTGCCGGTATGCAGAGCCATGTAAAGAGAGTTGCGTCAGCTCTCGCTCTGCCGGTATGCGTTTGAGTAAAAAATGACACAATATGCCAGAAATATAGTGCACAACATAACGTGGTAAATAAATGAGTCAGAATAAGCACACAGGAGCGTTTAGTGATCTATCTTCTTGCTGCCAGCAGAGGCAGACTAGTTGCTTCCCTTAGCTACCAGCGCTAGAGCTAAGCTAACTCGGATGAGCGACCCATGCTCCTAACTTCATCAAAAATGCACGCACACTTACAGGGAAGGTTTCTGTCGCCTTATATTGAGCCGGAGTGTGAAGGCAAATCTTAATTTTTTTTTTAATTTTGAACTATTCCTTTAAGTATTAACTTCCCATTAAAGCTGGGGTGGAGGATTTGGGGAGAAAATGGCAGTTGGGATAGCGATTTGAATCCAAATACCTCAACCGCTCCACTTGATCTCTTTGGTCCCTCCCTGACACGCTCTACACCAACAAAGTTGTGCCAAATTGAATGGACAGTCCCAACAGCCAATACGAACAGAGAATCGGAGCCTCACTCTGATTGGTCAAAGTGTACAGCTCATGTTAACTTTGACCAATCATAAATCATATACCCCAGCTTTAAGTAACAGTTAATTAATGTGCCCTTATTGTAAGTGCTACCATTATTTCTAATATTCTGTAATAGCTGGAAGTGAGTATTAACCCTCCTTTTCCTCTTAATAAATTGACTGCATTATTTCAATGTCTAATTAAGCTAATTTACCCTCCAAATGTCTGTGTCTGTCCTAACCTCTATGTGTTGGTGGTTTGGGGGCACAGGGACAAACTGAGGCAGCCTCTTGCTGAGCCACATGGTGACGTCCCTGTTCATGTTGACAGCAAAGGGCTCGTAGCCTTCCTGCAGGCCGCAGATGGTGAAGTACTTCAGAGTGCTCACATCTTTCCCAAAGTTCATCCTGCCCACTTGACACACACCCAGACTGCACACTGGGATGAAACCTGGACACACACACAAGAAATCAAATATAACAAGCTTGTTTCTGCATCATTACTGGTAACACTATGTGTATAATAACTATTTACAAAGATGCTTTGGAGCAACTCAATATTCACATAGTAAATATAACATACAGACAGGGCCCAATCCACCCATAGGGGCCTTACATCATAATAATAACAAAAAATAATTAACCATATTTGTATTTGTTTCAGCTTACAATAAGGAAAGGACATGCACTAAAGCAGGGGTGTCAAACTAATTTTCACAAAGGGAATTGTTAACAATCATGGAGATATATGCTGCAATCGAGTTTATGTTGTGCCATAAGCAAATAAAAACTGTGCATCATTAAAATCTGTAGGCTAGACTGCGAGTCATTTACATTGTAGAGAGAGGAAGGGGGTGAACTACTGCCAGGGGCCTGTTGCATAAAACTAAGATAAGGGATTAACCTAGGATATTTCGGTTATCCTGGCTTGCGTTAGCCATGATTCGGTTCCATAAAAGCGGAGGGACATAAGTTACCATGGAGATTTATCCTTTATGTTTAGCCTGGTCGGGACCAGGCTAAACGTAAAGGATAGACTTATTCATTCATTCATTTTCCTTTATTTATTCTCGAAAGATCAATTGAGGGTTACCCTCTTTTACAATGACGTCGAGTCAATTACAGATACACAATGAGAATACACAACAAGCTTACAAAGAGACAACAACAATTAAAACATTCAGATCAATTAAATAAAGCAGAACAATAGCCTAATTAAAACAGTTACAAGTGGAGTGGGGCTGATTCAAAATAATAACTTTAAATTGGTTAACAGTTATGAGTGTATTTATTTTAATTTGATGTTGTAGGCTGTTCCAGGAGTCAGGGGCACTGTGGCTAAAAGCAGTTTTACCAAGGTCAGACCGGGCGTATGGAACATATAACAGCATTTCAGTTGAGCGGGTTTGATAAAGCCCATCTGAAATATGCAGCATTGTTGTCAAATAGAGTGGTAGCTTTCCGGTCAGGGCTTTATATATAAAAATATGCCAATGTGCATCACGTCTCTCTTTAAGAGAGGACCACCCAACCTTTTCATATAAAACACAATGGTGTGTGTCATAAGCATCTCCTGTAATGAACCTTAAAGCAGAGTGAAAAACAGAGTCTAGGAGTTTAAGACATGAATGAGATGCATGCCGATAAACCACATCACCGTAATCAAGGACAGACATAAAAACTGCCTCAATAATCCTTTTCCTACTGAACAACGGGAAGGTGGCTTTGTTCCTATAAAAATATTCAATCTTTTGTTGCAGACGACAGACACGATTTTTAATGTGAAATTTAAAAGATACTTTTTCATCTATCCAGATGCCGAGATATTTATATTCAGTGACTCTTTCAATTTGAGATCCATTATTTGTATGAATATTAAGATCATTAAAATGTATAGTTCTTGCTCTGGAGAAACACATATATTTTGTTTTGTCTGTATTAAGAACAAGCCTGAGGTCCACTAGACAGTCCTGCAGGGTGTTAAAAGAGCTCTGAAGGTTCTGAACAGATTGATGGACCGAATCAGAAATGCAATACAGTACAGTGTCGTCAGCATACAAATGGGCGTGACAGTTTTGTAGCGATGAAACAATGTTATTGATGTAAATTGTGAATAGGACTGGACCTAAAATTGAGCCTTGCGGAACACCATTTGTAACTGTTAAAAACTCAGTTTGGTAGCTTCCCAGTTTAACTGACTGCTGTCTATCAGAGAGATAGTCCCTAAACCAGCTACATGTAGAATAATCAAAACCAATTTCATGCAGCCTCTGTAAAAGCAAATGGTGATCTAAAGTATCAAAGGCTTTTGACAGATCAACAAAAAGTGCTGCACAGTGCTTTTTTTTGTCGATAGCTGTAACAATGTTGTCTAAGACCAAAGTTGCCTGAGTTGTCTGTTGCCTGACTGGCTCAGACAGCTGTCACTCCGATCTGAAATCAAGGTGTTTAACAGTTATTCCATGATCTTCTTTGTACTGCTTTATTTTGGACTACATTGTCATTTAGTTAAATAGTTATTTTTTATTTATTTAACCTGAACCATTTATAATTAACTTAATTATAATTATAATTAGATTAAGATGAAAATATATAAATTATAATAATTTATGTGATAGTCTGTTCATATTGCAGGCTATATTTATATAATTGATTAACGATGGCAGATGACGTTGCAACTGTGGGTCAAATAAATTCACGTTGTACTTATAACCATATACAGGTGCATCTAAAACAAATTAAAAGTTCCTTTTTTCTGTAATTTAATTCAAAAAGTGAAACTTAAATATATCCTAGATTCATTACACATGAAGTGAAATTCATCACTCCCAAGAGTTCATCTTGGGAGTGACGTCATCAGACCGAGACGGCAGCGTTTTGTTTGTACGCTTGAGAACAGCCTCAGATTTTGATTTCTTAACCCAATTTCTAGCCAAGGCTCCTGGATACATTTAATGGCACTGAATGATAACACTTTATACTTCAACAGGGTAAAATCTTGTCACAATCGTACCCTCGGATTTGAAGTATTTCACTAAAGATAACGCCGGGCTATTGCTTTCAGCATGCCTCCACTCACCTCTCCATCCCGGTGTGATCACTGCCTTCACCTGTCCCAAACTATCTCCACACTGGAAGAACGCATCTCCAACCTTTACCGGCTCAGGGATGAAGAACTACACATGGATTCCCTGGTCACGATAGGTGCAGCTCATTCAGTCGCAGTTGAAGCGGAACTGGACTCCACCGTTCCGGTCGAACAATCGCCAGTGGATGAAGGCTGGTTACAACAGGGGGCTAAACCCCGGATACCGGGCGGGTAAAATCACCTTTACTCCTAATCCAAGAATATACAGCTCCACTCTCAACCAAGAGCCATGGCCCGTGGCTCGGAAGAATCGCAGAGGGGTGACACCCCCGCAACCGTTGCCTCCGCATCAACTACAGCTCTCCAACCGGTTCGTCTCACTGGATACACAGGATTTCCCTCCGCTGACCGGCTCCTACTCCACGTTCTCTTCGAATCCACGGTCTCGGCGTTCGCCCGTCCTCGCAGCCCAGCTGTCCAGTCAACTTGATCGGTCACCTAGCGACGGTGGATGTCCCTCCTCCAGAGCTTGCCGTGGAACACCTCGCTCGCAGCGCAGCGGCAGCCAGCGAACACGTCCACCATCGGGGCGCATCAACCCCGGCGGAGCAGCCCAGCTGTCCAGTCAACCTGACGACCGCCCGAGGATCGAGTGAGGCTGTCCCTCCTCTACCACCTGTCTGCTACAGCGCTCGCAGTTCCGCGGCAGCCAGCTCACGGGGGTGTGTCAGCGCTTCCTCAATGCAGGTACCAAGAGCTATTCCCAACCTCGCTGATCATCGGTGATTCCATTGTAAGGCATATTAAATCAAAATCTGCTGTAACAGGGGGCACCCTTAGCTCAGTTGGTAGGGCGTCCCCCCCATGGGCCTCGGCCAGCAGCGGACCCGGGTTCGATTCCAGCCCGTGGTCGTTCTCTGCATGTCACTCCCCTTTCTGCCCCATTTCAACTCTGTCTCTACACTATCAATAAAGCATAAAAATGCCCAAAAAAATAGTAAAAAAAAAAAGAAATCTGAGAAAAAATTCCTTCCGTGCTCAGCAAACATCCACACGTAAAGGATATCGTTATCCACTGCGGCTCCAATGACACGGCAATGCAGCAGTCCGAGGTCCTAAAGCAGGATTTTATGCGTCTTTTCACCGATCTTAAAAACTGTGGAAAGTCCATCTTTATTTCAGGCCCCATTCCCGTGTTGCACCGGGCATCGGTCGTTTCACTCGCCTGCTCTCCCTACACACATGGCTGCAGTCGGTCTGCCCATCGCACAACTTTACTTTTATCGACAATTTTAATCTCTTCTGGGAGCGAGCCTCCTTTATTGGCAGAGATGGTATCCACCCTAGTTTCCGCGGCTCTCGGGCACTCTCTGGAAATATTTTCCATGCAATCGCCACAGCTCCCCGCCATTGACTGACCCCAACCCCCACGATTACAGCTAAAGTCCACACACCGGTCAGTGATTACCTTCCTTCATCGCCAGTGACCCATACTGCGGTTTGTGTGACTAGCTCCCCCAGCACCCCTTACTGCCCACCTCCGGCATCACCATGTAAATTACTGGTTACTTCACCTCCCCATACTGTTGCTGTTTATGTGACTAACCCGACAATACGTTCAAGAAACACTTTAATACTGCAAATTTGTCAAACCTGGTATCCATTCCCCTTCAGCCACAGTCTGCTAAAGTAAATTGGGCTGAAAATGCTTCGCACTCAAACACACAAAGTTTGGCCTCGTTAAACATCAGGGGCCTCATTTATAAAGCTTGCGGCGCACAAAAACTTTGCGTAGACGGGAAGAAATTTGCGGGAAAATGTGCGGTGGCAAACGTTGGTATTTATAAAGACATTATTTGCGGAGAAGTGTGCGTATTCCTACGCCAACATTCGACCATGCGTAGAGCTACCGCAAGGTTTTCCTGACTCGGGGAATCAGCGACACTCAATGGCAACACCACGAAATAAAGCTCAGTCATCAGAAAAACACAGACAAATTATGCTTGGCACCCAATATATTTAGTCAATAAAATATATAAGCTTACCTATAGTTGCGCATATATGGCTACTGTAGTCTATGGCATGCAGTTGTGATGTAGGTTGAATTACTTATTACTAAGTAGCCTAGGTCTACATGCTTTGGTTATATTTTATAAGTTGAATCTTATAGCGCTACTTTATAATAATATCCTATATGTCGGGAGGTGTTTCCGTGAGTGCACAGCGGGAGAGCAAATTTTAAGAGGTGTGTAAAAAGTAGTTTTGTACAAAGTTAAGCCCAACAGATATTAATTAAAACTGTAATTTCGTTAGATAAAATCATGTTATGAATTTAGCAAATCATTACACACATCTCTTTCCCATAACAATTCACCCTGGAAGATATAACTATAATCTGACGTTGTTGGAAATGTGTGGATCTCACAGGAGATAAACAATTCTCTCGAATTGACTATAGGCATTATTTCACTTGTCACACCATATTTTATATAGGCCTACATATAGGACTACAGGTAGGCCTACGCTAATACGTGATATTTCATACAGTACAAAGTTGGGTGAAACTGCTTTACAAAGACTACAACGACTGTGCCAATCATGATATGTGATAAGCGCGCGGGTGTGTATGTGTGTGTGCCAGTTTCTGCAGCACATGCACGACGTCACAGGATTTCTTCCTTCTTAGTCGCTTTCTTTGCGGCCGCGTTGCCTCCCTTTTTTCCTCATGTCAGTCAAAATTCCGTGCTTATTAAGTGCGTCATCATATTCAGGAGCTATTTAGCATTCGCCATGTATGGTAGATTGTGGGATGAAACTGGGAGGTGAAGTGGGAGGACACGGGGTGGAGATCGTCTGCGCACAATTCACCGCAGGTGGGTATTTATAAACGGAAGATTGCGTGAAACTGTGCGCCGCACAGTTTTATAAATCTGAATTTTTTTTTGCGCAGCACATTTTTGGCTTTCTGCGGACGCAATGTTTTAGGATGGTTTCTACGCACAACGTTATAAATGAGGCCCCAGATCTTTGTCAGGTAAAACATTTTTAATTAATGATTTTATTACGAAGCACAATCTTGATTTTATGTTTTTAACTGAAACTTGGTTGGACCCAGACAACAGCTCAGCTGTTCTTATCAAGTCAACCCCCCCAAACTTCACTTTCATGAGTGAGGCCAGAGTTCATACGAAAGGTGGTGGAGTTGCTATTTTATTTAATGAATCTCTACAATGCAAAAAGATGTCATACTGAAACTTTGTTTCATTTGAATATGTGGCTCTCAAGTTAAATTCAGCCTCTCGAGCCATTTTTATTAATATCTACAGGCCACCAAAATACTGTGAAAACTTTTTTGATGACTTTGCTGGACTGCTGTCTGTAATCTGTATGGAGTTTGACTGTTTATTAATTGTTGGGGATTGTAATATACACGTTGGCAAACCCGAGGACAGAAGTGCTAAATAACTGTGCTATGTCCTGGAAAATGTTGTACTCTCTCAACATGTAAACCAGCCTACAAATAACAAAGGTCACACCCTGGACTTATTAATTTCAAAGGGCCGGGACATTTCAAACCTTTCAGTATCTGATGTGGGTCTCTCCGACCATTCGTGTTTGTTTTTTGGGAGTAAAATATCTATGCACACACCTGAAAAAACAAAGGTTATCAAAAAACTGTATATTACTGAGAACACCAGTGAAAAATGTATTCAGGCATTTTCTCTGTCTCCGCTCCTCCCCTGTATCTCAGTTAATGAGCTTGTAGGTAACTTCAACTCCAAAATTACAAATGTTATCGATGCTATTGCACCCACCAAGGTGAAAATCATCTCTGGTAAAAAAGGTCTCCATGGAGAAATACCCCTCAGGTCAGCATTGAAAAAAGAGAGTGCCGAAAAGCAGAACGCAGGTGGCGAAAAACAAATCTCAATGTTCATTATGACATCTTCAAAGAGAAACTACGCACTTTTAACCTAGAACTAAGAAATGCAAGGCAATATTTCTTCTCTGACATCATCACCAAAAACAGCAACAATGCACGTGTCCTGTTTGCTGCTGTTGACAGGCTAACAAACCCTCCTGTGTCAGTAGCGTCTGAACATCTTTCCACGAGGGCCTGCAATGAATTTGCCTCCTTCTTTACTGAGAAAATTCATAAAATAAGACAAGCTGTTACCGCATCAATACCAGGTTCAAGATATGTTTTATCTCTGTAGGCCATTTAAAATTAATTCAGATGCCATGACAGAATTTTTTCTCAACAACAAGAAAAACCTGGATGACATTATACAACACCTGAACTCCTCCTCCTGTTGCCTTGACATTCTGCCCACAAGCTTCTTTAAAACTGTCTTTAACTGCATGGCCTCAGATGTCCTAGAAATTGTCAATATGTCCCTTCGCACCAGTGTATTCCCACAGGCCCTGAAAACAGCAGTCATCAAGCCACTCCTAAAAAAGAAAAATCTAGATGCATCACTCATGAACAATTATAGGCCGATATCCAACCTACCATTTATAAGCAAGATCATTGAAAAAGCTGTTTATCAACAGCTAAATAACTACATGGCAATGAACAACTGCTTTGATGTCTTTCAGTCAGGTTTTCGACAACACCACAGCACTGAGACCGCTCTGGTTAAGGTCCTCAATGACATCCACTTAAACACAGACAGTGGCAAAAGTTCTGTCTTAGTTTTACTGGATCTCAGTGCTGCGTTCGACACAGTTGACCACAACATATTACTAGATCGACTTGCAAACTGGGTTGGACTTTCTGGAACTGTGCTAAACTGGTTTGAATCCTACTTAAAGGAAAGAGACTACTATGTGTCAATAGGCAATTTCACATCCGAGCTAACAAATATTACATGTGGGGTCCCCCAAGGTTCCATTATTGGGCCTCTTCTGTTTAACATATACTTGCTACCGCTAGCTCAGATTATGAACAAGAACAAATTATGTTACCATAATTATGCAGACGACACACAAATTTACATAACCATATCACTAGGAGACTATAGTCCGATTCAAGCACTAAGTAAGTGCATTGAACAAATCAATGACTGGATGTGCCAAAACTTTCTTCAATTAAACAACGACAAAACTGAAGTAATTGTCTTTGGTGCCAGAACATGAACAATTAAAAGTCAGTGCACAGCTTAAATCTGTTATGTTAGAAAGCACACACCAAGCTAGAAATCTTGGAGTAGTCATATATTCAGACTTGAATTTCAAAAAACACATTAAATCAATTACTACCACTATTTTTACTACCACCTTAAAAATATATCAAGAATTAAAGGGCTAATGTCTCAGCAGGACATAGAAAAACTTGTCCATCCATTTATTTTTAGTAGACTTGACTACTGTAACAGTGTCCTTGCAGGCCTTCCTAAAAAAACAATCAGACAGCTTCAGCTAATTCAAAACGCTGCTGCTCGAGTCCTCACTGGGACCAAAAAAGTGGATCACATCACCCCAGTTCTGAAGTCTTTACACTGGCTTCCTGTCAAACAAAGGATTGATTTCAAAATACTAATGTTGGTTTACAAAGCCCTAAATGGTCTAGGGCCAAAATACATTACTGATCTGCTGATCCGTTATGAACCTACGAGAGTTCTTAGGTCGTCTGGGACAGGTCTTCTAAAAGTCCCCAGAGCTAGGACTAGACAGGGAGAAGCGGCTTTCAGCTTTTATGGGCCCAATGTCTGGAACAGACTGCCAGAGAGTCTGAGGTCTGCTGAAACTCTCAGCTCTTTTAAATCGGGTCTCAAAACTTTCCTGTTTCCCTTTTAACCTGTAATTTTTATCTTTTTTGTTCAAATGTTTTATTTATTTTATTTAAATGTTGTATTTCTCTCCATGTTTTTAAATTTGTTTATTTTTTTGCATGTGTATTCTACTTGTATTTTAATTTTGACCCTGTGAAGCACCTTGAATGGCCCTGTGTCTGAAATGTGCTAGATAAATAAAATTGCCTTGCCTTGCCTTGCCTAGAATAAACATACTTTTCAGAAGGTCGACATCTGTTTATTATAAATCCTTTTTTTGATTGGTTTTATGTAATATTCTAATATTTTGAGATACTGAATTTTTTATTCCATGATCAATCAATCAATCATCCAAAAAAAAGGCCTTACATATTTCACTTTGTGTATTGAATCTAGAAAAGCTTCACTTTTTGAATGGACTTTCCATGATATTCTATTTTTTAGATGCACCTGCAGACTGCTCACTGTCAACTATTTTATCATTAATCAATACAGGGGCATCAAGATCATTTGCCAGAGAATACAGGTGCTCTATGAATAGAAAAGCCCCCTCACTTACGGGTTAAACTAGCAAGGCATTGTGGGAAAATGGGCTGTCTTTTCCATTTTTACATCAGTAAATCTGTGTTCGATCTCTGGGTCTACTTCTGAAAGCTGTGGGCTGGCATTTAACAGAATTACTTACACCTGGCTTGACAAAGCGGCCCCTTTACATCCTGGATTGGCGTTTATGCAACTGACTAATCCAAATTGCCCAGGCTAGACTTTGTCAAGGCTTGCTTTATCAATCATCCTGGATATCTTAATTCCACTTTTATGCAACAGGCCCCTGGTCTACAGTTTGATATAATATGGGGTTAAACATAATACATAATTAGGCCTACATCTAGCCTATAAATAAAGAAGAAAAACATAAAATTATTGTTGTTTCATATGGTTATCATACAGTATAAAGGCCTATGTCAATGCCACATTATGTGGCTTGTAGCCTATGATGTGAAACATCATTGTTACTGTATTTTTGCTGCTGGACGCGCAGCTTGCGAGAAGAATTGGCTCAGTTCTGTGTGTCAGTTCAGCGCAGCTCAGCTCCAAACTGACACGGGCATAGTATTGACGGTGTGTGCGTGTGTGCGAGCGTGCGCGTGTGTGCGTGTGTTCTCAGTTACACTAAGTGCACTGACCTTCACCAACTTCAAAGTCCTTGAAGGCCAGCTCTGATCCAGAGTCATCCAGCAAGACTTCTCCATTGAGTGTGAACATCATGGTTTGTTCGTTGAGATCCACCATACATCCCACCACGTCCCCCATCTGCCAGGCACGCCCAAAGTGCTCATTGCCCTGGTTCCAGCGCTGGACCTAGGAGGGAAAAAAAATCCTCATCTATTACTTTGGAAAGTATTTCTTTTTTAAATAAGCAAACAAATAATTGAACTGCAGTGTCAAGTCAAAACTATTTTATTGTCAATTTCTGCAATATGTGCCAGACATACAAAGGAAGTAAAAATACAATTCTCATTGACCGACGTACCAAAGTACAAAGCATTAAAAAAGATATGCAATATAAACAATCAATTCTAAAATTTACTATATGAAGGACTTTAAAACAATATATCAGCATAAAGGACACAATAACAATGTGCAGACTAAATATAAATCAATAAATGCAAAAGGCGTCTGATGGTCTGAGTAAAGTAAATAGAGTGGAAAGTGAAACAGTGTTCCTCAGTCTTTTATAAAGAAACTGGTGCTGTTCCTGAATTTCCAGGGTTTTATGAGAAATTGAAAAGTTGGGCTGTTTGGAGCAAAGACAAAATGCACTCACCTTGAATCCATCAAACACAAAGGCTTGATCATCAGCCCCCAGCTCCTGGTCTGGCAGGCATCCTGGCCTGGCCCAGCCCACCCTCATCTCTCCTGCTGTTAACACCTGCAGGGGAAGAGGTTCACATTCACATTAGCAACGGTAAAAGTGACAATAGAAGCTGAGCAACTTGGCAATGACATTACTCTGTAGTCTGTTTGAGTTCTAGGGACATTTGACAATAGATACTGTTCTTAAGTATCTGCAGATTATGGTGAATCAATAAAAACTAGTAAAATAGCAACATTATAATTTCTTGACACCTTTGTACTACCCAGTGTGCTATATAGATCAAAATAGGCAATTGTAAAAAGCATAAAATCAAGGAAAGACGCTACAGGTGAATAGGGTGAGATATTTAGCACATATACTGTATATCATCATGAAACTTTAGCCAGTTAATTACTGACAAATTTTAAACAATTATTTTATGCTTAAGAGTTTTTCGGAAATGATTTAATTTCCAAATTGCCAAATTTGGCAAAATATAAGTTTAAAAATTGTTTAAAAAAATACTAAAATCGAGATGTTGGATAAAGCCAGAGTTAAAATCTTTATTTAATTTTCACAACATATTAAGAGTAATTTCATAAAACTAAAAATATTTTGTACACGGTCTTAAAAATGCTTTTTCAGCATGTTTTTAAGACGAAAATGTATCATTAATCAGAAAATGAACAACATATGAACAAATCCAGTAATAGTTAATTATAATAGAAGTTTAGTTAATGCAAGTGCTTCAGAAGTTGAGATTTCTCTTGATGTGTATCTTCTTACCTCAAGCTCAAAGTACCACTTTCCTGTGTTAACACTGTAGGTTTTCTCTGCTCTGAAGATGCGGAACCTCTCGGCAGACATGTTGCTGAGATCAGACTGAGCAGCTTGATGAGGGAAGGGAAGCAATCCCATGAGGAGTTTCATGGAGAAATCAAGGACAATATGTTGTATATAATCAAGGAAATATTTGTTTCCCAAATATCATAATATAAAATAAATGAATAAAGTGTTAGAGCGAAGGTTAAGTATTGTACCATGGTCCTGGTCAGGAGCTTCCAGGTTGTATCCATATCCCAAGAGAGTCCTTACAGCCTCTCTTAGACTGTCTTTGTTGGACTTCTTGGTTCTCTCATCCAGTAGAGCATAGGGGACCAGGCGAGGGTTCCTACGATTCTTTACATCCTTAAAAGGGACAGAAGAATAAAAAGCTAACGGGAGGGATGAGTCAAGCAATAATATTATCTTCTCTCTCTCTCACTGCCATTACTGAGGTGCCCTTGTGATAATTCTTTTTGATATGGTGATCATGGTGATGACACCAAGCAACCTACATTTTTGGTTTCAGGTTTAAAGATCAACATACAGTTAACAATTTGCCTTTCTTCTATGCTAAATAAGCCTACTACCACCTTAACCCTTAAACAGGCAACAGTGGAAAATTAGTTTCTAAAAATATTTTCATGTTATCACTTATCTCTTTAAGACCAAAGAAAAATATTTCCACATCAAATTCTTTTATACTTTTTGCCGAAATGGTAAAAATATTAATGTTTAATTTGATGAACAGAAATGATACATTGTTGTTTTCCTTGTCCATTTAAATTACAAATACTACTTTTTAAGTACATTTTATTCAGTTTTACCAATCTAGTTTCATCAAACTGGATCAGCCACATCCAGATGGGCAGTCTTGAGACGGTCGATAGTGACCCGCTCTTGCTTATTCCCCATGTCCACCACAAAGTTCTTGGGCCCCGCCTCCAGGACACAGAAGGGCCCATCGTAGGGGAGGCTTCAGGGGGACCAGAGTGAAGGGGCTCGAGTTGCCCAGAGCAAAAGTCTGATGTGACGCGCCCGTCCACAGAAACGCAGCGTCCTGAAGGAACTTTCCCAGGACCACTGGCTGTCCGTAAACCAATTCAGCAGATGAAAACTGCAGGTCCTCGTTAGGGGCAGAGAGCAGGCCAAACATTAACCATGGGAGGCAGTCAACCCAGTTGCGACCCCTTAGCCATGCAGCTCGGATGTGAACTGTGGGCCCCTGTACAAGGTGAGGTCAGCCTGCATACCAAAACAGGCCACCCGCGACCCGAGTAACGCCCAGTCCACCTGAGCGAATACAGAGGAATGGCTTCCGGCTACCTGGTGGTGCTGTCCGCCACGGTGAGGAGGTCAGTGAACCTACGAGAGGAAGGCAGGGGGCCCACCAGGTCCTTTTTGACCTGGTCAAAATGCCTCTATAGGACCCGAATCGGCGCCAAGGGGGCTTTGATATTATGTGTACCTTGAACACGCTGACAGGCCAAACTGAAGCTAGCCCAGGTCTTTACATCCCTCCTGAGGCGGGGCCAGACAAATGTAACACCCACCAGTCTTGAAGACGCCTTAACACCCAGATTGCATAAACCATTGATCAGGTATATAATTAGGCGCCCCAACCCGCGTGTGTGATTACTGGTCCCTCCCTAATGTGTTCCAGCTTTTCCTCGTCTGCTCTGTCTTTTGTATTTAAGCCCTTGTCTTTCCTTTGTTCCTTGTCGTATCATTGCGGTTTGTGGTGAGTCTTGTCCTGTGTGATCCCTGTGTTCTCAGAATTCCTTGCCTTTTTGCCTTTACATTTTATATATTCACTTTATATTATCTCAAAGTTCTACAGAGAAGTAAAATAAATAAAAATAAAACAACAAATCAATGAGAATAAAAGCATTTAAAACAGTTAAAAGGGGAACCTCAAAGACAGTTTAGCTGAATGCTTTTTTTTTAAAGATGCGTTTTGAGGTTCAGTTTAAAAGCAGCTGTAGTCTGTGGGGCCCTCAGGTGGTCAGGGAGGGCGTTCCACAGTCTAGGGGCAGCAACGGAAAAGGCCCGATCACCCATGGTGAGCAGCTTTGTTCTTTGGGTTTGGAAGGTGTGTGTGGATCCAGAATGGAGGGTACGTTAGGCTGCCAGCGGGGTGAGGAGTTCCTTGAGGTAAAGGGGGGCATGTCCGTGAAGGCACTGGTGAGTGAGGAGGGAGACCTTGTACTCAATTCTGAGTGGGACAGTACAGACTTCAGGATGGGGGTGAAGTGATCGTGCTTGCGCACCCTCATCAGGATCCTGGCAGCACTGTTTTGAATGTATTGGAGCCTCTGGATGCTCTTATGCTGCGTCCACACCAAATGCGAAAATTTGCGTTGCTCCGTGCAAACCGCGTGCTAATCACCGCGGTACCTCACGCGAATGAGCGGCGCGAACTTCGCGTTGCGCCAGACGCATGCATACAGGGTTCTGGCCAAGACTAATTTGCAACCTCTGTGCCTGGTTAGGCCTTTACTTAAAGTTACACACGGATAAAAATACAAAACACATCAAATACAGGAGACAAAAAGACAAAATAAGTACAACGGATAATGTGTGTGTGTGTATGCATGTGCGGGTCACAGTGTGCGAAATACCCGTCAATATTCGGGGGGGGGGGAGGTCCCCATCTCCCACATGTTGCGCAATACCGATCTAAATTTTCTCAATATATAGTAGGCCTATAACCAGTGTTGGGAACGTTACTTTAAAAAAGTAATTAGTTATAATTACTCACTACTTGTTCCAAAAAGTTAGTAACTGAATTACTTTATAATAGAAGTAACTCGTTACCAGGGAAAGTAACTATTTTCGTTAGCCTACTGTAAAAAAAAAGTTGCTAGCCTATATGTCCAAAAAATTTGATTTTTCTGAGTAGTTTTCACAAGTCAGTTGAAATGAGTAGAACAGACAGTTAGGCCTACTTGTAGGCTACATAACCTTCAATATGTATTGCACATCAACAGACAGCAAGAGGTTTATCCTGCACTTCAAGTATTTTTTTTATCCTGCACTTCCAGTAGCCTATTATTTTGTTCTCAACAAAAGTAGTAGAGGAAACTGCTGAATGTACCGTGCTGATCTGCTATCACTGTATTCACTTCAGGGGTGTCGGCTAAAACACCACTTAAGGCCAAAAACGTCAGACTATGAAGCATGAGACGATGAGAGGAGGAGTAAGGATGTATCCTATGTTTATTTCCTTCTTTAACATGCACAGCAGCATACAGATCCCAGGAAAATAACAGTAGCAATATTCGGCTCATGATGACACGCCCGGCTGGTTGAGCGTGGAGGGGGAGGAGGAGAGCTGGACCAGATCGACTTAATTCCTGTAGAGCTGTTGTGGTGGAAATTCCTGCGGGACCCTCGGTGGATGTATCTACGGCGGGGCTGGAAGGCGATGTCCGGGTGGAGGTGGAAAGCCTCCGGCGGAGGTCCGGGCAGCTTACAGCGGAGCCGGAGCAGGTCAATGGCTGAGTACTGGAACAAACCCGTCACTGGTAGATGAGCAGACATTAATAAGATCCAGACACAGACAAACCAGATGTATGTCCTAGCGGCCCACATTGTAGACTTTGGCAGCATCAACGGCCAGAGGAGACGCCAGTTGAGTCTCAAACCGGAGCAAAGCAGGTAAGCTAGCCGCCAGTGAATTGTAATTTTCACAAAAACGGTAGTGCCAGAAGATCGTAGAAATAATCCAAATTATGCCAATCACATTGTCCGATTAGGTCATAGAATCATAAAATAAAAATTGAAGGTATGAAGAGTTAAAAAGTACAAAAAAGTTACAAAGTTACCGGCGAGCAGCGGCATCAAGTTGCCAGCGTTCACTCATTGCCATGATTATGCATGGTGGATCCGGTTTATCGGTGATCCATATAGTGTGTTTGTCTTTGTGTTTACTAGTTGTGTTTGTGTCTGAGTTTTGTGCTCCTTGTCTGTATACCCTTGTTTGTGCTTATGTGTTTTGTCTGCATTCATGCCACTTGTATGCTCCTTGTCTGTGCTTTTTGTCTTTCTTTAAATACTTATGTGTTTTAATCGTGCTATATGTTCATGCACTTTTATCTGTTTCTGTATGCTTCATGTTTTTCACACATCGCCAACCTGTTATGTGCTGGAGAAATCATTGTGTCGTTTTGTTTTTGTGCTCATGTGTTGTATTTTTCTTCTTTTAATGTTTATTTTTTTCTTTCTACCTGCCAGGGACTACAGGTGAAAATTAGCCTGCATGGCTAAATCTGGCACATTTACATGTTGAACTTTGGTGCTCATGTCTATTAATGTGCGCTGTCCCTTTTAAATAAAAAAATCTAAACATTTCCTGTGCGCCTTCACATTAAAAGCCTGTTACTAGCCAAACGTGAGTAGACTTTTATTTTGAAGCCGGTAAGAACAGGAAGTTAGCGCTTTACAGCACTGCAGTGCTCTAGCTTGACATGCAACTCATTCAGCTGCAGAGAGCAGGCAACAGTGTCTATTTAAACACAGTTTGAAATAAGCCACTGAAAAACAACCTATTTAATTTATCCTAAATTGTACCAAAATGTATACTTATTTATTTAATAGGCTATGTTTAATGTTTTAAAGTTTGGTTTTAATTAACAGAAGGACATTTTCTAAAATGTTTTATTATTATTAATATAATAATTATATGTATATACAAAAAATATATAGATATAGATATTATTTTTTGTATTTTTATGGGGAGAAATAATTCTGAATCAGCAAAATTGCAATTGGCAGGTTAGATTATTTTGTCTAAATTGCAATCAGTGCACCCCTATTAATTTTTCTACAATTATTACTGCACACACTAGGATATAATATTAATTGAGAATCTCAAATGAGACCAAGATGACATGCTCAAAGGTAATTAGAGCGTAGGTTAAGGTTATGCAAGTTTTCGATCATACTTTGTGTGCTACCAAATTTATTTTTGTGCTACTGATTTTTTTTGCTTGCTAGCACCAGTGCTACCACCTAAAAAAATAAGCGTACAGCCCTGTAATGGAAGATGGAGATGTAACCTAAATGCGAGTTAACATCTGGTCGTGATCGAGCATTTAAATGGAGCCGTTGTGGGATTTTTTTTCCAACATGATGAAAACAGAGGTGTACAAAAAATAAAGCGCAATAAAGCACCTGTGTACCAGGATGTTAAATCACCTTAGAAACATCCAAAGCCTTTGTCCGAGCGAAGCAGCGCGTCACCCGGTGAAATGCTCTGATGTGACGTTCACAGTGAGACCTCGCAAGCCACCATGCGGAAAAAGTGGTTTAAGACTAAAATGATCACCGGGGATTCCTGCACGTTAACGGTGTCGAGGGACAAATGCTTCCGCGATCCGATTGCATGTCCTGAGCCTGGATACACACAGCCATCCGTTAGCTTATGTCAACAGCCGACAATGTTAAAATAACCATCATCTGCGCATGGACAGCGTTTAAATGAAGCCTCTCATTTTTATTATCATTCAAAGGGCTTTGATGAAAATGATTACATCTGAACATTACGCAGTGATGGTGCGTAAAAGGACAGCGCAGTTGTCAATCTCTCCTCAGCACAACATATGCCGCAGCTAAAAAGCTTCAGTAAAAGTCAACTCGCAAAATATGAGTCGAGGCTTTGAATTAAGTCCACAATCTTTTTTCTTTTCACTTATGTTATTGATACACTCACACGTTTTTGTTTGCTAGCCATTTGTTGTATGACTTACGTGTTTCTTCTGTTTGGCGCACATGGCTAATTTGCATAAGTGCACAGGACTGGCTGGCTCCATTGAAAAAAAAGAACATATTTTTTAATACATTTTTTGAATTTTTAATACTAGGCATGGTTAGCTTAAAGACATCCAAATGACCATTAGTGACAATACATTTTTTATTCTGTTTTTTTTTTTTACAAAATTTGAGGCGCCCCTCAAATTTTGCTTTTGAGGCTTTCAGGGCCCCCCAGATCCCCCCGTATTTCGCACACTGGCGGGTCAACGTTCACTGGGTTTCAATAGTGGCTGGTGGTGATATTGGGTGGGGGGGTTTCCAAATGCATTAGGCCCAGGGCCTATACCCATCAATAGTTCACGCTGCAGCAACAACAAAATCACATCCGAGGTACAGTCCAGAAATACAGCACCAAGTAACAGCAGGTAATAATGCTCTACAAAAAATTTGAGAAGTAGGCTACAAACATGTGCTGATGCCAAAAGTTTCTCTCTCAAGCGAATGCGAACACACACACACACACGTCGTCGGTTTGCACAGCAACATATGATACTTCATCAGCCAGTTTCTGTTCATACACAGCTTACATACAATCAAGCAACTCGTTTCGGCAACCTGTGCGTTTGACAGGTGATCGGCTAACAGGTATCTCTGTAATAAGGAAGTGTACAGAAGGTCATTCCTGCCCATGGCAATGACTATGTGCAATGACTCCCATTTGAATTGGGAGAGAAGACTCCTAAAATCAGTAGATGTGAATATGTTGCAATAGCCCCTTTTACACAGCCAGTGAACGCCGGGAATATTTATTTTTATTTATTTATTTATTAGGGGGCCAAGCCCGAGAAGGGCCTGGGAACGCGTTTTGCAGAGCAACGCGGTTCCATAGCCCTGCTGGGCAGGGAACCCTATTGTTTTTGCTGGGATTATTATTCTTCTTCTTCTTCCTATTATTCCTTACGTAAAAGTGGTGCTGCAGCCCACACCGTAAAGGCTTGGGACATGCCACTTGCATGGCTTATCCAGGTCCGTGCCTGGTACGCAGACAAAAAAATGCAGACATCCCGGCCACTAGGTGGCGCTACAACAAAGGAAAAGGCCTTTTGGGCTATAACTTCCGCACCGAAAGTCCGACAGTCAAACACTTTATATCCACAGATGCCCACAAGTCAGCTGCATCTTTTGAGATAGGCCACGCCCATTTGCGTATATATACATTTTTTGCTACATCGCAAAAACTGTGTCGGTCACCAAAACATACTCCTCCTACAGTTTTCGCCCGATTTGGACGAAACCAAAAGCATTATGCTCTACTGACTCCCACGAGCAAAAGTTGTATAATAAAAACCATCGGAAGACCAAACGGTAGCGCTTTAAAGATTTGCACATTAGCTACCTTGTACCAAACTGCTCCTAAATCCAAAACGATTCATCCTATTAACTAGCCTGGAAATCCTGACCCTGATATCTTGAACGATAGAGGGTCTGGCGACGATCAATAGTAATTTCCAACTCTAGGGGCGGCTCCTACTCGTGCATTTCAAATGCCACTGCACGCAGTTGGATAGCACTACAACCAATCAGAGCGATGCACAAGTGACGTAAGCCCCGTTCGTTTAGCGAACAGCTGTTAAACTGTTCAATTAAACGTTTGCCGTTGTCGGTCGGCAAAACAGAACATTCCACTTACTTGCTAGTGAAAGCTATGAGTCCCGTCTTCCAATTCGTTAAGGGTCGAGGCCAAAGCAGTCTCAAACTCACACAACATATCCGCAGCCATCTTTGATGTTTACTATCACAGCTTCGACGTCGCATGCACGTCACTGTCGTCATCCGGTTACGTCCTCCCCAGAGCACCATATAAAGGGCTCTGGCGCGCCCATATTAGATAGAACCAATTGAAACGTTATACCAGATTTCTGGTAGTCTTGATAAGCTTCAACGGAGCGTCTCCAGACCAACACGCGCAGCAAATTTAATTTGCCAGCGCCTAGTGGCAGGTCTGGGAATGCCAGGCTACCTATTAACACCAAACTTCACACATGTGTTTGTCCTATGGTTCTCAGGTTGGTTCTACTTTTTCCTTAAATTGCTCCAAAAGGGGGCGCCAAAAACACACTTGAGCATCTTTCTCTGTGATTTTTTGCCTTTTGGTCTATAACTCCTAGACCGAACATCCCACATTCAAAAACTTTACATCCCCGGATTCTGTGAAGCGAGGGGCCGGCGCCGCGGACGACGACGCCCGATCCCGAGTCGCGTGGGAGGCTTGGCCCCCGTTCACAACTGCTTGCAGTTCTAGTTTATTATTATTCTTTCGGACAATTCCACACAATACACAATTTTCTCTTGCAAATATTCATACATCATACTTTGTGTTGTCCGAAGGGAGACGGAAGAAGCCAAAGGCTTATCAGGTCCCGCCCCCATTTTCATCAAATTCGGATTCAGATACACAAATTACTGTTACAGAAAATAAAAATAAAACAAACAAAAAACATTTATTTTTTATATATATATAGCTATATATATATATACATATATATACATATACACACATACATACATATATATATATATACATATATATATATACATACACACACATACCTACACATACATTTTTTTTTTTTTTTTTTTTAAGAATCTGCAGTCCAATACACAGTCAATTTTAATCAAAAGAATATGCCGGCCTTTCGGCCCTCCGCCCTGCTGTATAAATGCGACAGTTGCGGAATGAGGGAAGAAAGGTGCGAGAGATTGTTCCGGGAATTTTACTACCTCGGGGGGTAGTAAGATTCCCGACACAATCAGTTCCGCCTCTCTGTTTAAATGCTCCAGCTTGTTGTTGCGGAACAGGGGGGCGTTTGACGTTCCATAGCCTACGTTCTAAACATGCGACCATGTTAGCAGTTGAAGGACGTGTGTTTAACATTAATCACGGCGGCCTGATGTCCCGTAAAAATCACCAAATAAAAGGAACGGCGTATAATCTATCTGATCATGAGGTCCGTTGCTCAATCCAAACCCCCGCACTTCATTTTGCAGAGTGTATGAGTCTATTTCTGCCCAGGAGAAGTTGTACAATGGGAAAGCTAGGCTAGGCTAAGTAAGGGATAAAGTATAGCGAACGGGTATAGCGAACGGGTCAAGCTGAACAAGAGCCCTCCGCTGCGCGTCGGGCTCCTGCTTCAGCTTGTCGGTCTTTATTTCTAGCAAGTGACCCGTTCGCTATACATTATCCCGCTTATTAGGCTACATGGCTACTACAAAAAATAAAGCAATTCATTGAAGCATGTTGTTTTAACAGCCAACAGCCGCTACACGGTCGGAACTCACTCAGTAGCAACGGTTACTATGTCAAGCTGCGGCCAGTAGTACGCCAGTAAATAGGAACGACCAAGGATACGACCTAGTAACGGGGGAATAGTCTACTCGCCCCGTCTGCTTCAGCTGACTGAAGGCTCCGGCTCAGCTGTTAGCCACAGAGCTACTGTTTTGCTAACACAACTCAAGACGTGAAGAGGTGAAGCGGATTGATTTTGTCAGTTTGGTTAACAGTCCCAGTGATGTTGGACTCAGCGCGTAGCGAGATCAACTGGCACATCGTGGGGACAGTAAAATACGGCCCTCTTACTGCAAGCTCCAGCATTTCTGCTCTCAATTCACCTGCCAGTGTTGTTGTTGTATAGCAGCTGACCGGCGCGGCGCTAAATGTTTACGTCACACCTTACGCTGTTTACAAGCACCTCTTTCATTCCGGAACGCTGTGTAAAAGGAGCTACTGATGCGCCAGCAGGCCGGCGTTGCTTGGTTCTGTGTAAATAACACAGAAGCAAGCAAAGCCGGCATTTTGGAGTGATGTTGTTCCGTCAATATGCCACAATCTCTGTGTAAAAGGGGCTAATGATACAAATCCTTTGGTTATCCATCAATCAATCAATCAATCAATCTAGGGATTTAAGGACAGTGGTAAAGCAGACAACACACAAACACACACACACACACACACACACAACAATATGTGTCACTGTCTCCTACCTGTTGGATGCCATAGGTCCAGCCCTGGCGGATGCGGTCTCTTGCCCAGACATTGTGTGCATTCTCAGCCAGTTTGTCCACCATGGCTTCCTGGGTGGAGGTCAGTTTGATGTGACTCAGGTCCAGAGGAGCAGGTTTATAACCACTGGACAACTCATAGCTGTATAGATAAGAGTTGAATCATTAGCTTGCCAGCTGCCCAACAACCTGTATGAGTCATTGATCTCTGAACTATAATTTTTGTTGAAATGAAATGTCCCATTGTCCCCATCTTTGCATCATCACATAAGGTAAGTATAATCATGCATCCCATCCTTCTTGAGTTGAGGAATTACTCATATTGTATTATACTGATGGCTGAGGTGACTTACGTTGATGAAAGTTTCATGCTCTTGACTTTCTCTACAGCATGTTCATCTGCTAGGCCAACATGGCAACCTAAGGCCAGTAGAGTTCTGTAACACACACACACACACACACACACACACGATCAAACATGTTAATATCACCCATACAATAATCAGAAGTCAGTCTTAATTACAGACTGAGTCTATAATGATAATTGCTTACTTAAGTCATACATTACAGATTAACTCAGACATTTCTCTTTAAATGTATTATTACTATTAATTAACAAAAGCAACAAAAGTTACGCACTAGAGCTTTAGTATACAGTATACAGTACACTGGAACAGTAGTGACCATTTCATACAGTCCCCTCCAATAGTATTGGAACGGTGAGGCCAATTCCTTTATTTTTGCTGTAGACTGGAAACATTTGGGTTTGACACCAAATGATGAATATGAGACAATAGCTCAACATTTCAGCTTTCATTTCCAGGTATTAACATCTGGATCCGATACACAACTTAGAAGATAGCACCTTTTTGAAAAGGAACGCCAAATGTTTAGGCAAGCAAAAGTATTGGAACAGATAGACTTTAAATATATTAAAGTGAATAAAACATAATATTTTGTCGCAAGTACTTTGCTTGCAATAACCGCATCAAGCCTGTGACCCAATGACATCACCAAACTTTTGCATTCTTCTTTTGTGATGCTTTTCCAGGCTTTCACCGCAACCTCATTCAGTTGCTGTTTGTTTTGGGGGGTTACTCCCTTCGGTCTCCTTTTTAGCAGGTAACATGCATGCTCTATAGGGTTTAAGTCTGGAGATTGACTTGGCCAGTCTAAAACCTTCCCCTAATTGCCCCTGAAGAACTCCTTTGTTGTTTTTGCAGTTTTTTTGGATCATTATCTTGCTGCATGATGAAGGATCTTCCAATCAGTTTGGTTGCATCTTTCTTTAAATTGGCAGACAAAATGTTCTTGTAGACTTCTGAGCTCATTTTGCTGTTGCCATCATGTGTTACTGTGTTGTTGTCACGAAGCACCTTTACCAAAGTGATGGAAAGCCTAAAGTTTAGAGAAAGAAAGAATCTGCTCATGATCCCAAACATACAAGCTCATCTGTGAAACACGGTGGAAGCAATGTCATGGCTTGGGCTTGCATGGCTTCTTCTGGGACGGGCTCATTCATCTTCATCGATGATGTAACACATGATGGCAACAGCAAAATGAACTGGAAACATTTTGTCTGCCAATTTAAGGAAAGATGCAACCAAACTGATTGGCAGATCCTCCATCGTGCAGCAAGATAATGACCCAAAACACAACAAAGAAGTTAATCAGGGGCAAGAAGTGGAAGGTTATAGACTGGCCAAGTCAATCTCCAGACTTAAACGCTATAGAGCATGCATTTTACCTGCCAAAGAGGAGACTTAAGAGAGTAACCCCCTAACACAAACAGCTACTGAATGAGGCTGCGTTGAAAGCCTGGAAAAGCATCACGAAAGAAGAATGCAAAAGTTTGGTGATGTCAATGGGTCACAGGCTTGATGCGGTTATTGCAAGCAAAGGATTTGCGACAAAATATTACATTTATATGTAATTTATTTAAAGTATATCTGTTCCAATACTTCTGCTCGCCTAAAAAATGTGGTGTTCATTTTCAAAAAATGCTATCTTCTAAGTTGTGTATCGGATCCAGATGTTAATACCTGGAAATGAAAGCTGAAATGTTGATCTATTGTCTCATATTCATCTTTTGGTGTCAAACCCAAATGTTTCCAGTCTACAGCGAAAATAAAGGAATTGGCCTCACCGTTCCAATACTATTGGAGGGGACTGTATATTTAGTTGATGTAACTTGACTTGTTTCTTAATGTAAATAAATATAACAGTTTGATTCATAGCATACAACACACACACACACGATCAAACATGTTAATAATAGGGCTGTCAAACGATTACAATTTTTAATCAGATTAATCACAGGATTCTGTGGATTAATCACGATTAATCACGATTAATTTTACCATTCGAAATATGCCCGAAAAATTCGAATTTTCTCTGTATATTGTTATAAAGATAAAGGACAGAAGGTGGATGTACATTTAAAATTTGAATTTTTATTAATTGAAAATCCAAATTATGGCTTTAATAGCCTACTAAAAATGTATTTAAATCAAACTAAAATATATACCTACCACACCATAATTCAATTGGTCTGTCTCTTTACTATGTCTTTGGGCAAATATAGGCTATATAATGGCATTTATTTGGTGAATCTATAGGTTGTGCATTCTTGAATACAACTTGATTACAGTCCGCGGTGTGTGTGGGTGTGTGTGTGTGTACGCGCGAACACGTCCTAGGGGACTGTTCATTTGTGCCAGGAAGCCAACATTATGTTGATGTCTACTCGCACACACCTCTGAAAACTGCAGACGTTTGTGTCTTCGCGGGCTCTGAACAGAGCGGACAATGTTTCTCCTCCTGTTGCTCCCGACATCAACTGTCACCCGCGGCAGTTGATTTTATATAGGGTACTATCTATGCCCCCGACACAGACGTGACCATTAGCAGTTTAAAACACGGCAATGGCTAGCGTGCTGTGATGTTTGGCTGCGCGCAGCTACTGATCCTGGGTCAGCTGCAACGTTTGAGTGGCTCCGCGGCAGTTGATTTTATATAGGCCTACTATCTATGCCCCCGACACAGACCTGACCATTAGCAGTTTAAAACACGGCATGGACTAGCGTGCTGTGATGTTTGGCTGCGCGCAGCTACTGATCCTGGGTCAGCTGCAACGTTTGAGTGGCTGTAGTACAGAGCCGGTGGGATGTACGGGGCGGATCAATCTGCACATGCGTTAATTGCGATAAAAAAAATTAACGCATTAATTCCAGAAATTAATCACCTTGCGTTAACGCGATAATTTTGACAGCCCCAGTTAATACCCATACTCCTTCATGGAAACTTACTTGGCAAGTTAACGGCATAGTCCACATACAGTATGTGTATGTGATCGTCATAATACTTGCAAATTACCAGAGGAGAAGTATTGTTTTACCTGATTCTATCATTCAGGTTCAAGACTCATATGATAATAAGCATTTTGATGCACTCTACAGCCTCTAAATTTACATAGATTGGTGGCCAAAATTATTAGAACACTGGGGGTTGTTGTTTGTTTTTAATTGGCAATTCAAATATGCATAAAACAAATGAAATATCTACAAAGTCATCATTAGGCTCTATACACCATAGAATAGACCCATCATAAGGAGATTTAGGTAATTTTCCTTACAGAAAAAGCAAGGCATAGTTCACTCAAATCACTGTAAAGTACACTTTACACTGCCATGATGCCACCAATTCACACCAGAATCGAAAGGGGAGAGGTAAAAAAAGAAACTTTCAGGCACACAAGTGAAGTATCTAAAAAATCGAAGTCTTGAGGACCGAGGGAAGACCTCACGAGAATTATGATGAGATCAACACTACAATGACTTATGGTGCAACAGTGTCTGCAATAACTGCGTCGGAAACTGGGAGAAGAAGGACTTGTTGGCAGAATACCAGCAAAGGAGCAATTACTGAAAGAGTAAAGTAGAGTATAATGCCTGAAATTTGCAAAATAAATAGACAAAGGAAGATTGGTATAAAGTTGTGTGGACTGATGAGTCCAACAGTTGAACAGTTTAGCAACAAGCAAACAGTGTATGTTCGACGGAGGGAGGGGGAGATATATAAAAAGGAGTGTCTCTTGCCAACAGTTAAACATAGGGGGTTAGTATTATGATGTGGGGGGCCATTTCAGCCTCAGGAACAGGTGACTTAGTGAAAGTAGATGGCATCATGGATAAGAAAGTTTACCACAACATTCTGGTGAGGCACAGAGTACCATCTGGGAGTCATCATATTGAACCTGGATTTAATTTTCAAGAGGACAATGACCCTAAACATTCTTCTAACTATTGCCGGTACAACCTGGGACAGAAGGAATCTGCTGAAACATAGAAAATGATGGACTGGCCCCCTCAAAGTCCAGACCTCAACCCCATCGGGCTAATTTGAGACTTGTTGGGAAATAAACTGGACAGATCTATTGTACATTCAAAGGAAGGCCTTTGTCTTAGGTTGCAGAAGGCATGGGATAACCAATATTAAAGTTAAAAGTGGATAAAAACAGTAGGACTGATATATATTGTTATTTCATGAACATTATGAAATTAAATCATGTTTTTGAGGCGAGAAAAAAGGTAAAGATCTGTCAGCTGCTATAATAATTTTGGCCACCACTGTAGTTCTACTGTAGGGGAGAACCAGGTAATGTGAGATGTTGGGTAATGTGAGACACCCCCTGTATCTAAGCAACGACCATTTTTGGTAATGTGAGCATTATGTTTTCAAGACCCTCCTATTTCCCCTTGACCATGAAGGAGAGGACCTCATGGTGCTGTTGTAAGCATGTTTTTTTCACAAAAATATTTTTTTTTGCATGTCAACTTAATCAACTGTTGTGCCAAAGCAAATTGATTCAGGTAGAAAAACTTCTAAGCTCCCATTTTTGCGTCGGTGTGAAAGGTAATAGAGACAATGCGGGCCAGAGAAGGGGGTTGAATGGTTGAAGGGGTGTCGGCAAGGGCATGGTTTGGCAGGTACGTATGTGGGGGACAGAAGAGTGACTTTTAACATCAATGGACTCTAAGTAATATGTCTTTATTCAATGAATGATCCCAATAAAACAAATGCAGAAAAATATTAAGGAAATACTCAAAAAGAGGAAAAATTACAGGTGCATCTAGTCCTGTCCCAGGCTGTTCTAGCTGGTTCTGATTGTCCTTTGCTCTGACCCCGAGACACTAACTGGCTCTAAGGATCCTGTGTTCTGACCCCCAGACTGTGTTTAAATCTAACTGGTTTTATCTGTCATTTGAATGTTAATTAAAACATTATGAATTATATGTTGTAATTGATCAGAGTTACTTTCAAGTGTTTAAAAAAAAAATTTCCTTAATTGACCAAACCCCATGATTCTGTTACTAGTCCGACATTAGTTCTGGAATATGTGGTTTTCAAGCTAGCTGTCAGGATTCTAACTATTACAACATATTTTGTTATGGTAGTTTCAGAGTGGGAAAAGTAGGTGGATAAGTTTACCCCCTTGATTTCTCTGATTTGTCTCATTTTACCCCTCAGCTGGGGTAAGTGGGACACAAGACAACTTTTTTTAAAACAATCATATTTTCACTACCCTTCGTCCTGAATAGATTCTGATCATTTCCATTGCTAGGAAACATCCTGAATTAATGGGAAATGTGTACATTTTACTGATATATCTCTCCCCTATATAAATATTTGGAAAAAATACTTTAGTTGCAGATATATATATATTTTTTAAAACTTCAACGTCAAATGATTACTGCAATGCATTGTTGTTAATGAAATCAGCAAAAATTGCTGGATAAATGTGGGAGTACCTTCACTTCCAGATTTCCTAGAAAGAAAAATTATCTAAAATCTGAATGAAAAGTAGGCTATACATCTGGGGCCTGTTTCAGGTAGCTGGTTTTGAGGCAACCCAGAGTATGTTGGCTCTGAGTTAGAGAAAACTCTCGGTTTTCGGTTTCAGGAGGCAGGTTCAGCGCAACCGAGAGTCAGTTACTGCGGCAACATACGCCGTGGGTCTAACCTGCTGGATAGGTGGTTAGACCTACCCTGAGTTGTTACGCTGCAGGTCCGACTGAAAAAAGAGTCACTGTTACAACGCGTCCCTGTACAGTTTAAAGCAAAATCAATCCATAGAAATCTCCATCAGGATGTTTTTATCATGTACTGATGATTTTACGTTTGATCAATCCTTTATCTGATCAGTAGCCTAGTTCTCATCCCTCGTTCATTCTTATAGGCGGCCACCTTACACATCGTGAACATGCTATATTCAGATTAATAAACCTATTTGTATTGTGTATCACTCTTTTTATTAATTAATAGGAGTTTTTTAACGTCTGTGCCACGGAACAGATTTCTGTCAGGTTGAAATGTAATTATGCGGCTGCACGCAATCGTTACTGTTCACTTGTGTCATCCCAAAGTCACAGACGAGCCTTGTTAAATAGCCTTATATGAATATAGAAATAATATAATAATTTAAACTGTGATCACTTGAGGGCAAGGGACCTGGTAATAAATCAATCAGGCTCTGCAATGGAAACTGTCACCTAATGTGTCTTTCATTACCCATTTAAAAGAAGCGGCAGTCTGTTTACTGCACAGTATTATAGCTTGCCTACATAATACAGCGAATATAAAACACTGTCAGCAATGCTGTGCAGCACCAGCTTAATACTTTTGCTGCTGCTGATATGCATAACTTAATTCTTAAAATAGACTATTGCTTCTCATATGGAAGCGTATTGATGCTCTTGACAAAAAATGTTTGCCCCGTTTTTTTCTGAATTGAGAGGTGATTAGATCAAAGTTATGAGATAATAATAAGCTCATTCGTTAATATTTCTAACTCTAGTGGGAGGAGCGGAGAAGTTTTTTTTCATTTTCTTTTTTGGGTGGAGAAGTGGGAGGATCATGAGGATTTGTTTCTCCTGTTTCCATGGTGAATCATGTTATCAGCAATCCATTGACGATGGCTTTTACGCACACGCTCAACCCAGAGTGAACACGCTCAGAGTTGATTGACCCAACGCTGATCCACTGTTCTGAAACCGAAAACCCAGAGTTGCTCATCAACCCTGCGCTCTGAGTTGACTAACTCAGAGCGCAGGATTAAACTCCGAGTATGTAAAACCTGCTTCTTGAAACACAACCCTGAAATATTGAATTTGAACCTACTGTCATACTTCACAGGAAAATAAATTGACAGCTGAGCTGACTTGATGATGTAAAGACAATAGTTTTACAGTTGATGTTTTTTTTGATCAGGCTCAGGTCAATGAGCATTACTTGAGAGTCTCCAGAGACATCTGTAAGTTGTAGCTTCGCTCCTGTTCAGGAAGCTTGGAGAACTCCACAAGACAGGGGTGTTGCCGCTTGTTATCATCCCGCACCTGAAAAATACACACACACACACACACACACACACACACACACACACACACACACACACACACACACACACACACACACACACACACACACACACACACACACACACACACACACACACACACACACACACACACACACACACACACACACACACACACACACACACACACACACACACACACACACACACACACACAAAAGAGTAAAGGTTAGGACTGTAACAGGGCCTATTGCATAGCCTCATTATATCTCAGGACATAGAGGACCAGGGGATGCTTTCAGGACTGCTACCTTAAGTCTGGTTGTGCATAGTAAAAGACCTATCACTGTTAATACAACCCATTTAAAACAATTCACAAGCTCCAGTCTATCGGCTCCACCTCACCCACCTCAGCAGGGGCCTCTGCCTCTCCACAGGTGCCCACCAGAGGCCCCCTGACCCCTTACTGTACTACAAACATGTTCAAGAGGTAATATGCCAACCGCCATATAAGCTGAAGAAGAAGTTACAAGCTTGACACTCGCATCATGGTTGCGTTCCAAATCGCATACTCTTTCTTTTTTCTATTCAAATTACTACAGCTGATCATAAAATGAATCTACCGTACTTTCCGGACTATAAAGCGCACCGGGGTATAAGCCGCTAAGAGCTCGTGCACAGAGGGGATTGTCGGGACAGAGATGGCTGCTTGAGATGCTCCCATTTATTAACATTTCAACAAACAAGCTGCATATTTGCATAACGTATTCAAGTGTTACCATTTAGTGCAATAGTAGCTACAGAACATATACTGTGCTGTGTAAACTGTACTGTAAACTTTTCAAGTTTCAAACTTAAACGGTGCGCTCCCAGCGCACATAGGCCTACCGGCAGTGATCTAGGCTACAGCAGTGGTTTAAACCACTGATCTACATTATAGCCTACAGTAATAATAACATAACAAAAAACAAAGCTTACAGCGCTTGACGAGGCAACATCAATGGCTAAATTAAATGTCTTTTTTTTAAAGTGCAAAATAAAGTGCCTGTAACACGACAGTAAGCGCGTAAGCCTAAAGTTGCAGCAACACGGCTGCTTAAAATATATCCCTATACGGTAATCAGCCTACCAGAAAAGTCATTAATCCTAGTCTTCATCTTTTAGGCTAAGGTGCATTACACGGCTGTAACCAGAAAAGTCAAGTCATTCATCCTCATCTCCGTCTTCTTCCTGCGTACTAAAACCACCAAAGTCCTCATCTTCAGTGTCGGAAACGAACAGGCTCAGGATGGCTTCGTCAGCCTCTCTCCTCTCTCCTTCGTTGTCGCTCTCAAAACCAACGAACTCCTCTTCTTCACTGTCGGAAACGAACAGGCTCAGGATGGCCTCAGCTGAGCCTGTGGCGGCGTCCTCCTCTTCATCACGCAGCAGTCCAGCCTTTCGGAACCCGTTGGTGATCGTGGATGTTTTGACACTCCTCCACGCTATCAGGATCCACTTGCAAACTTGAGCGAAAGTTGCTTTTCGCATGCGACCAGTTTTGGTGAATGATTTATCGCCGCTAGTCATCCACACCTCCCACTGAACGCGTAGTGCCACTTTGAACGCACGATTGACACTGATGTCGAGTGGCTGCAGATGCTTCGTTGTGCCCCCAGGAATCACAGCTGGAATCGAGTTTAAGCTCTTGATGGCTGCTTTAACAGAATCTGTAATATGTGCCCTCATGCTGTCCAAAACGAGCAAAGCTTTTTTTTTGCGAAAGAATCCTCCAGGGCGCTTGACGTAGCACTCATTCAGCCACTCCTTCATTACGCTTTCCATCATCCACCCTTTCTTGTTGACTTTTACGGAGATGCCGTTCGGGATCTGTTCTTTTGGCATTGTAATCCGTTTAAAAATCACCATTGGCGGAAGCTTTAATCCAGATGCTGTGCAGGCAAGAACACAAGTGAAATTCGTTCTCTCGTGGCCAGTGGTTCTCAACGTGATAGACGATTCACCTTTCTTGTTAACAGTCCTACTGAGAGGCAGGTCAAATGTCAAAGGCACTTCATCCATATTTATGATCTGGGCCGGTCCGATGGAATATTCCTCTATCTTTCTTTGAGTGAATTCGCCGAAGTTTGTTATTTTTTCCTGGTAGTCGGGAGGGAGTTGCTGACACACAGTCGTCCGCACCCTGATGGACAGTCCCGTTCGTTTCATGAATCTGAAACACCAGGATGGTCCTCCTGTAAAATTTTCAATTTTCAGTTCGGTGGCGACTGTTTTAGCTTTCAGTCGAATCTGCACGGTGGAAACACCTCGGCCGTCTGCTCGCTGTGTGTTCAACCAATCTTCAAGACAGTCTTCAAGTTCGGGCCATCTGCGTTTATAACCTCTGAAAGCTTTTCTAGACTTTTTGCATTGAGACAGTTCATCCCGCTGGCATCTCCAACGTCTCACCATTGACTCGTTTATGGCAAGACTACGTGCAGCAGCTCTATTGCCTTCTTTTACAGCCAGATTGATTGCCTTTAGCTTAAAAGCTGCATCATATGCATGTCTACGTTTCTTTTCCATAACTTCCCTTGCGCAAACTGTCTCGCTCTCGTTCTGTCTCTCTTACCACCTGTCTCACTCTTTTCCGGCCTCCAGCTTTCACAGCTGGAGCCCATGCTGGAGCCCACCACTTAAAGGTGGGCGCGGACAGGTCATAGAGCCCATAGAGTTAAAGTTGAAAAAAAAAAAAAAAAAAAAAAAAAAAGTTAAAGTTTCAGTTTCAGTTTCAGTTGAAAAAAGTCGCAGCTTGTAGTCCGAAAAGTACGGTAGTTAGGATGCAGTAGGTATACAATTGGGACATACCTTTACTTATTTATTTCATCATAACATTGCACCTTGATCTTGCCTCCTGCTTTTATATCCGTCGTATCCCCGGTTGTTTTCATACGGAGGCTCCATCAATTTGACGTCACTTCTGGTGCGCACTGGATTGTGGGTCAGAATCGCCCAAATAGCATGCTGATTTCAACACTAAACATCTCGTCCAGATGTACACTACCACACTTAATAGCATAAAGTATGGGTATTGGAACGCAGGGCATGACTCGCACACGGACAACACTGCGGCAACATGTGTGTAAGCATTAGGGGTGTACACGAGTACACGTGTAGCCGGTTAGTAAATCATATCCGTTTAGGATAAATCAATAAACGAAAACCGTTTTTTTTAAGTTTGGAAAATTACTTCATTTATTTCCAGGAGTGGAGGGCGACACTAGCTACTGAAGGCTATTAACGCAGATAACAGAACACACTATTGTGTTTGGTTACAATATTTAGCCTATTCATTTAACTATGACTGTTCCACCTTCAGTTTCACTTTTGTTTTCATCTCCGTCTCAAACAGCTGGTCCGATCAGCTGTTCAGCTCGTGAGCAAGCAAAATTCCGAAAATAAAGACTTCTCTGCCTCTCTTTGTCTATCTGTCTGCTGGTCTTTCTCACTGCACACTATCACTCCAACAGCATCAGCAAAAAATAAAAAATTACGTCGACAAAAACAAGGACTACAATGTTTTTGTCTAGAAAATGAATAGCCTAATAATTTAATCAGTTCATCTGGGAGGTAATCCAAGGGTAACTGATCATGTCATGTTCACATCCATGCACATTGTGTATTGAGTTTATTTAAAAACATTTGGACATGGGGTTCCAGTTGCCCATGCACTGTGTATAGTCTATAGCCTATTTCAGCCTCGTCTGTGAAAAAAGGGATAGGTGGACAGAGTTCTTCTGCTTCGTTCCTCTCACTGCATTTAAATGCATTCATTATATTACAGAGAAATACAGTGCCTTGCAAAAATATTCATACCCTTTGAAATTTTCAACATTTAGTCACGTTATAACCACACAGGTACATTTATTTTATTGGGATTTTATGTGATAGACCAACACACAGTGGTGCATAATTGTGAAGTGGACTGAAAATGAAACGTGGTTTTAATTTTTTTTATAAATAAAAAACTGAAAAGTGTGGCGTGCAAAAGTATTCAGCCCCCCTGAGTCAATGCTTTGTAGAACCACCTATCACTGCAATTACAGCTGCAAATCTATTTGGAGTATTTCTCTACCAGCTTTGCTCATCTACAGACTGATATATTTTGTCCATTCTTCTTTAAAAAATAGCTTGAGCTTCAGATTCAGCATCAGATTGGATGGAGAGCATCTGTGAACAGCAATTTTCAAGTCTTTCCAGAGATTCTCAATTGTATTGAGTTCTGGACTTTGACTGGACCATTCAAACACATGACTATGCTTTGATTTAAACCATTCCATAGTAGATCTGGCTGTATGTTTAGGCTAGTTGTCCCTCTGGAAGGTGAACCTCCACCCCAGTCTCAAGTCTTTTGCAGACTCTAACAGGTTTTCTGTCCTGTATTTGGATCCATCCATTTTCCCATCAACTCTAACCAGCTTCCCTGTCCCTGCTGAAGAACAGGACCCCCAAAGCATGATGCTGCCACCACCATGTTTCACGGTAGGGATGGTGTGTATAGGGTGATGTGCAGTGTTAGTTTCCGCCACACATTGCATTTTGCATTGAGGCCAAAAACTTCAAGTTTGGTCTCATCTGAATATGCTGTGTCCCCCGCATGGTTTGTGGCAAGGGTTGGAGGAAGGTGCTCTGGTCAGATGAGACCAAAAAGGAAATGTTTGGCCTTAACGCAAAGTGCAATGTGTGGTGGGAAACTAACACTGCACATCACCCTATACACACCATCCCCACTGTGAAACATGGTGGTGGCAGCATCATGCGTTGGGGGTTCTTTTCTTCAGCAGGTACAGGGAAGCTGGTCAGAGTTGATGGGAAGATGGAACGAGTCAAATACAGGACAGAAAAACCTGTTACAGTCTGCAAAAGACTTGAGACTGGGGCAGAGGTTCACCTTCCAGAAGGTTAAATACCCTAAACATACAACCAGATCTACTATGGAATGCTTTAGATCAAAGCATAGTCATGTGTTAGAATGGCCCAGTCAAAGTCCAGACCTAAATACAATTGAGAATATCTGGAAAGACTTGAAAATTGCTGTTGACAGACGCTCTCCATCCAATCTGATGCTGAATCTGAAGCTTGAGCTATTTTGCAAAGAAGAATGGGCAAAAATATCAGTCTCTAGATGGGCAAAGCTGGTGGAGACATACCCCAATAGACTTGCAGCTGTTATTGCAGCGATAGGTGGTTCTACAACGTATTGACTCAGGGGGGCTGAATACTTTTGCACGCCACGCTTTTCAGTTTTTAATTTCTAAAAAAAAATTAAAACCATATTTCATTTTCATTCCACTTCACAATGATGCACCACTGTGTGTTGGTCTATCACATGAAATCCCAGTAAAATAAATGTACGTGTGTGGTTTTAATGTGACAAAATGTGGAAAATTTCAAGGGGTATGAATACTTTTGCAAGGCACTGTATGTCCAGTAAAAGAAAAACAGCTCCAAGCCCAACCCAGAGGACCCTCCATAATATTTTATTTTAAATTGATATTTTTATGGAAAATCCATGTGTCTTTCTTCAATAGCTTCAAATTCATCAGACCCAGGTCTCCAAATTATTTGTTCACACAAAATTCCTTAGATTTAGCCTCTTAATTTTCCTCTCAAAGTGCACCAGATTCATGCATTTGTCTTTAAAAAGCAAAAGAAAATCTAGGAGGGCCTGGATCTCGGCTATTTATTAGCATTCATCTATTATATTTTTTATTTATCTACACTATTTTCACCAAGATGCAGATTTGAGGCACTAAACAGAAAACACTGGGTGTGTGAATGGCATTTAACAAAGGTAAATTATTTGGGCTGACTATCATTGGAGAAGGGCCCCCTGATCATATTCCGCTTAGGGCCCCATGAAGGCTTGGGCCGGCTCTGTGTGTGGGTGTGTGATTTTCCAAGTTTGGTTGTGTTTCGTATTTTAAATAGATGTGTTTTCCCAAAAAAACAGTGTGTAGTGTTTTGCAAGAAGTATGTTGAAGAATGTCAAACAGTGCAAAGCACTTATTGTGTTTGTACGGTTGGTGCTTGTGTTTAGGGCATGGTCCCCAAAGTTAGAGGTTGTGATGCTTTGGACCTAGCAACCACTTTTAGTGTTTAAGCATGAGGCAAAAACTGTAGTGCTACAAATAGACTTCAGGGGCCTCATTTATAAACGTGGCGTACGCCCAGAAGAGGGCGAACGCAAATTTCTACGCAAACATTGGGATTTATAAAAAGCAAACTTGACGGGAAGATGTGCGGCACATGTATGAAGTGCGAGAACGAATGTGTTTGTGTAAAATGAATCCAGATATAGGCCTATTATAAGCCATGTAGGTCTATCATATATGGAGTTCCTTTGCAAAACAGATGAAGCCATTCTTACAACTAATAAAAAAAATGCCTCCACGGATTTTTTCCATGGAGTGATACCAACAAAAACTAAACGAATTAGGATCTTAAATAGCCTACAAACGGAGATATATGAGTGCAAAAAAAAAAAAAAAAAACGTTTGAATAAGCTCTGCAGTTAGGCTATTAAAGAATAACCTATCTGCATGTTATTGGATTCATTCTGATAATATTGAGGTGTAATACAGCGTATTACTTTTACACTGACGCTGTTCTCGATGCCTCAGTCAGGCAGACAGGAGTGCACAGTTCCACACACTAATCATAAGCCTACTGTACATCACATACTGTGCTAATTTTTCGCGGCTTTTAGTCCGTTTTATCTATGTGTTTTTCTTTGTGTTTAAGCACGTCGTAACTGTGTTTTGAAAGGGACTGTGAAGTTTATTATTAACCCTCCGCCGCCCGTCACTGCACCGGGATGAATTCTCCGAATCTGTATCTCATGGGGGGTCTCAGTGTCCCCCGCTCGTGGCACAAACACTGCTGTGTGAGGATATGCACTTTTTTGCGTCCACTTTTATGTCGGATCGCTTCTTTTTATTTCGACCACAGCGTTCACAGAGATCGCCACAGACTGCACTCTGACGCCTTTACCCTCACACTGTGCCACCAAACTAAATTTTCCCTGGTCGCCACTTCTCCAACGGGTACTTCGGCGTGACCGCAGTGATCCACACCGTGTGGAGTCTATTTTTCCATTTCCCTTTCATTCGGCGATTGTCACTACCGCCTTCATGCACTCAGTAAATGATATTAATTCGGGCGTGTCAATGACTATGTATGGGTAAATATGGGCGTTACGTGAAGCCCGCAAAGGCTGCGCCACATTTAGAGTGGATTGTGATTTATAAAGGGAAACAGGCGTAGGACGTGAGTGCGCACTGTTTTATAAATCAGAATATTTTTGTTCGCACGTACATCCTACATTTCTTCCGTACGCCAGCTTCCACGTGAATCCCACGCAAAGCTTTATAAATGAGGCCCCTGGTGAGCTCAGCTTCCTTGTGAGACAGTAACGCGCCCCACACACATCCTACCTCTACTGCGCGTCTACCTCGCGTCTGCGTCTGACTTTTTGTCACAGACCGTGAAATCAACGTAGACCGAGCACACATCCAACCTCAGACGCACTGCTGAGGCGCGTCGGAGGCACGTCTGCAGCGACGCTCCCCTTCACCTCAGGAGGCTCGCCTATTTTTTTCTGAGAGCAGCGCGTCTCTCTCGCGTCTCTGTGCTTTAACTGATAGAGAAATACTCTGCTGACAGTCATACCAGCAGCATTCACTCTAGTTACACGTTTACCCGGTGTGTTTATTTCAAAATAAAACATCCCTCAGTCGTATACGCGAATAATCCCTTTATTTCACGATTTAATTGTGCAATCAAAATCCGAGGGATTTAAAACCTAATTTTCAATTAGTTCTGGCATTTCATTTTTGGATAAATGACATATAGAGATCCAATATAGTGAAGAAATAAAAAAGATCATGATGAGCGCAACAGTTTTCCGTTGCTCTATCTGTGTCTGCGGCCTTCTTCTTCCCCGACCACACCCCCCTCTCTCTCTCCCGTATAAATCAATAAAGTGATTTTTGAAATACTCTGCTGAGAGTCCTATTGACTTCATACTGGAAGCTTTCGCTGTAGTTTCACCATTTCCTGGTGTGTCCCCTTCAAAATAAAACTTCCAACAAGCGAACATATGGCAAAAAAAAAGAAAAAAAATGGCAATGGGGCGCACGGATTACTGTCCAGACTCAATATAAATCATATGCATCATAGATGACATGAAAGAACTTCATTTTTGATGGGAATTATCGATGAAAACTCTATGTAGAAAGATAGGGCTTTTAGAAGCAGCGGCTGCTGAGACGTTGCATGTGTGTCCGAGAAAAGTCCGAGAGAGGCAGCAGTAAGGTAACGCGACGCGCTCCAGAGGTAGACGCAGGATGTGTGTGGGGCGCGTAAGAGTCAGGGGAAGAGGACAAGAGAGAGCAGCAGGAGGACAAGGACAAAGGAGGCAACATGGTCTACTATAGAGACAGGGTCACTAGTGGACCATGTTATAGATCATGGCCTAACAATATAGGAGCCTGGGCAGAGAGCCCAGCCCAACTACACAATAGCTCCATAATTATGTCATTTAGACTGGATATCAGGAATATTTTCCAAAGTACTGAAAACAGCTGTGTTTTGCATAAAGCACATCTGTGTGTTGCTTCTGCTAGAAAAGAGTCATTCAAAAGGTGCATGTGTGTATTGGTTTGATGCTAAAAACTGTTTTGAAATGGGATTGTTAGGTTTTGTTTCAAGGGTTGCACTCAGAACATGCTAAACATTTATTTCTAATTTTGGGAGGCCTTGATGAAGTTGTATGAAAGGGCAGTTTTGCATGCAGTGTTGAGATGTCTGTCCGATACTCACTGCACCATATGTCCAGCCCAGTTCGATCTTGTTCATCACCCACAGTTCATGGATATTCTCTGCCAGTTTCTCTCTGATCCTCTCCAAGTGAGGTGGTAGCACAATCTACACAAACACATGGAAACACAAACAATGTCCCTTAAATCATAACCCTAAGCCAACCCTCTGGCTCTACCCTCTATGTTTTAATTCAAAGAAAAGGACATGAAATTAATTACAAAAAAAAATGTTCAAGCACTGGTCAATTTTGAGATTGTTGTCTTAGTTGCTTCCATGACATGTCTTCCTTTACTAGTATAATTAAAAAGCTCCAAAATGTACAGTATATTTATGTGTTTTTTTTGGTTTTGATTTATAAAATTAAAATGTTTCTATTAATCAAAATCAAAATTTGTTTTAATTTAAAGCAAAAGACGTGAATAAAAAGAATCACTGGGAAAAGCGGCTCTTAAGTAGCCTGGAAATCCAGACCTGCAGCGAGGCGCTGGCAAATTAAATTTGCTGCGCCTGTTGGTCTGGACACTCTCCATTGAAGCTCATTAAATATGTCAAGAAATCCTGAGCTACCAATCAAATCGTTCTATCTGATATGGGCGGGCCATAGCCCATGTATGGTGCTCAGGCGTGCTCAGGGGTGGACGTAACCGGATAACGACAGTGCTGCGTCGAAGCCGTGATAGTAAACATCAAAGATGGCCGAGGATATGTTGTTTGAGTTTGAGACGGCTTTGGCCTCGACCCTTTACGATTTGGAAGACGCCACTCAAATCTTTCAATAAAGAGGAATGTTCTGTTTTGCCGACCGACCACAGCAGAAGTTTAATATAACAGTTAATCCCGCTGTTCGCTAAACGAACGGGGCTTAATACATCACCTTGTTCATTGCTCTGACTGGTTGTAGTGCTATCCAATTGCGTGCACTGGCATTTGAAATGCACGAGTAGGAGCCGCCCCTTGAGTTGTTAATTACTATTGATCGTGGCCAGACCCTCTATCGTTCTAGATATGGGTCTGGATTTCCAGGCTAGCTCTTAAGCAGATTTTGAAAAAGTATTTTGAATAAACAACTGCTGGAATTAAGTAAAAATAGCTTTAACCCCCATCCTACCAATCCTAAATGGACTACCGGGTGAAACAACAGTCTCCTGTTGCTACCGACAGCAACTGCCGCTCGTGACACAGACGTGGCCGCTAGCAGTTAGAAACATAGGCTAGCGTGCTGCTATGTTTGGCCGCGCGCAATTAAGTTCAGCCACAACAACGTTAGAGTGAGTGTAGTGTGGAGCGGGGGGGAAGCACGGGGTGGGACAGTCTGGGCATGCGTTAATTGCATTAAAAAAATTAAAGCATTCATTCCAGTAATTAATCACCCTGCATTATCACTAGAGCTGCGAGGATTAATCGAATAATCGATTGTTAATCGATTATTAAATGAATGGCCAACTATTTAGATAATCGTTTTGAGTAATTTTTTAATAAAACATTTTCTAATTCTCTGTTTTCAGCTTCTCAAATGTGAAAATGTTCTGGTTTCTTTAATCCTCTTATGACAGTTAACTGAATATCGTTGTGTTTGGGACATAACAATACATTTGAGGACCAAACCACTAATCGAATAATCGATTATCAAAATAATCGTTAGTTGCAGCCCTAGTTAAAGCACTCATTTTGACGGCCCTAATATGCCATACGAGTAAAAAAACAACTGATTATATTTGTTGAAGGTAACATTTAAATTGCATATTGTATACGATGGATATACACTTTATTGTACTTATAAGCTGCAAATTGCAGCTTTTATCACTAGTACAATCCAGACTTTTTTTTACCCTTGTTTTAATCTGGTTTAATTTTGTTTTAAGTTATTTCAGTAAACATTATTTGTTTCGTATTCATATACTGTATGTTGAGATCATCTAGAGTCCTTTGATCTCAATATAAAATAATAATTAACCCCCCATCGTTCATACTTCCAAAATGTCTAAATAGTTTTTATTTTTATTTAATTTGTTCAAAATGTAAAATGAATGGTGTTTAGATGTGGTTCATGCTATGTTCAATTCATATTGTCATGTGAAAGGAGGAGATATTGCACCGTCTGCTGATTTGTGTCTGTCTGCTCCTTTAAAATGACGGACAGAGTTCCTCTAACCCCCCTGATGGTGTGCGATACTTTTAATTAGGATCCATGGCCAACATGATCCCAATAAATAGTTCCATCTAATAAAACTGCATAGGCGGAATTGGACGATTTTGACTGGGGTCAAATTGACCCCGATACATTTGTATTTTTTAAAAGCGCAAATTAATAGGGAATCCGAAAACAATTATATGAAGTCATACGGGAAAAATGTATTAACAAAGTCAAGAAAAAGATAGAGTAAAGCACCTGTGAGATATGAAATGAAAAAATGTAGGGTTAAATGAACTCTGGTGCTTAGAACAGAAGCAGGATCGAATAGCAAATAATTAAAATATGGATAGATTTGTTTCACATTTTTATGGTTTTCATATTTTCTGTTATTTGTATGATTATTTATAATATGTAAGACTTTGGGTCTGAGCTTCATGAATGGAAGTTGGCAGTACCTGGCTGGTGTCCACAGGTGTGGGTGTGAATGCTGCCTGACTCAAGGTGAGGGTTGGCCCCAGCAGGTGTGTGTCTGCAGTCTGGTCCTGACAGGGCTCCAGCTTCAGCTTCTCCCTGGGCAGCACCGCCTCATGGCAGGCTGTGTAGCCTGGAGGAGGGAGGAACTTAAACTCTCCATGACGACCGCCCAGCAGGAAGCGCACCCTGTAGTGTGAGGGAGGAAAGACCATGCTTTACAGAGGAAGATTTTAACATGACCAAATCTAGACATTTTCTTTCCCAATATGGAAAGATGCAATCCATATAACCAGCGAAACCCATTGAGTGTGTTTGTCAACTTGGAGAAACCAGGGCAAAATAGGTCTCAGTTTCTTCTTTTGGTTAAACATTAGCCATAAATAGGACATAACCTAGTCCCATGATAGGCTTTATCTAATTAGATACATCAAAATATATTTGATGTGTTGGAGCCTGGACACCTGTGGAAAGGAGGGTTTTAAACTTTTGAATGGAACAAGGTGATTGGCTCAGACATTTTAGGGTGAATATGATAGGATTAAGCTAAAAGAGAGAAACTCCCATAGTCAGCTGATTAAATTAAAAAGTGGAATTAGGGCAAGAGGGTGAATGAAAGTGATAGGGAGGAAAGTGTTATAAAGAGCATGGTACACAGTCAGTCTTCCCCATTAAACAGATCAGACACATTCCCTCTGACATAAGAGGATCAGACAATAACAGAATGTTCATCTTTGTGTGAAATGTTTTCAGTGAAGCACTGACTTTACTCCTGCAGAGAAGCTGGCCACAGGAAAGAAGAGGCCTTCGGAGTTGAAGTTCTCAAACATTCCCTGAACCGGTTGGCCATTGATCCTGAAGGAAATACTGGGCACACTGAGGTCCAGGCAGCAGCTCACCACATCCTCTGCTCTCAGAAGATGCTGATTGGGGGAGTTAACAGCCCGGGCAATGCAGCCTGCACAGGCAAGACACACTGTTAGTTTGCTTTGTGCTCATTATGATAAAGCACATACAGTGAATCCTTTTCATGGTATGACTTGAAAATTTGAAAATTAGCTTGTCCTAACCTGTTACAGAAAGATGGACATATTTATTTAGCTGGTTATTATATAGAAGTTTAAGTACTATCCATACTAGGGCCCGACCAATATTGATTTTTGAGTGCCGATGCCGATTATTTTCAGAGAAAAATTACGATAACGATTAAATCGGCCGATTATGTTTTTTAAAAATCCCCAAAATATAGGGGAGAACGGGGTAATCTGAGCCACTTTTTACATTTGCTCCCCTCTAAGCGAGCTAAAATGATTTATCACTCAAATTTACACATTTCCCATTAATTCAGGATGTTTCCTAGAAATGGGCATTAGCAGATTTTTTTTCAAGACAAAGGGCAGTGAAAATATGATTGTTTTAAAAAAAGGTGTCATGTGGCTCACTTTACCCCAGCTGTGGGGTAAACTGATCCACTTACTTTTTCCACTCTGAAACTACCATAACAACACATATTGTAACAGTAAGAATCCTGAAAGCTAGCCACACATTCCAGAACGAATGTCGGACTAGTAAAAGAATGATCGGGTTTGGTCAATTAAGCAAAGCAAATGTTCTAAACACTTGAAAGTAACTCTGAACAAAATCAAATACAACATATTATAATTCAAAAGGTTTTAATAAGATTCAAATGAAAGATAGAACTAGTTAGATTAGAACACAGTCTGGGGGTCAGAACACAGGACCCTTAGAGCCAGCTTGTATCTGGGGGTCAAAGCATAGGAAAATCAGAACCAGCGAGAACAGCCTGGGACTCAGAACACAGGAGAAGACCCAACATTATAACATCAGCCTGTCATACATCATAAGATGAGAAAGTATAATGACACCTGACTCCACTCCAAACCTTATCTTTAATTTGTCTGTATTTTGTTTTCTTTTTCTATAAGTATGATTTTCTATACCTATGATGCAAAGTGTCTTTGAATGACCTCCAATAAAGCACTATATAAATTATATCAATTACTATTAACAGTCAAGAGATGACCAATGACTCTGCTATTGGTGTCAGGGGGAACTGTCAAGTGTGAATTAATCCAATGTATTACAACACACCTGCTGCTGCTGTTAATAGTGTCATGATTCTGTCTGGGCCTCTTTGCCTCTGTTTTGTTTTTTGCCCTTTGCCCGTCTGCTTGTCTGGTTTATTGCAGGGTTGGAGCAGGTGCGTGGGAGTCAGTTCAAGCACTCACAGCTGCTAGCAATCACTTGTTTGCAGCTCCGTTTGCATTTTTGCCTCGTACTCATTCTTGTTGTTTTTTTCTGCCACAGCTCTCCCGGTCTGACTCCCCCATCGGCTCCAACCTGCACCAGCGAGCACTTCCCCCCGGACTCCTCTGCCCGCCTGCTCTGGTTTGCTCTCACCCAAGCCCCTGGACATTCTCCGTTGTTCTCTCCCTGGAACCCTCCCAGGACAGTTGGACTTTCCCTGGATCCCGGCCCAACCCCCAGCTGATTCTTGTTAAATAAACCTTCTTAAACTGGTACTGTCTCCGCGCCTGTGTCCTCCCTGTCCAGCCGTAACAAATAGGCTATAACTGTAATGCTATGCATGTAGGCTACCTCCGGGGCAGCAATGCATCTCACTCAACATGATTGTTTGAAAAATTAATAATAAAAAATAAAAAAACGGCAAAAAAAATCGCCGATTGCCGATTCTTCGGATATGTGCTATAATCGGCCGGCCGATATATCGGTCGGGCCCTAATCCATACCTTGTAATAGTACCCCCCCCCCCACACACACACACACACACAAACACACACCTCACCTGACCAGAGATGGAGACCATCGAAGCCGTAGGAGTAGAGGTCATCACCCACCCCGTTCCCCCCCCAGCCCTCCCCCCCACTGGGGTACGGGGAATAGCCACTGGTGTTGGCCCAGCCCAACCTGAGGTGAGTAGCCTCTGCTGTGACAAACGGCAGGGCCTGGTCCACAATCAGCTCATAGTACCACTTCCTGTACTGAGCAGAGCCCTCACTCACTCCCAGGAAGATGTTGGGACGCATGCTGTTGGAAAGATTTTATTTATTTATTTAACCTTTATTTAACCAGGAGAAGTCTCATTGAGATTAAAAATCTCTTTTACAAGAGAGTCCTGGCCAAGACAGGCAGCAGCACAGTTCCACAGTTACAGACAATCATTTAAAAACAACAGAGAGAACATATAAATAGAGTCACAGTCAGAACATCATCAAACAAAGCATGTACAGACAGAAGAGCCAGCTTCATTGAGTATGGACTTAAACATGTTTAGAGAAAACAGCTCCTTAAGTTTTAGTGCATTTTGCAGCTGGTTCCATGAAAATGGAGCAGCATGACTAAATGCCCTTTTCCCCAATTCAGTACGGACTCTAGGCACAGTCAGTAAAAAGAAGTCCTCAGAGCGGAGCGGATACTTTCCTGTGTTTTTCTGAATGACATACTTCTGCAGGTATGTAGCAAGAACACCGAGGATAGTTTTATAAATTAGGATATGCCGAAGCAGAGGACGGTCTGTCAATGAGCTATAGGTATATTTATGTTGATTTAACAAAAATAACAATGTAAAAATGTGTGTGTGCGTGTGTGTGTGCATATATATATACCTGCTTACGTGGTTGATCAGGCGGGTTTGGAGTAACAGATCCCTTCCTGGCAGCAAGTTGTCACAGATGAGGTGCTGGTTGGAGCGCACTGCCACACCGTGACACACACACAGCGAACACAACACATCTAAAACCTAGACGGCACAAACAGACAAGAAAATATACTATTTTTTCAGTACAACACTTCCATACAATCAACTTATACATAATTCAAGTATCTTGGGGTTTGAGATGGCCGGGCGCAGGCTTGAAGTTTGGATAAAGTGAGGCATGACATGGAGTAGCCTCATCAGAGACTCTGCTTGCGTTCCAGATAGCAGTCTCAGAGCTATCCATTGGAAAATCATTAGTGGACTTTTTCCAAACACTCCTGCTCTTCCCTTGGTGCAGCAATCACAATAAAACAGAGTTGAAAAAGAAAGTTATAAAATGATTTGTAAGAGAGCAGCCACATTAGTTTTCTGACAGGTTATATGTTATAGCTCTTCTTGTTTTGAATGTTTTATGAAATATCTGTATTAACTGCATGATCATGTCACTGTATTTTTTTACTGCCATGCAAGCCACAAATAAAAGCTTGCGCAATGAGTAACACTGGTTTAATCCAACAGCTCTTAAGCAGATACTCTGGGCCCAATGAACCCTTTAGCTCACCACCCCCTGCTGAGGAAACAACCAGAAAGGTAAGTTTAGCTACAGCTAGTGATGGCCAGATGAAGCTTTTTGAAGCCTTGAAGCCTTAAAGCCAAATGGTTCACAAAAAGGTTAATTTCTCGAGGCTTCATTTGAACCGATTTGAACACACAATACAACCCCCCCTGCTGGTCAAACAGTGTTAAATAGCCAGATAATTCTATCAATTTGTAATACACTCAATACTGTCCTGCAACAGTGCAGCCATTGGAATGAGTGACTGACAAGTAAATAAATCAATACATCTTAATAAATGCATTTCATGTATTGTATATTATTGTATTAATTACAAATTAAATACAACTTATATTTTGTTTGGTGTATTATTATGGGTATGAAACATGATAAAACATAAATCTAATAAATCTATCAATAAATATTTTTATTGATAGATTTAATAACTCATAATGACAGGAATAATTTTTTTCAAACTGTCGCAGTGTTATAACAAGGTAAGGGGCAGTGAATGTGCTTGTGCAACTTAAGGATTTGGTTCATTTTCATTGAGAAACAAAATGTGTTCCACTGTGCTGGGGTTCAGACAATTTCCCCTTTTGGAAACAACTTCTCCTGCTTTGGAGAACACTCTTCCACATGGTACAGCGGAGGCAGGGGTGCACAAGAAAGTCACAGCAAGTTGATACAACATCCACGTCTACATCACTCCCAAACCAATAAATCGCCAACACTAACCCGCAAAGTGCGAGTGGATCCACAATACCCGAAGCACTTCTTGAACAAACGAGGCTTCGAACGTCATAAGTCACGTGATTCGCCCAAAACGATACAAGCATCGATACGCGCCTCACCAAAAACTTCCGGGATTACTCGGCACGTTACGACCCATCACTAGCTACAGCCTCAATTAGCTCTGTTTGCTTAAAACCTTACTATTTTAACTATCAATATTACAAAGAAACATAAGGGTGGCCAGTCCCTCTGCGTCACCTAAACAGGTATGGAAGTTAAAAGAAAAAGGTGTTGTGTTTCACTACTTAAAGGGGTAGTTCAGGATTTTAGACATAGGGCCTTATTCCCAAATTAGCCTTGGTGTTCTTTATCAGTGGAGACAGTTTTCAACACATTTAATTCAGTCCTTCTAGTTGCAGAGTGCGCTCGTGCTAAGCTAGCGCACGGCATTGGGGGGATACCTAGCCTGCTACTAAAACAGTCTTACCCACTCCACAGTACACCCGAGGCCAATCAATTATAACGCCAGACTATCGATGTAAATGTCTGTGTTGATAGAATAATTTTAGAAATAAAACCAACCTCGCATATTGCATTGAGGGACTTTATTCCTTGTAGGCTGCGGCAGCGGCGGACTAATACCTAGGTTACAGGCTCTATAATAGTTTGTTTACCTGCTGCTGTCTTACAGACGCAGAGTACAGTGCACAAAGGAGTTGTATTAGCCTATGCAATAAACAAGATATGGCCACGTTTGGAGGACTTACCAATGCGTCTGCTTTTGAAGACGATTATGAGGGATTTGTTGTATCCAACGAACCGTACCTGTACGAGCCGGAATACACTGATGAAGAATTGAGAGGGATGCTCAAAGGGCAGAAAGAGAAAGAGCGTCTGTAGAGACAGCCCCCGCTGGAGCTGCAGCAGAGAACCGGGACAGAATGACGGTAGACTGGTGGCAGTGCAGTTTCAGTTTCTGTCCCACGCTGCTCTGTTTACTTTCTGCTGTAGTGATTCGGTTACACAGCAAAGTAAAAGTCCGCTGCTGCTAAGAAAGTAGTCCCTCAAAATGCGATAATTCATGCGATGCGAGGTTGGTTTTATTTCTAAAATTATTCTATCAACACAGACATTTACATCGATAGTCTGGCGTTATAATTGATTGGCCTCGGGTGTACTGTGGAGTGGGTAAGACTGTTTTAGTAGCAGGCTAGGTATCCCCCCGATGCCGTGCGCTAGCTTAGCACGAGCGCACTCTGCAACTAGAAGGACTGAATTAAATGTGTTGAAAACTGTCTCCACTGATAAAGAACACCAAGGCTAACTTGGGAATAAGGCCCTATGTCTAAAATCCTGAACTACCCCTTTAATCAATTGAAGCACATGTGTGTACTGTGGTCTGTCAATCCTCCATTTTAGTTAACCAGTCCATTTTAGGTAATGGAACCCCTAGTCTAAATTACATTGGGTTACATTAGACTCTACATTAACCTTTAACAGCCACTTTAAAAAACGGTCAAATACAGAATCATGAAAAATTTAATTTTAAGCAAATCAGACCATTTCTGACCAATGATTCTTTTAGGCCTTTTCACAGCCCACACAAATATACATTTGGATTTTTCACACATAACTTTGAAACTGATTTCAAAGTATATCATAGAAGCTTGCACACACAGGTGAGTTTTTTGTTGTAAATACAGATTTACTGCATATAAAAATGGAGTGCCTGCCCCTACCTTGTGGTTGCGTCCATGCTTGTCAAGCAGAGATATAATGGATTTGATGTGTCCCTCTTTTATAATGTTCAGTGCTTCAGGACTCTCCACCAGCACACAGTGTAGCACCTCCAGTATGCCTGTATGAACACAAATATCTATTGTAAAAAATGAACAGTAAACATAAGAAACAAAGGCCGTAAGGCTAACAGTAGCTGCTAACTGGTCCAGATAGGTGAGAATCCTTACAATAAGGGCTTGTTTGTATTAACTTTAAGACAGGTTCAAAAGTCTCAGATCACAACTCAATGTACTGTTAGTTTAATGCACTGGAGTAAAGGCTATTTTCTGGAGGTCATCAGGTTTTACTTACAAGTTAAAGCTGTTCAATGTAACTTTGCCTTTGGAGTGGATTTTGTGACACCCCTGGTAGAAAGTGGTCATTACATTTCCCCTTTCAAAAAACAAGTCAAAACTCATTGAAGTGGAATGGTTATTGTAGACTGCATTTATTTAAAGAAATGACTTAAAGGGATTACAAACAAATCAGGGGCCTCAATTATAAAGGTGTGCGTAGCACCCATCGCAAAACATTGCGTCCGTCCAAAACCGGGAATGTGCTGCGCAAAAAAATTATTGATTTATAAAAATGTGCAGCGCACAGTTGCACGCAACCTTCCCTTTATAAATACCCACCTGCGGTGAATTATGCACGGATGATCTCCGCCGCTTGTCCTCCCACTTCTCCTCCCAGTTTCGTCCCACAATCTACCATAGATGGTCAATGCTAAATAGCTCCTGAATATGGTGACGCTCTTAATAAGCACGGCATTTTGACTGACATGGGCCACAAAGAAAGCGACTGGGAAGGAAGAAAGCCCATGCCATGCGCTGCTATAACTGGCACACACACGTGCGCTGATCACATGTCATGATTGGCACAGTCAATATAGTCTTTGTAAAGCAGTTTCGCCCAACTTTTTATTGTGTGAAATGTCACGTATAAGCCTCCCTGTAGGACTATATGTTGCCCTATATAAAATGTGGTGTGAGGAAAGCATAGATGCTAAAGTTAGCCGCTAATGCTATCGGTGCTAACGTGACACGTTAAACAGTGTCAGGTTTCCGGGATGGACAGACGAGAACCCAATAGCATGACACAAAATAGTTTAGGTGCAGCAACAAAAGTTTTCATGTGAAGACAAACCAGGTAGTAGCGTGGCAAACAGTCCAATAGAGGCAGGCAAAAGGGAAAACCAAAATCCAAAGGAGTGAGTCGAAAACATGAACATACAGGCAGGTATACAGACAGGCAGGTATAAGGATGCTGGATAGCTATGAAACACATAAGACAAACTAGACGATCTGGCAGAGAACTGAGGGAAATGACTGGGATATATACTGAGGCTGATTGACTAATGAGGAGCAGGTGAGTGTGGGGCAGACCAGGTGAATGTAATTAACTGGGAGTGCAGAGCAGGAGGGAGTGGCACAGAAAGTAAACCAGGAAAACAGACAAATGAAAACAAACTAAATACCGGCTGAAGTTGTGATAAACAGGGTCGGATGTAGGCTTCAATGTACAAGTGGTACATAATTCGGTTTGTTAAGGTTTTGTGCTTATACTAGGCTTCATAATGTTTAATGAACTTAGTTATTTTCGGTTCTAAAGCTGTTCGATGCCAAACTTCGCCTTGACTTCTTCATGTTTAAAGCTGGGGTATGTGATTTCTGATTGGTCAAAGTTAAATTTGATTTGAAAGAGAACAAGTGGAGCGGTTGAGGTATTTGAATTTCAATCTCTATCCCAACTGCCATTTTCTCCCCAAATCCTTCACCCCAGCTTTAAGTTTTGACATCTATGGCAGCTCGCATAGATCTGTTCTGTTGTCTGTTGTCTCCTACTAGTTAAGTATTTCCCCCTGCTGGCAGCATGTATGATTGCTGCACTTTGGTGCTGCCACCTAGTGAAATTCATTGCTGTGCTGCGGGACTCATACTGCGCAACACAACGGCTATATGATCGATAACAATTTCACGTGATGGACAATATTCTTAACGATCAATGATCGATCAACGATTAATTATGCCCATCCCTACTGTCTACACAAGGTTTTTGTGCGCAGCAAGCTTTATAAATGAGGCAACAGATTTATTTCGCTGTTGAGGCTTTAGAAAAAATCTAAATGATTTAAACATTATGACTTAATGACGGTCCACATACCTGCAAACTCGTCGCTTTTCGGCGAAAATCGCCGTTTAGAATCAAAATATATGACCCACGTGAATCGTATAGATCCGAAGAGTTTTTGTTTTTGGGAGGGGGGGGGGGGGGGGGGGGGGTAGCGGCAGCTGCCAGAGAAGTCAGCCAGCGCTTCCCAGACTGGACTGTGTGGGCGAGTTACCGTAGTGTGAGACAAGGGAATATCGTTATCTTGGCAATAAAACATCTTTGGTAGACGTCATGAGTATTGTCCAATCAGCGTTAAAAGATCGGGCACCGTAAAGCATCACTGCTGCCGCTGTGTGTTCAGACTTTAGAATTGGCTAAAAGTCTCAATCAAAGCCCTTTTGATAATAAAAAATTAGAGGCTTTGATTAAACACTGTCAATGCTTCAGAGGTTAATGTAACAGCCTACTGAAACAGAAACTATACGGAGGGACGCAGCTCACTGTACAATCCCTTTATTTAGTCGCGCTGTCAGTTTGCCGACATGGCTCTCTGTTAGACTCGAGACATAGAAAAAGATCGCGGAAGCCGTTCCCGTAGACAAAGTTAACGGGCAGGATATCCCCGACTGATTTCATCCATCAAACCACAGAGTTTTTTCTGAGCGGCGTCTCACTCGCTCACTGGGTCTCCCGGGTCCCGGTGATTTTCACCGTCACAGCGATCGACTCGCTGCTTTGCTGGGGCGGAGACTTTGTGTGAAGGTGATTTAACATCACGGTCGTAGACGAATGTTATAACTTTATGCTGCATAGTTTGCACTGCGCTGTTGACCCACACAGGACTCTTAAGTGAAGCTGACAGTTTAATGAGCGCACATTGCAGAAATGAAGTGTCTGCAGTGCGCTCACAATCAGAGCCGACCCCCAATTTATTTTTATTTTTTAGTTTGTGTGTTTGATATTAACATCATATTATTATATCATACACAAAAATGAATACAATGTTTTGATCTAGATAGCCTAGTTAAGAGCCCAATAATTTAATCAGTTCATCTGGGAGGTAATCCAAGTTTAACTGATCACGTCACGTTCACGTCCAGTGTGTATTGAGTATATTTAAAAACATTTGGAAATGGGGCTCAGATGCCCATGCACTGTATAACCTATTTCAGCCTCGTCTGTGGAAAAAAAGATAGCTGGACAACAGAGTTCTTCTGCTTCATTCCTCTCTCTGCATTTAAATGTATTCATTAGGCTATATTACAGAGAAATATGTCCCATAAAAGAAAAAGAGCACCAAGCCCAACCCAGAGGACCCTGCATAATATTTTATTTTAAATGAACATTTTAATGGAAAATCCAAGAAGCTTCTAATTCATCCGACCCAGTGTCTCCAAATTATTTGTTCACACAAAATTCCTCAGATTTAGCCTCTTAATTTCCCTCTCAAAGTGCACCAGATTCATGCATTTCACTTTAAAAAGTTTAAAAGAAATCTCCCGGGGAGGCATACCCCCGGACCCCCCTAGGAGGGTCAGGATCTCAGCTGGCTATTATTTTCACCCAGCTGGACATTGGAGGCAATAGTGGAGAACTCTGGTTGTGTGAATGATATTTAACAATAGCCAATCGTTTGGACAGCGAAAAACACCCGACCCCCCTAGAAGGGACGGGTGTTTGTCACCTTTTTCACCTCCTATGAGTTTGCAGGTCTGGGTCCAGTGTGGATCAATATCCCACTGTGTATTGTGACTATCTGGTTAGAGTACGGGTTCCCTACCTTTTTTGGTCAATTCAGGGCCCGGTTGCCAATTTCAATGCCAAAATTTGAATATGCAGCATATAGGGGTGTAACGGTACACTAAAGTCACGGATCGGTACGTACCTCGGTTTTGAAGTCACGGTACGGTACGGTACGGTTCATAGTTAAGGGAGAATGAACAGTTTTAGCTGTCAGTAACTAGCTGACAGTGTGTAACATACAAATAAAATGCATAGGCCTAACAAATCTAAAAAGAATACTGCTGCAATTCTCCAATAAATACAATACTTATTAAATACTAGTGAATGTGCAGCATAAACTAAAATTGCAGAGAAATCCTTTAAGGTATTTTTGACTTTAAAAAAATAAAATATTACTGCAGCTCTCTGAAGCTCTGAAGTGCTTTTATAAATATAACAATTATCAAATAAAAGTGCAACTGCAGCATTAATTAGATGACAGCTTATGTATTTTCAGTATAAAAAAGAAAATACTGTCTGTGTTTGCACAGCTCGATTTTTCTTCACAGTAACGGTGATAGTATGACCTGGATGGTGCCTTTTCAAATGCGTATGCATGTTCGACGTGTTGGCTCCTACATAGGCGATCGCGGTGAAACAATAACCTGTGTGCCGACATTGTTCCACACGTTTATCACTGTTTTCAATAATTCTACTGGAATCCGAAGTTATCCCTCAAGCGGGATTTGCATAATAGGGGGACGCCTGCAAGCTCCGGTTTCCTGTTGTCTTTCGCCATGCAGTTCGCTCTCTGTTCGATAGCACTGTATAACATTTTTATTTACACTACTCATAGACTGTAGAAGAGGGGGGGAACGCTGCTACAACTGCTAATAGTGATGCAAACGGAACACTTGAGCGGAGAGGTGTGTATCTCCTGTTCTGACCACAGCTGGGAGGGACTGCTGCATGAGGACTCGGCCGCCTGTCAGTGCTCAGAAGCCTCGGGAGGCAGCCGCTGCTCGTTTAGAAGTAAAGAGCAATACATGCTTTAGCAACAGAGTCTCCAAAAGTCACCAATAACACCAGAAAAAGTAGCTAGATTTGTCGCTAGTCGTTTTTTTGAAAAAAAGTCGCCAGAAGGGTCTGAAAAGTTGCTAAGTTAGCAACACTGCACCCTCATGCTGTGCACACCATGAAGATAACAGACTCTAAATCGCTGGCTACTACTGCGCATGTGCGAGCGAGCCGGAGGCTGAATGGTCCGGGGGGAACTCCGACGACAAGTTTTAAGTTCCACACCGCAAAACAAGCCTGTACATTCGCCATATTAACGCTATGTACGCCACAAACGGACCGCGGTCCACCTCTGTAACACCAAATACGTGCCTGTACCGTCACGGTACGGTACAAATACGTGTATCGTTACACCCCTAGCAGCATAGCATTTTGTACACATTTTTAAACATATTGCTTACACCATTTGTGTTGTTGTTGTTGTAGGCCTATATAAGCTATATGCAATAGGTGCAACAAAGTCCGAAACATTTGACTTTATTGACGCTCTGACCACTGCGCCATGAGCACCTCTTGGCGCAGTTATTAAGGAAATATTTCAATATTATGGAAATATTTCAAGGCCCGGTACAAACGGGTCCACGACCGGCACCGATCTGGGGACCGGGGTTGGGAATCACTTGGTTAGAGAGGAGCTGACCTACCAGAGGAGGCTTCCAGTCTCTCCAGTCTGCTGATCAGCCAGTCCAAAGAAGCAGAGAACTGAGCACAGTTCTTCCTGTTTCCTCTGATCAGTGCAGCTAGGAGGAGGAGTGAAAAAAGATGTATGAGGTTTGTTGGACAGGACAATGGACAGGAGAGGAGGGGCATGTGTACAGTACAGATTTTCTTCATTGCGTCTTATTTCCACATCTGTGTTGTTCTGTCTTCTGATTGCAACATTCTTCTTTCCACTGAGTTAATGTTCATATATTTGAATAACCTGATCCTCACTTTCATTTAATTTGACAACTTCCTGGATGGCCATTCTAATGTGGTTTAAGTGGTTAAGCCAAGACACGGTAGGTCATCGACGCATTAAAATCTTAAAAGGACTTATCAAACTTACTTAGATAACAATCTTTGTGTGTGTGTGTGTGTGTGTGTGTGTGTGTGTATTTATATATATATATATTTACCCAGGAGTTGGTAGAGTGAGTTGAGGATGGAGCTCCAGGCCTCTCCTGCCTCCCTGCCCACCACCTCAGCGCAATGGGCTGCACTGCTGTACACGTGGAGACGGTCGATGCACTCCAGCACCAGGTTGATCATCCCCTACACACACACAGTGGGTGGTTTTTACTGCTTTATTCAACTGGATTAATACAGTTCTGATTAACTGAAGGGGAGAGTATTGGCAGTGGATAGATGCAGAGGTGGGCAGAGTAGCCAAAAAATTTACTCAAGTAAAAGTAAGTTACTTTAAGATTATTATTACTCAAGTAGAAGTAAAAGTACTCATAAAAAGTATTACTCGAGTAAGAGTAAAAAAGTATGCAGTGAAAAGACTACTCAAGTACTCAAGAGTACAAGTAGGCCTACTGAATTACTCCGGATTTATTTTTGAAATATACAGCGCAACACAAACGGTACAGAATAGACACGAACATAATAAAAAACAGCAATGTTCAAATAAAGATATGTTAAAGGTCACATATTATGCTAAATGCACTTTTTAAATGTGTTCTAACATATCCATGGGTCCACGGTGTGCCTAGAGACTGCCAAAATATTTTAAAAAATAACAATCTCTCCTGTTCTCACTCTCCCCCTTTCTGAAACCCCCACCCCTCCCCCCCAATATACTCCAGTCATAATTTTCCCCTTTTCTGACCTCACAAACTGGAAAGCCAGAAGCTTTCACTGTGCAGCCCACACCCCTATTTCTTATTGGTCCACGGCCCTGACAGACAGAGGGCGAGGCGTATCTGGCTTCGCTTCCGGACAGGGGGCGGGGGCAGCTCAAAGATTGTATATTTACGAGGGGAGCTGCAGCTCTTTTTAAAAAATAGGCCATTGTGAGATTAGCTGAACATCAGCATAGTACAATAAATTATCTGAAAGTTTTTTTCAGCAAACAATTAAAGAAAAACGTATTAGGGACCACTAAGACCATATAATATGGTGTATAATAGAACCGAAAAGTGTATAATATGGGAGCTATAACATAATTTAAAATAAAACAATAAATAAGGTATTTAAAAATAAAATTAATAACCCTTGAACTCAAACAATAATACATTAATTATCTGCCAAATTAAATACATCACCCTTCAAATAAAATGATAATAAATTAGGCTTGTCCAAAATTATATTAATTAAAACCAATACACTTATAACACTGTTGCAATTGTTTTGCACATACACATTTTAAAACAAATTCCTACAATATGTCACTGGCCCTGAGAAAATTATCTAGGTTGTGTTTAGCCCCAAAAATATAAAACACAAAATTAAACTTTGTTACACATCAATACCTGCTGGCACACTCACTTAACGTATGAAACTACAGAGTGGCTGAACAAAGAGACCACTCTCAGACTCTCACACAGCCAGACTGGGGCATGCGAAGTGAGTAGGCTACAGGGAGAACAGGACATGTGTCAAAGAAGAACAGTTTCTCTGTAATTGCGAGTGTGTGGGAGTCTGTGTCACTGTGATTGTGTGAGTGTGTATTTGAGTAAGGTAACGACCGTCACGTAGCCAAATGGAATGGCGTAAAAGTACCGTTCTTTCTTCAAATATTTACTCAAGTAAAAGTATGTTGCAATAAAACTACTCCTAAAATTACAATTTATTCAAAAAGTTACTCAAGTATTTGTAACGGAGTAAATGTAGCGCGTTACGACCCACCTCTGGATAGATGTAGTTTTAAACTGCAAACACTGTGAAGGCCCAGATGCAGATGAATTTTGTTTCAGATAAGTGAATAGAGACGCTGCAGTCTCTAACCTCAGAAAGACATGCAGCACCACCCTGTATCTAGGCAACGGAAAACATTTGTGGTCATGTCAGATATATGTTTTCAAGCCCCTCTCATTTCCCCATGGCCCTGACAGAGAGGACCTCGTGGTGCTGTGGTAATGTTGCACCCTTGACTTGGTGGTAGCCAAGAGGGTGTGATAAATCCTGTTGTTTAAGAAACAAGAGACACGAAGCAAAACTTTCATTAGTCTCGATCGCAGGATTTATTCTGCACCAGGACATTTATTACTTCAAAACATCCTGAATTTTACTTATATCAAAAACAATATAAACATATTCAACATATTCAACATTTTACTTGACACTTAAAAAGTAATTTCTTATTAGGTTACTCTTTTGGTCTAAGTTAAACTAATTCACTCAGTACACAATGTTATCAAAAGAAAAATACAAAAAGTGCACTAATTTAGCTGTTATTTAACTTCTTTTCATTCATCAAAAACAACTTAACATTACAGAATGCACCTTTAACAGGTCTACGTTCGCACACAATGACATATCCCATTCAGCTGTTTAGCTACGGTACGGGCGTCACACCCTTGCATTGTCCTCACACTCACGTGCCTCAGCATAGCATTACAACACTAGTCACTTGATCATACATAGATTAAATCCACAAACACATATTACAAACCCACGTTTGGTATAAACTAACTGTAAGCGGCTAAACCGTGCCGAGGTGAAACTCATGGCTTCATGAACCCAATGTCAGCATAAAGCTTATAAGAACCCACTAGCTCCGCTAGCTTAACAGCATTAGCATGTAGCTTCATGGTCACGATCACACAAACATTCACAAAACAACCCGTTACTCTTTTTCTGACTGAAACTACTACGCTCATGACCTAACTAACATGTTTACTCTTCAAAGTATGCTGTGTGCATTTTGGAGGAATATTAACCCACCTGTTGTTTAAGAAACAAGAGACACGAAGTAAAACTTTCATTAGTCTCGATCGCAGGATTTATTCTGCTGTGCCGTGCCCCCGTGGTAATGATCCCCTGGGCGCTGTGCGCTCTCTAGTGGCTTGGTGAGTCATATAGAGAAAGCTGACATTTTAAAATAGATTATTTAGTAAAAAAACAAAAAAAATAAAGGGGTGTCTATTTTTATCTAACTAAACCTTCTTTTACATTTTTACTGATGCATCACATGTATTCATATTTTTAACCCTTTTCACACAATGGAGAACTACTTTTTCTAACCCATTACAGTAAGCATGTTTTTTTCAACAAAATAGGTATTTTGCATGTAAAAGTACATTTTCTTGCTGTCAACTTAATCAACTGTTGTGCCAAAGCAAATGTATTCACATAGAAAAACTTCTATCAAACGTGTTGATGAACTACCAACATATAAAAACCATGTGATGATATTAGCTAAAGATTAGCCTGAAATGCTAAGAAAGGTAGTTTTTTCTCAAATTGTGGTGGTGGGGGAAAGTGAGACAGTGTCTCACTTTCCCCCACCATGAGGCACAAGTTAAGTTTAGTCTTAAACATATTTTAATGTAATATTATATAACATATGTTTTATTTTAATGTCATACACATTGTAGAAAAGCCATCATGCCAAGGAAATACACCAGGAAGACGACCTGGGGCAACCACAAGGAAAGAGCACCTTCTTATCTTTCCCTGTAACCTTGAGGGCTGGAATGTAGAGTAGGCCTAGTTGTAGAGTATGACAGGCTGATGTTATAATCCAGTTGGGTCTTCTCCTGTGTTCTGAGTCACAGGCTGTTCTAGCTGGTTCTGATTTTCCTATGCTTTGACCCCCAGACACAAGCTGGCTCTAAGGGTCCTGTGTTCTGACCCCCAGACTGTGTTCCAATCTAACTGGTTCTATCTTTCATTTTAATCTTATTAAAACCTTTTGAATTATAATATGTTGTATTTGATTTTGTTCAGAGTTACTTTCAAGTGTTTAGAAAATTTGCTTTGCTTAATTGACCAAACCCCATCATTCTTTTACTAGTCCGACATTAGTTCTGGAATGTGTGGCTAGCTTTCAGGATTCTTACTGTTACAATATGTGTTGTTATGGTAGTTTCAGAGTGGAAAAAGTAAGTGGATCAGTTTACCCCCAGCTGGTTCACTTTACCCCCTTGATTTTTCTGGTCTGTCTCAGTTTACCCCACAGCTGGGGTAAAGTGAGCCACATGACAACTTTTTTTTAAAACAATCATATTTTCACTGCCCTTTGTCTTGAAAAAATTCTGCTAATGCCCATTTCTAGGAAACATCCCGAATTAATGGGAAATGTGTAAATTTGAGTGATAAATCATTTTAGCTCACTTAGAGGGGAGCACATGTAAAAAGTGGCTCAGATTACCCCATTCTCACCTAAATTCAACTGAATGTGATACAATTCTAAAAGAATCATGCATCATTCTGTTGGGTTTGGACACATTGTCAAGCATGTTGGTGAACATAGATTAAATATATGATGTAATAAAATTAGGGCTGTCAAAATTAACGCGCTAACGCTGGGTGATTAATTTCTGGAATTAACGCGTTTATCTTTTTATCGCAATTAACGCATGTGCAGAATGATCCGCCCCGTGCATCCCACCGGCTCTGTACTACAGTCACTCTAACGTTGTGGCTGACCCAGGATCAGTAGCTGCACGCAGCCAAACATAACAGCACACTAGCCCATGCCGTTGTTTTAAACTGCTAACGGTCACGTCTGTGTCGGGGGCATAGATAGTATATAAAATCAACTGCCGCGGGTGACAGTTGATGTCGGGAGCAACAGGAGGAGAAACATTGTCCGCTCTGTTCAGAACCAGCAAGGACACAAACGTCTGCAGTTTTCAGAGGTGTGTGTGACTAGACATCAACATAACGTCTAGCCTGGTGCTACTAGACCATCGTACTTCATTTGATTTGTACAGAAGGTCTGGAAGTGCTGTAATTGGCACTTAATTTAATTAAACTCACTTGGAGGCGGGTGTCTGTTGAAGTTTAAAACTATTGCATCTGCTCAGTGCCACTCTGGATTAGCCAACCAATCGCATAACGTTTGGTCGTGAGCCGGCTTCTGACGGTGCGTTCAGGGAACTTCACTACATATTGTAGTATATGGATCTACCGGTACCTGGCAACGGTAACTTGCTAGAGTACAACGTTTAGTTATTTGGATGAGAAAGGTTTTAGGCGTCCATACTTTCCCGAGCAGATGCACTGGTTGTAGGCGTCCATACTTTCCCGAGCAGATGCACTGGAACACAGACAGGTCGGAACTCGGAACTACCAAGACGGAAATTTCCGAGTTCCGAGTGTAAAGGAACGCAGCATTCAACTGAAACTGGAGCGCGACTTCGACGTCATCGTTCGCAGCCACTCGCTCTGTTCGCTGATTGGACAACCAAAACTCTGGACGAGCAGAATCCCACTAATACACCCCACCCCCAGACTGACTACTGAAGGGAAAATGAGATTTGGGGCGGAAGTAGGTGGGCGGGCAAAGCCAGGCTTCATAACGTCGGCTTCCTGGCACAAATGAACAGTCCCCTAGGACGTGTTCGCGCGTACAAACACACACACACACACACACACACACACACACACACACACACACACACACACACACACACACACACACACACACACACACACACACACACACACACACACACACACACACACACACACACACACACACACACACACACACACACACACACACACACACACACACACACTGTAATCAAGTTGTATTCAAGAATGCACAACCTATAGATTCACAAAATAAATGCCATTATATAGTAGCCTGGCATTCCCAGACCTGCCACTAGGCGCTGGCAAATTAAATTTGCTGCGCGTGTTGGTCTGGACACGCTCCGTTTAAGCTTTATCAAGAAAACCAGAAATCTGGCTATGGTTTCAATTGGTTCTACCTAATATGGGTGCGCCAGAGCCCTTTATATGGTACTCTGGGGAGGATGTAACCGGATGACGACAGTGACGTGCATGCGACGTCGAAGCCGTGATAGTAAACATCAAAGATCGCTGCGGATATGTTGTGTGAGTTTGAGACTGCTTTGGCCTCGACCCTTATCGATTTGGAAGACGGCACTCAAATATTTCATTAGCAAGTAAGTGGAATGTTCTGTTTTGCCGACCGACAACGGCAAACGTTTAATTTAACAGTTTAACAGCTGTTCGCTAAACGAACGGGGCTTAATACGTCGCTCTGATTGGTTGTAGTGCTATCCAACTGCGTGCAGTGGCATTTGAAATGCACGAGTAGGAGCCGCCCCTTGAGTTGGAAATTACTATTGATCGTGGCCAGACCCTCTAACGTTCAAGATATCAGGGTCTGGATTTCCAGGCTAATTATATAGCCTATATTTTCCCAAAGACATAGTAAAGAGACAGACCAATTGAATTATGGTGTGGTAGTATATATTTTAGTTTGATTTAAATTTATTTTCAGTATTAAAACCATCATTTGGATTTTCAATTAATAAAAATACTAATTTTAAATGTACATATCCACCTACTGTCCTTTATCTTTCCGTTCATACAACAATATACAGAGAAAATTCGAATTCTTCGGGCATATTTCGAATGGTAAAATTTATCGTGATTAATCCACAGAATCCTGTGATTAATCTGATTAAATAATGTTATCGTTTGACAGCCCTAAATAAAATGTTTTCAAAGGTTTCTAAGTCCAGAGTTGGTGGGGGCAGAGGGGAGAGAAGGGAGAGAGTTGAGCTTCCTGACAGTCTGGTGGAGCCGGCCCGGAGGCTGTGGTACCGTCTAACAGATGGCAAGAGGCTGAAGAGGCTGTGTGAGGGGCGGCTGGGGTCACCCACAATGCTGGTTGCTTTGTGGGTTAGGCGGTTTCCATAGACAGGGGCGCAACTACCCACTTTCTGGGGGGTATGCAGACACTTAGCAGGCAGCATTCAGTTCAAATGAATAGTAAAATGAGCCAAACAAGTTAGTCAGCCAACCTTCTCGACTTTACCCATACAACGTGTGTAGGTATTTACTAAGAAAAACTTTTAAAAACAGCTCAGAAAAACGGCTATATGGGAAAAACCAGCTTGTTGATAAAACTTTTGTTTCAAGTGAATGAGAGAGAAAATACATTAAATAAGACAGAAAATAACTTAGAGCCTAAAATCTATCGCACCAAATTCCCTTACAATAAACTATTAAGATTGTGGCAAACAGGATTTTCATTATCATTGCTACACAACCATCAATCAAACACTGATAGACCCTGTTGTGAATCATGGTCTCTCATTGAGATAGGCAGGGTTGAGAGTGCAACCCAATCTGCAAAAATCTAAAGTTGCATCTGTAATACGCATTTTCCAGCAAACAAACAGCTTAGAGTTGCATCCTTACAGTAAATAACAACATTACAGGAATTGATTTCTGTATTACAATTTTAGAATATGTACACAGATAAATACTACATTTGGAAATGTTTTCAATAAAGTATACAAAATGTGTATCTATTGAAGCAAACTTCTGATTTTCATTTCTATTTGTTCTCCTAAAAAAATGGTATGTTATAGAATAAACAATTTCATGTGAAAGAATTTCACCCTTTCATCAAAGAAAATATTATGTAATTTGTGTGAAATAACTCATATTATTCAAACTGTAAAGATTAAAAGTTTGTAATTTGTGTATTGGGGTTTGATGCTAGTGTTTATACTCTGAGCAGGTTCTGAGTGACAGTGTGTGTTATCTCAATGAGGCTGGTTCATAGTGTTTGCTGCACTGAACCTGTTTTGCAGGTGAAGTGAACTGTTCAGCTCCAATGACTGTTGGTAGTGCATACTGTAGTTAGAGTTTTGCACATTGAGCTAGAGTTGTGCCCACTGTGGTTTAGCGATCGAAAAAAACTGTAAGTAGACACTCATCAGCATTAATTGATGCTTAACTAATTCCCAGTTCATCCTGAGTAAATGGAGGACTCATGTAAGACTCATGGAGGACTCAGCCATGAATAAATGGTTACTCCATCAGTAACCAGGGGTGTAAAGTAGCGAATTACATTTACTCGCGTTCCTGTAATTGAGTAGTTTTTTCGTGTACTTGTAATTTTTTAAGTGATTTTTAAAACCTATACTTTTACTTTTACTTTGAGTATGTTTATTGTGAAGTATTGTACTTCACTACATTTTATATCACATGCGTTACTGAGTAAAAAAATAGATAGGGAAAGGAGAGAAAAGAAAAGAAATATCGCAGGGGGCTTTTATTTTTACGGCACAATACCGGAAACTAACACAGTGAATGATCGACAGGAGGAGAGAACACATTGCGACTACATGATAACAACAAACATTGCTTCCCTTTATCATTAAAACACAATAATCCTAGTTAAACTATCATTGTACCGCACGTGAAGACGTGAAGGCTTTTAAATGCAGCAAACCTTTCATCCAGCCGTGCGATCGGCCCCTCCCTCACCTGATAGTTTAGCTTTCAGTTTAACAGTGCAGAGTAGGATGGAGACGGTGCGTGTTGCCGGGAGCTTTGAAAAACTTCCAGAAGACGGCAGAAAGGCAGCCTTTGGTCGAGAAGAAAGGTAAAACTAATAGACTAAAATAATGTGCAAGATATGTTACGCGCGGACACGCGAGTCAGATGACATACGCGACCGTGAGAGAGAGAGAGAAAAAAAGCATATGCGACCCAGCTGCACCTCAAAACATCACGACCAATTAGTTTACTCACTTTAAGTTGAATCCTAGTGGTCTATGACCAAGCAATAAAGGAATAAAAAACACAGGAAGTTTAAAGCTCCTTGACTCTTGCCACCACAACAGTCATCAATTAAGAACACTGTAGCCTACAATGCAACTTGCTTATCCAGCCAGCTTCATGAGATATAAATAAAATATGCCCTCACATTCCTGTTAGCAAAAGATGTGCCCTATCAACAACATTTGCAACGGTTTATTTAGATTTTGACACTTATTTAATTTAATTATTAAAAATAGGCTATTTGCATTTTCCTTGTTTTCAGTTCAATTAGGATAGGCTATGTTTAAAGTCATGGTTTCAAATGTTAAATAAGTGCATGTTGCAGTTCTTAAATCAATTAATAATTGTCTATAATAATTGTGATTACACAATGTCAATCATGATTATGATTTTTGTCAAAATCGAGCAGCCTAACCTTGCAATGTCCATGGTTTAGATAAATTATACACAATTACATTATTAGAACTGCAGCTGCAGTCTGTTTAGGTCTGTAGACCGGTTAAATTCCCACATTAACAGACTATTTGCTCCATATTTGCTTATCTAAAGTATAATGACACAGTCAGTGATAATTTCGTTGACTAAGACTATGACGAAAATTATTAGTCAACAAACCTTTTTCACGGACGTAAACTAAATAAAAAGGCAGATAAACTCAACAAAAATATAAACGCAACACTTTTGTTTTTGCTCCCATTTTTCATGAGATGGACTTAAAGATCTAAAATTCATTCCAGATACACAATATTACCATTTCTCTCAAACATTGTTCACAAATCTGTCTAAATGTGTGATAGTGAGCACTTCTGCTTTGCTGAGATAATCCATCCCACCTCACAGGTGTGCCACATCAAGATGCTGATCTGACATCATGATTAGTGCACAGGTGTGCCTTAGACTGTCCACAATAAAAGGCCACTCTGCTGTTGCTGCTGCCCAGGGGCGGCCTTAGCGATCTCGGGGCCCGTTTCAAGACCTAGTGTGGGGCCCCCCACTTATTTATTTTATTTTATTTATTTATTTATTTTTCATAAATAATGCTTGTGCATGCTCCCCGCAAAAAGAAAAAAAGATTGTGGAATACAGTTGGTTCATAGACAGATCATGATAAAATCACCGCCGAGTTCCGCTGTTTGTTGTTTTGGGTTCGTCTCCACCCGCCGTGCGTAAAGGCAGCAGAACAGCTGACGGAAGGAAAAAGAAACAAACCAGCTGACGAACGTGAGTAAACACTGTGGGGCTTAAGGCAGCGGTCAAGAAAACCTTTTTGCTTTCCTTTATGCTGCTCTCACCTTTTTATCTCTCTCCCTCTTTTATTAGCCCACACATATGCCTACACACACGTTAATTCTCACACATTGTATGTACAAGTCCAATGGGCAATTCTGGTGTCGACTAGACAGGCAGCGGACATTTAAACGTTTAACCGTCAGGATCGCCACCTGCTCGCTTGCGCTCGTGTTTGTGCGCCTGTCATTTGACGAAATGGAAACTTTACAATTGTTGCAAGTGGCCATATTGTCGTCTTTTCAAGTGAAAAACAACCAACATTGGGAGAGATTCTGTCTCAACGCCATGTTTGCTGCGTTCTGAACCAAAACAAAGCAGCGCGAGTGTCAAGTCATGACACATTTGCAACAAGCGGAACCGATAAGCGGAATCGTTAAGCAGGCATGTTAACGATTCCAGGGAATTGGTTGACTCGGCACCGGTTCTGAAGAGGAACCGGGTCTCGATTCCCATCCCTATTTGCAAGGCAAAGCAGGCTCAGATCTCACATTAAAATCGCCTACCTGCAAGCTTCTGTCCAAAATGCAGATGATTACTATTCCAGGGGTTGAAGTGGGACGGCTCCTCAGATAAATTAATAAATAAATAGTAGTGCTGTCAAACGATTAAAACATTTAATCGCAATTAATCACATAAATGTCATAGTTAAATCGCAATTAATCACACATTTGTATCTATTCTAAATGTTTCTATTTAGGCTACTATTTTCTTCTCTTCTAAGGAGATTTAAAAAAAAAAACATTTCCTTAGTGTCTCATTGATACAATCTCATAATTAGCTTTTAAAGTGCACCAGAATGATGAATTTAACGTTAAAATATAAGAAATTTCCGGACCCCAACCCTAAACCCAATGTTCAACTCAAAGGTGCGCCACTGGCCTAGCCCTTGTGATAATAACAATAATAGATTATCTATCTATCTATCTATCTATCTATCTATCTATCTATCTATCTATCTATCTATCTATCTATCTATCTATCTATCTATCTGTGTAGGGTGGTGTGTGTGTGGGGGGGGGGGGGTGTTGTCAGGGGCGGTGGGGGGGGGGGGGGGGGGGCACAACTGCAATGTCCCAGCTTTGGGGGGGGCCCAGCTTGCAGAAGGTTGAGAACCCCTGGTCTAAGTAGTCCCTAATACTTATTTTTTTTAGATGTTTGCTGAAAAACCCGTTCAGATCATTTATTTTAGCAAGCCTCTATACCCTGATTGTCCTCTGGTCTCAGGATGACCTATATTTGTGCGATCTGGCTGGCCCCTCCCACCTCTCTGCCGGGCTATCTTTATATGTCCATGGGGCTCTCCCACCGTCTCTGCCGTGCTCTCGCGATACTAGAGAGACCCTGCGTGACTGCGAACACAGTGTTTACCCGGCCGGAGCTAAGCCATACTTTGAGAACAGTTTGACATGACCTGACATGATTAAAACCAGTGAAAACAGTAGCTTCAAAGTTTGATTTCGGGACTTCCGGTTTGAGCATGCAGTGAGCAGACGTACGAGAAGTGGCTCCCGAATTACTTTTTATTTTCTACCTCATTTTTCGAGCATAAAGTTTGGCGAGTCTTGGTTTGATTCGGTGTACTTCAAGAAATAACTTTGCACGACTAAATGAGTCCAAGGAGACACGGCCGAGGGCAAAAAACTGCCGAAATGGACGAAGATGCTACAAGTGAAGACAACATGGACGCACAAGGTAGCCCACGCTCGAGGTTACCTGCTGATCTTGCTCAGCTCCACTCGGTGCTTCTTTCCGACCTCGCACAGTCAATGGACTCCCTCCTGAAAAAAGCACTAGGCGAGGCACTGGCACCAATCTCGGCATCCCTTGAGCGGGTAAAGTCGTCTCTTGATTCCCACGAAGAACGCATTCATGACATGGAAGAAGGGCTAAACAACCACAGCGACAGGTTCGAGGCTATCGAAACAACATGCGCCGCACTTGTAGCTGACAACGAGAGGCTGAAAAACAAAGTGGAGGACTTAGAAAATCGCTCCCGTAGGTCCAATCTGCGAGTTGTCGGCATCCCTGAGAATCTGGAGGGGCCGGACACAGTTAAGTTCATGACTGAGTTTTTCGAGGAAGTCTTGGGAAAAGAATTCTTCCCGCATCCCGTCATTCTCTCCCGCGCGCATCGAGTGGGACCCAAGCTGACCGCGGACTCCGGCCCCAGCCCCAAACGGCCGAGGATATTCCTCGTTCTCTTCCACTCCTTCCAAAACAAACACCGCATAATAACGAGGAAACGAGAGCAGCTGTTCTTCAGGGGACACAAGGTATTTTTCCATGAGGATGTCAGCGCGGAACTCGGCAAGAAACAAGCTGCCTTTAAAGAAGTGAAATCCCTCCTGTACAAGAAGAGCGTCAGGTTCGCTCTCATCTAACCCGCCCGGCTCCGAGTCCTGCACGACGGACAGACGCTGTTCTTCGAGACACCGGAGAAGGCCAGGGAATTCTATGATCTTCACTGGGGAGAGTAAACGATGCTGAAGCATAAACAATCTATGCAAAGGTGAAATTAAGCCTAGCTTTCGGCTTAGACACTTTGATTATTTGGGACTGTTTGCTATATGGCTTGGTTAATATTTACTGTATGGGGAAAAAAAAAAAAAAGTTCAACTAAGCTACATGCCTACTGACACGATTATATTTAAGTTAATGTGGTCTAATGTGGTTCATACTCGTTTATGGTACAATAACAATGCTGGGGCCTCTGTGATTTAAATATACAACAGTTATGTTTTATTCTCTAGCATGGCACAGTTATGTTTTAGTTGGTGTGGCTTTCACACATAACTTTTCATATGGCCATTTTACAGACTATGGTCAATTTTAGTAGGGTAAAATAAGTTACATTATCGGTCCTGAAAAGGCTGAATTCATTTTATTTTAACAAGGCCAGCCACTCTGATTTATTTGAAATAGTTTTTCTAGTCCAATCGTGCTCTTTGTAATCGTACAGTGAGCACTGGTGATCCAGATGCAAACCGGGGATATATTGTATTATTTTCCATTTTATTTATTTTATCTAGTTGGTCCCTCCTTTTATTTTTTCCCAAGGTGAGCCAAATAGATAATTGTATATAGGTAGAACATACATCATTTAATGAGAGGGGAGCCACCCTCAGGTTAGGATAGGAGTTATAGACAACGCTGGATGTCTTGGAAGTCTTTCATCTGGGAATTCCTGCGGTTTTCTTCGTTTGGGGAAGAAGATCTAGGTTTGGGGTGTTCAATGGGGTTTTTGTTTTTGTTTTCCAACTTAAGTTTCATGAAAACTGGGGAACATTGTATTTATATGGCAACACTTTATCTTCTAAGGATGCACACAGCTATGGTAAAACTTATTTATCATTGATACTTTTTTTTTCTTTTTTACTTCTACACAACTGGACATCACTTATGACCATACATGTACTTATACACCATGTGGTTCGAGCTAATCATACCCATTTTGGATGTCTGCTATGATAAATAATGCAGGGGGTACAAGCCCAATAGGGGGAGCTGCAGTTAGGTTTGTGTCCTGGAATGTTAAGGGGATGAATGGTCCTGTGAAACGGTCTAGGATTTTTTCTCATCTTAAACAATTGAAAACTGATGTTTTGTTTCTACAAGAGACACATTTACGGTTAGAGGACCACACCAGACTTCGTAAAGCATGGGTTAATCATATCTTCCATTCTAAATTTAATAACAGATCAAGAGGGGTGGCAATTTTGATTAATAAACAAACTCAATTCTCACTAACTGCTATAATTGCTGACCCCAATGGTCGATATGTCATTGTCTCGGGCCTCCTATTTCAAACACCTGTTCTTTTGGTAAACGTGTACGCCCCTAATTGGGACGATGCTGAATTTGCCAATAAGCTTCTGTCATCCCTCCCTAATTTAGATACACATAGATTAATCCTTGCAGGAGATTTGAATTGTACAATTGACCCATTGCTCGATAAATCTAGCCCTAAATCTGCCTCACCATCTGTAATGTCAAGGGTCTTCTCAGATTTTATGAGACAAAATGGCTGTGTAGACCCATGAAGGTTTCAAAATCCAACCTCCAAACAATTTTCTTTCTTTTCTCATGTCCACCACTCTTTCTCAAGGATAGATTACTTTTTTATAGATAGCTCTTTCATCCCTGCAGTGGAATCTGTTGAATATTTGGCCATCATCATTTCAGATCATGCACCACTCATCTTAGACCTTTCTTTTACTTTGAACGTTAGAGAGCAATCCTTCTGGAGACTTAACTCCTTGCTGCTTTCAAATGAGAAATTTTGCAAACATGTGACTACTAATATAGATACTTTTCTGGAAGTAAACAAGAAGGAAGGTATATCATATTCCCTACTTTGGGAAACTCTAAAAGCTTACTTAAGAGGACAAATTATCTCCTATGTAGCGCATGCCAATAAGGAACGGCGTAAACAAATACAAGACTTGACGGATTTAATTTTTAATTTAGACCGCAGCTACTCTGAAAGCCCCTCCCCAGAATTATATAAAGAACGGATAGCTTTACAGTCTAAACCCAATCTTCTATCCACCAACCAGGCTGAGTACTTGTTACTGCGGACCCGGAGCACTTATTATGAGTACGGAGAAAAAGCTAGTCGATTGCTGGCTCACCAGCTGAAACGCCAGGCTGCGTCACGGCTCATACCCCAAGTGAGAGATCAGGATCAGAATATAGTCACCAACCCAAAGGAAATTAATAATACTTTTGCAACATTTTACTCTACACTTTACACCTCTGAATTCCCATCAGATACTACAAATATGAACCGTTTCTTAGATAATTTGGATATACCTACTATTGAGCCTGGAGATAGGGAAGGGTTAGACCGACCTCTTACACAGTCAGAGATCACTACAGCCATCGGGGACGTGCGAACTGGTAAATCTCCAGGACCCGACGGTTACCCCCCTGAATTTTTTAAGAAATTTAAAGATAAACTTGCACCCATTATGCTAGAAGTATTTAACGAATCTTTGAGAAAGGGTTCTTTGCCCCCAACCCTCACACAAGCTACGATTACACTACTCCTCAAAAAGGACAAGGACCCTACTAAGTGTGGCTCTTACCGTCCTATCTCCCTCCTAAATGTTGATATAAAAATTTTAGCTAAGGTGATGGCACATCGTTTAGAATCCGTTCTCCCTAAAGTAATCTCTGAGGACCAGACGGGCTTTATAAAGGGTCGCCACTCTTTTTCAAATATTCGCCGACTTGCTAATATGATCTACTCCCCCGGTCCTTCCTTGACTGCAGAAGCTGTTATCTCTCTAGATGCGGAGAAGGCCTTTGATCGGGTGGAGTGGAAATACTTATTCGCCGTATTGCAAAGGTTTGGGTTTGGTGACATATTTCTGGCATGGATCCGTCTGCTTTATTCGTCCCCACAAGCATGTATTCAAACTAATCAATCTCATTCCAAATTTTTCCCCCTGTCACGTGGGACACGTCAAGGATGTCCGTTATCCCCGCTCCTGTTTGCAGTGGCAATTGAACCTCTTTCGATTGCATTGAGGTCATCGTTGTTGTTACGGGGGGTGGGCCGTGGGAATGAGGAACATCGCGTCTCTCTGTATGCAGACGATCTCTTGATCTATGTAAGCAATCCAGAAGCTAGCGCCCCTGTAATCGTATCACTATTGAACAATTTTGGGTCTTTTTCTGGCTACAAACTTAATTATCAGAAAAGCGAATGCTTCCCCATTAATGAGTTGGCAATGCAAATTAAACAAGAGTCATTCCCCTTCCACTTAACACATTCTGGATTCAAATACCTTGGAATAAACATCACACGTTCCTTCACCTCTCTTCTTGGAGCTAATTTTACACCCCTAAATAATCAAATGAAATCTGACTTTCAAAGGTGGAGCAGTCTACCTCTGACTATTGCAGGGAGGGTACAATCGGTGAAGATGAACATACTCCCAAAGTATTTGTATTTGTTCCAATGCCTACCGTTGTTCCTGACGAAATCATTTTTTCAGTCAGTTAACACATCCATTACCTCCTTCATCTGGAATAATAAAGTCCCAAGAGTTAATAAAGGCTTACTTCAGCGGGGACGCAATGTGGGGGGACTAGCTCTCCCCAGTTTTATTCACTACTATTGGGCAGCCAATTTGCAGAAAATTTTATTCTGGCTCCATGTGCCAGATGCAGATTGGTGTACACTTGAAGCACATTCTTGCCACTCGTCATCCCTCCCTGCATTGGTGTACTCCTCCCTGCCCACAAAGTGGTCCAGGTTTACCTCCAATCCTGTAGTACTGTCCACCCTTAGAATCTGGGCACAGTTCCGAAATCATTATAAATTCACTTCTCCCTCCCCTTTAAGTCCTATTTGTAAGAATCATTTATTTCCAGCCTCCTCTCTCGACTTAACATTTACTCAGTGGGGCAGGAAGCAGCTTTCCTGTTTTAAAAGCTTGTACTGTAAAGAAGGGTTCGATAGTTTTGAAAATATATGCCAGAAATATGATTTATCACGCAGTAATTTTTTTAGGTATCTCCAAATACGCCACTGTGTCAAAACGCTGTTTCCCTCTTTCCCTGTCCTCCCTACTGAGGCAGCATGGGAAGAAATGACCCTCCTCTGTCCAAAAAAAGGACTGATATCATTGTTATATTCGCAACTAATGTCTCTAGAAAACCATGACCTTTCAAAAATTAAGATCAGATGGGAGGGCGAGTTGATGATTGAGTTGTTGGACAAACACTGGGAGGATGCTTTACAAAGGATTAACTCATCCTCATCATGTGCACGCTTGGGGCTCATTCAGTTTAAAGTAGTGCATAGGGCTCATTTCAGTAGGGCTAGGTTAGCAGATATATATCCAGGAACAGACGGCAGCTGTATTAGATGCTCCCTCTCCCCAGCTGATTTAACACACACGTTTTGGTTGTGTCCCCGTTTAAATCAATATTGGTCATCTGTTTTTCAAACTTCATCTGAAGCCATGAAAATTAAAATTAAGCCCTGCCCGTTGATTGCAATATTCGGTATTCCAAGCGAGAGTTTAACCTTAACCCGGAATCAATCGGACATTATTGCTTTTACATCACTTCTTGCCCGTCGAAGAATCTTATTGGTCTGGACTTCCCCTGCTCCCCCAGCAGTGGCCGCATGGTTACAGGATGTTTTATTTTTTCTTAAACTAGAAAAAGTTAAATTCACGGTGAAAGGCTCAGTCCAAAAATTTTACGTAAAATGGCAACCTTTTGTAACATATTTTGAGAATCTTAAAGTAATGCCTGAATAATGAGACACTTTTATATTTTCCCATCTATTATCTGTTTCCTTTGTTTATTTTTTATTTTTTTTTGTATGTATTTTTATTCAAATCAATGATCATCTACCCTGATGGGGTGGGAACTGATTAGCCTGACTGACAATTGTGAAAACGTGAGTTTAAAACCTTGTAAACCATTTGTGTAGATATGTTGACATGCGGACGTGTGCTTGTTTTCAGTGTGTAGACCCTTAAATGTTTTTGAAGAAATGTGTACCAAACAGAGTGGAAAAAAAAGCTTCCCAGAATGTTGTCAATATGGGGGTGGGTGGGGGGTGGGAAGGGTGGGATATTTTTGTTGGGAGGGGGGATAATGCTTAGCAATGTTCTTTTTGCTACTTTTTTTGTTTTTGTTCTGTTTGTAATATTTTTTATTTTGTTAAGAGAAAATGAAAATGGAGACCTGTCTTACTTCCTGTACAAGGTAACATGCTTGCTCCTCCAATAAAAAGATTTATAAAAAAAAAAAAAAAAAGTTTGATTTCTACAGGAATATCTTCCCATCCTTTGTCATGTTAAAAACGAGTCATTTTCAGACTGCTGTGGGGAATATAAACAGCGTGTTATGAGCAAAACTTGGTGCTACAACCGAAGCTACATGGGCGCTAACGCTAAAAATAAGACTCAGACGATAAAATAAACTGAAAATACCACACAAATCAGTGAAAAAAATATCTTCAAAGTTGACTTCCACACTATTAAGTTCCAATCCTTTGTCCCGTTAAAAACGAGGCATTTCCAGACTGGTGTGGGTAATAGAATTATGTTTTTATGAGCAAAAGCTGAATGCTTGTCCCAAAGCTAAATAGCTATACACCAGGCAAAAATACCAATAAAAACATTTCTTTCAGTTTCACTGTTTGAAAAAACCCACAAGTAGCTTCCTATCCGTTGTGTTATTAAAAACGAGGCATAGACTGCTGTGGTTAAGATAAATTAGTGGAGTATGAGCAAAAGCATTCTGTGTTGGTGTATGTAACATTCAGGCTGTAGGCTACTATGGGCATCTTGTCGCTTAGCGGGTAAAGCAACATGGCTGTCAATCGGAAAATTTTCCATCGGATCTCGGGGCCGTGGACCAATAAGAAATGGGGGGGGGGGGGTGGGGTTATCATAGACTACTGCTAATGTGGGGGGGAAGCATGGACATATAAAGAAAATATGGGGATGTGGCTGTGCAGTTTATGACGTCATAAACCGCGAGAATTCTGAACGGAGTATATTGGGGGGAGGGGTGGGGGTTTCAGAAAGGGGGAGAGTGAGAAAAGGAGAGATTGTTATTTTTTTTGATATTTTGGCAGTCTCTAGGCACACCGTGGACCCATGGGTATGTTGGAACACATTTAAAAAGTGCATTTAGCATAATATGTGACCTTTAAGTAAAATTTCATCCAAGTAATCATACTTTTACTTGAGTAGAATATTTTTGTACTCTTTCCACCTCTGTCAGTAACTAATCAGAAGTCAGTCTTAATTACAGACTGAGTCTATAATGATATTTGCGTATCTAAGTCATACATTACAGATTAACCCAGACATTTTTCTTTAAATGTATTATTACTATTAATTAACAAAAGCAACAAAAGTTACGCACTAAAGCTTTAGTACACAGCAGTGGTTTTCAAATGTTTTAGTTTGTGTTTTTGATATTAACATCATATGTAAGTTATCATACAAAAAAAGGAATACAATGTTTTGGTCTAGATAGTTAATAGCCTAATAATTTAATCAGTTCATCTGGGAGGTAATCCGAGGTTAACTGATCACGTCACGTTCACGTCCTAGCACAGTGTGTATTGAGTTTCTTTAAAAACATTTGAAAATGAGGCTGCCCTCAGTTTCCCATGCACTGTGTATAGTCTATAGCCTATTTCAGCCTTGTCTGTGGAAATACAGATAGCTGGACAAGAGTTCTTCTGCTTCCTCTGACTGCATTTAAATGCATTCATTATATTACAGAGAAATATGTCTTGTTAAAGAAAAAGAGCACCAAGCCCAACCCAGAGGACCCTGCATGATATTTTATTTTAAATTAATATTTTTATGGAAAATTTTGTGTCTTTCTTCAATAGCTTCTAATTCATCCGACCCAGTCTCCAAATTATTTGTTCACACAAAATCCCTCATATTTAGCCTCTTAATTTTCCTCTCAAAGTGCACCAGATTCATGCATTTCAATATAAAAAGGTAAAAATAAATCTCCCGGGGGTGCATACCACCGGACCCCCCTAGGATGGTCTGGTTCTCTGCTGGCTAATATTTTCACCCAGCAGGGCAAGTCTGTCTGCCTACTCCACTACACACTCAGTCACTACTATCCATGCTTAAAGGAAGCAGGATTAAACCACTGGATTAAGATGTTCAAATGTATTTTAAAAAGCTAAACAAAAACATACTTCAATAAAGATGTTAATATGTTTAAAAAAAATTGTTTAAACAAATGTTTCAAAAATATGTTTAAAATGTGTAAAATAATAAAAGGATCTTTCAAAACACACAGGGATTTAGAACTTTTTTTGGGGGGGGGGGCTCCGCTGAAATTTCTTCTCTGAGGGGGGGGGGGGGGGGGGGCTCACTCTCTCACACTTTGAAAACCCCTGGTATACAGCATACAGTACACTGGAACAGTAGTGACTATTTCATATATTTAGTTGATGTAACTTGACTTGATTTCTTGATGTAAATAAATATAACTATTTGATTCATAGCATACAACTGCATGCATTCCCCTTCTTTATCATTGCCTAAAGAGCTAGGTCCTGACACACACACACACACACACACACACACACACACACACACACACACACACACACACACACACACACACACACACACACACACACACACACACACACACACACACACACACACACACACACACACACACACACACACACACACACACACACACACACACACACACACACACACACACACACACACTACCTCTTCCTGAAAGAGGTTCTGTCGGTTCTTCAGAGCTCTCAGTCGGTTCTGCTTGTCTTCATGTTCCAGGAGATCTCCAGGTGGTTGGAAGTAGCCAATCAGATCCTGCAGACTCAGATTGAGCGAATCTATTGGTAGATCTAGAGTGGAGCTCTTCCCCCTGTTCCTCAGTGTGTCCAGACCCCTGGAGCAAAGAGAGTAGAAGACCTTTATCATGTGATCCATTCTCATTGTCATTCTTCTGATCACTGCTTCTGAGCTTCTGATTAGTATGCAGGATAGGTGATGATGGGGAAGTTATTTCAATTTACACAATGTTACCAAATCAGAATCAGAAAAAACTTTATTTATCTCAAGAAGGGCAATTTAGTTCACAGTTCCAGTTCGCAGTAAAACATAATTTAAATAAATACTATAAAAAGCAGTACAAGGTAGAAAATAAATAAATAAATCACCAGCAGTCCAACACACAAATTCAACTCACATTCATTTCAACTCAACCTGTCAGAACAACCTCCCAGCTACACTGGTGCTCTCCACCTACTCCTGACTCTTGTGATCATTCAGTAACCTGATGGTTGCAGGAATAAAAGAGTGTGAGTACCTCACTGTTCTTGCCCTGATTGAAAGATAGCGCCGCCTGGAGGGCAATAGTGTGAATTCCTCACTGAGGACATGGTCAGGATAATGCATTTGGCTTTCTGGACGCCATGTTTGTTCCACAATGAACGTATGTTCTTCAGCTGGATTCCAGTGATCTTTGAACAGATCTTTACAATGTTATTTAAACTGTTCTGGTCCTTCACTGACAGACTATTAAACCAGCATGTAAATGAAAAAGTTAAAAGACTCAATGAAAGACTGATAAAAAAGTTTGCCAAATAACTTTGGAGACACTGAAAGAGTTGAGCATTCTCAACAAGTGAACTCTTTGTTGTCCCTTTTTAACAATGACCTCAGTATTTGCATGAAATTTAAGCTGGTTATCAAATACTGTGCCTAGATATTTGTAGGTGTCTAAAAGTTGGACTTCCTCCCCATGGATAACACTCGGTTCAGGCTCTCCCTTCACTTTCCTAAAATCAATTACTAATTCCTTTGTTTTTTCTACATTCAGATCTAAGAAGTTGTTATCACACCATTTAACAAATGACTTCAAAGCAAGGCCATGGTTGCAGTGTGGACCTTGGAAAAGGGACAGCAACACAGTGGTTGCGTTCCGAATCGCATACTCTTTCTTTTTTCTATTCTACATACTACATCCGACGATAAAAATAATCTAGTTTGGATGCAGTAGGCATACTATTGGGACATACTTTACTCTCTTATTTCATCATAACATTGCACCTTGATCTTGCCTCTTGCTTTTATATCCGTCGCATCCCCGTTTGTTTTCATATGGAGGCTTCGTCGATGTGACGTCACTTCACGTGCGCACTGGATTGTGGTTCAGAATCGCCCAAATAGGATGCAGTTTTCAACACTAACAATCTTGGCCACATGAAGTAGGACATCCGGGTACTTCTAACCATCCTAAATCCGGCCACAAGAATCGGGACATCCTAAATCTTTTTTCTACATACTATATAGTAGAAAGTATGAGATTCGGAACGCAACCAGTGTCATCTGAAAATTTAGGTAGATAACTTCCTGGTTGAGAGGACCTACAGCTATCTGTGTACATGATGAACAACAGGGGTGACAGTACACACCCTTGGGGTGAACCAGTATTGGAAATAATGGCCTGGGACAAGTGTCCATTTACAGAGACCCTCTGAGTTCTGTCTGTTAAGAAATTTAAAAGCAACAGCAGAATCTGATGGGGTAGCCAGGCATGCAAACTCATAAGCCATGAAAAAGGTGAGAAGTCCGAAAATAAACCCCGGTAGGGGGGCATCCCCCCCCCCCAGAAGATTTTTTTTGTGATTTGAACATTTAATAGAAGCAATTTGGTGTATTCTGGTGAAGAGACAAAAAAAAACTTTGTCAGATGAATAGTAAAATGAGCAAAACAAGTTAGTCAGCCAACCTTATTGACTTTTACAATACAAAGTGTGTCAGTAGCCTATTTACCAAGAAAAACGTTAAAAACAGCTTAGAAAAACAGTTAAAAATGCTGGCAAAACCAGCTTTAAATAAGACAGAAAATAACATGGAGCCTCAAATCTATCACACCAAATTACCTTCCAATAAACTAACTATTTATATTGTGTCAAACAGGATTTGCCTTATCTTTGATACAGAACCATCAATCAAACACATAAGAATACACTCTGTCACCATAGTTAATCTCGTGTTCACGCACTCACACACGCGCACGCACACACCTCAGTCGTACGCAGGAACATAATGGTGCAAAATGGGACGATAGTGGAGGAAGCAGGTGAGTGTGTTGTCTCGGCGCTGATCTGCTATAATCACTACATTCACCTCAGCCAGACCACCATGCACCATTCAAAAACCGTGAAAACAGCAATAGACAAAAGCACATTATTAATTTGAGGTGACACGTTAATCTGCACAGACAATTCGCCAACCGCGGCAGTTAATCAGTGCGCGCATAAAGCAATGCAAATGGCTGTAAAACAACGGTTGGCAAACTCCGTGAATTTATTTAAAAAGTGATTCACATAAACCGAGTAGGCACATTAACACGGTAAAATAATAGTAGGCTACTGCGGCTGCGGTTACTTGAACGTTCCGATGACTCGGAGAAAAATAAATGTAAACTTCCCTGCAGACGCTCTGACAAATACTGGATCTGATTGGCCAAATGACCGTCAAAGCTCATATGTTAGGAGTTAACATCCGTCAATCATAGTTAGTCACTGTCACTCCACTTTCTTAATAGGTCCATGCTCCACACCATACACACACACACACACACACACACACACACACACACACACACAGTGCTGGCCATCAGACCCCCCCCCCCCCCGTACCCTCTCCCCCTCCCAAAATATTTTCTCAACGGATCACCACAAATCACATAGATGGCCAATTTAGTTTCCAAAACGGCGAATTTCGCCGAAAGGTGACGAGTTTGCATGCCTGGGTAGCTCAAACTCAGCAGCTAGTCTCTCAATTAAAATATGCGGCTGCATATTATTAAAAGCAGAAGAAAAGTCTGCAAATAACAGTCTAACATGAGATCCAGGCTTTTCGAAATGTTTATACATTGTATCTAAAATAAAGAGCTTTGCATCATCTACACTTTTTCCAGTTTGATAAGCAAACTGTAATGGGTAAAGTTTTCCACTGACCAGAGACATGATTTCATTCTTAATAATTTTCTCAAAAATTTTCATTATCAAGGATGTTAGTGCTACAGGTCTGAAATCTTTTAGCTCTTTTGGATTTTTTGATTTTGCTACTGGAATGATAGTGGACCTTTTCCATATCTGAGGTATCTGGCCTATCTTAGCACACATATTAAAAAGTGAAGTGAATACCAGACTAAGCTGGTCAGCACAGTAATGCAGCGTACGTCCACAAACAGCATCAGGGCCAGCAGCTTTGCTAATATTCACTTTCCTTAACAGAGTTGTTACTAGTTCCTGGGCTATCACAATGACATTGTGAGGGACAAAAGATTCCCTCAACATAGAAATATTCTCAGAGAAATCAGATGATTCAAAACGTGAGTAAAACACATTAAAAACATTTGGCAAATCAGAGGCATCAACACCTTTAACAGTTATCAGCTGCCTGGATTCACAAGAATTCTGATTATTCAGTTGTGTTCTTTTCTGACAAATGACACGGTTGCAGTTGTATCTGTGGTGTTTTAAAAGTTGTAACTTGTTGGCTGCTAAAAAATATATAGTTTAATACAAATAATGTTGGTATTGTTGGTATTGAGATTTGAATCTGAATGAGAGCAGATATCTTGTTTCAAAGGCTCAGTGTTGGGAGCGATATAACTGATTCTTGAGAAGTGGGAAAAAAACAGGGTGCAATGTTGAAAGAATACAAACCCTATGTTTAGGCAAATTAAATTACATGTATGTATCCAACATATACTAAGCTACTTAAAATTTGGCTTTTTACCTTGCCATTCCTTATCAAAATGGGCTTTTTACCTTGCCATTCCTTATTTTGTGTTAACACCGTCAGACACCAAAAACACGAATACATTTTCCCTCAATTTATGCTAGACCCATGAGATGCATAGTGATGGCAAATATTCACCAAGACTGACAGAGCAGGCCACACATTTATTTTTCAAAATGTAGGCTACATGAATATAATTTTTTTTTTGACATCTGACGGTGTTGACATATTTAACGTTTCTTAAACAGAACAGATAGAGTTTTTGGTTTTTCTGTTGATGATAGGTGCTAGTATGAACTACTACAGGAAAATAAAATTATCAAAACATTTCAAATAACTTCTTCAGAAATTGTAAGTCGGTGTTGACATATCATGGTTGTGACGCAGGACTTTCAAGATTTGGAATGTAAAATATTCTAAAACTACACCACTTATCAGAGCCTGTCTGATTCTAATTTACTCTGCAGAGATAGAATGTGACTTGAGGTCCTTAATAGTGACAGCTGCCCCTTATTTTGGAGAGACGCCGAGATCGTTTTCCGGCATTTGGCAGTACCACGGCGACCACTGCCATACCATGGCTGTGTCTTGATTCAGGGGTTGCACTCTACGTAGGCTGCATTTGAAGACCGATTGCGTCATAGCGGCGCGCAAAGGCTGTCCCGTTTGCAAGGCTCCTTGCAAGGCTCCTCATATGCGGCCGAGAAATGCAGCCTTCGTTTCACGGTTTTGAAGGCTGCATCAGATGGATCCTTCGTGGCCCAACATATCCCAAGATTCATTGCGGTTTTTTCAGAGATGGCATAAAATAAAATAAAAAATAACAAAACAGCAACGTGTTGCTCCATCTTCTTAACTTTTATCTTCCTTTCTTTTTTTCTTGTACTTTTTTTTCTTTTCGTCTGGTAGGCAACTTCTTTTTCTTTTTTCCTCCGTTGACAAGGCTGTCTCCGTTGGCAGCAATCAGGGTTGCTAGGCAGCACAGGAGCGGCGAGTCGTCACGCAAGGTAACGGCTTGTTACGTGAACCGGAAATGCTCGTAAACGGAGACCTGCGGAGACCATCTCGTTTAACAAGGCTCGTTGGCCTTAAAACCGGCCTTAAAATCGGCCTTCATAGGCTATAGCCTTCATAGACCGCGAGACTGCGTCCTACGTAGGCTGCAACCCCTGAATCAAGACACAGCCCATGGCTTGAGCCGTTCAGTAAACGGTAATGCCAGTCCAGAAGTGGTATTCTGCGACCGACACGCCCCGCCTCCCCCCTATAATTTCACGACAGGTATTGCCTTTACGGCAGAGGCAGGTAAAGCTAAATATAGTTGGTCTTTATTCACACTATATAACAACATAACGCCGTAAATAAATGGATTTATTCATGTCTCTGGTCCTTTCCGTTGTAAGGATATGTGCGATCTGTTTGTTGTTGCTTTTGAAATGACAGATGCTTTATAAAACAGTCGGACTTGCTCCGGTCACGGTAGTTAGCATAGCCTCCTGAGCAGGTCGATAACAGAGAATTAGCCCTCACTACAGAGGCAGGTTGGTATATATAGCAGGGGGTGACAATTTCTTCAGGTGCTCGTTTAGCTCAGTCGGTAGTGACTTCGGTTTTGAAACAGTAGACCGGAGTTCGCGTCCCGCCCAGTTTCTTTTAATTTTTCGACTAGGCATTTAGAATTTTTTCACTATATTTTATCAAAGTAGGCCTACAGGTTCCTATCGTTTAACACTGATTCAGTGTCATAAACCTTTTTGTATTATTTGTGTGCCACTGTCACCTGCCATTTATACTAATAATAGTACCTTACAAAGCATAAAATTGTCATAAAATCATTAAAAACCTCCATCTTCATTCAATTGTTTCTTACTTATTTTACTTGAATTTTAGTTTTCACACTTTTGACATTGTTAATGTATGCTTCCATCATGTATTGCCAATCATATATTTGTTGGTATCAAAATGATTCTGCAGCTGGATCGAGTGGTATTTGCCAGTATGAACTGGTAAATACCACAGGATATGAGTGGCATGTCAGTGGAAAAACGGTAGGGGCCAGTAGGGAATGGTACTACCACTAATATTAATGGTATTACCACTAATATTAATGGCACTACCACTAATATTAATGGCACTACCACTAATATTAATGGCAGTACCATTAATATTAGTGGTAGTACCATTAATATTAGTGGTAATAGTAAGTAAGTAAGTAGTAAGTCAGTAAACTTTATTTATATAGCGCCCCTCGCAGACCAGGGTCACAAAGCGCTTCACAATGGGAAGCAACAACAGATTAAAAATATACATATTATTATTATCATTATTATTAGTATTATTAGTATAGGATTGTTTTTCTTGCTTTTGTTGTTTTTTGATTGTGTGTTGTATATGTGCCTGCATGGCCTATGTAATGTTGGTGCAAGGAAGGGTTACATGAACATTATGTGATAAGTGTATTCATCAATGTATACCCATCCCAAATAAAAAGATGTTAAAAAAAAATATATATATACATACATTTAAAAGGCCAATTACAATACAGTGATAAAACATAGCAGCCCCAAGAACAAATTAGGCAAAAGCCTGCACAAATAAATAGGTTTTTAGTTGACGTTTGAATGCGTCAACAGACTCTATTGAACGCAGAGAGATGGGAAGATCGTTCCAGAGCTTGGGAGCAAAAGCCTGGAAGGATCGGTCACCTCTGGTCTGCAAACAAGTACGTGGCACCATTAGCAGTTTCTGCTCCACAGACCTCAGAGCCCGAGCAGGGGTGTAAGGCTGAATCAGATCACTGACATAGGATGGAGCCTGATCATGCAAAGCTCTAAAAGTTAGAACCAGAATTTTAAAGTTGGTTCTAAAGGACACTGGCTGCCAATGCAGAGCTTTTAGAATAGGGGATATGTGGGTCCTCCTATTAGAGCAGATCAGAATTCTCGCTGCAGAATTTTGCACTAACTGCAGGCGAGACAGCTCCTTCTTGTTTAAACATGAAAGCAAACTGTTACAATAGTCTAAACGCGAAGACACAAAAGCATGAATGATCAGCTCTAAATCATTTTGTGACACCATTTGCCTGAGTTTAGAGATGTTCCTCAGCTGAAAAAAGCAGTTCCTGGTTAGCTGTTTGCAGTGCTGCACTAATGAAATGTCTTTGTCAAAAATAACACCAAGGTTTCTTAGGCTAGGTTTAACAGACTGGCCTAGGTCACCCAAGTACTGGTTAATCCCTGGAATTAATTTATCAGGGGCAATAACTAGTGTTTCAGTTTTATCTGAATTTAACTGGAGAGAGTTATCACTTAGCCATTGCTTTATTTCTGCTAAGCAAAGAGCTAAGGAATCAAGCCTCTGAAACTCAGTTGGTTTGAACGTGCAGTACAGCTAACATCAGCGAACATGTGGTACGAAACATCAGAAAATCTCTGAATGTTCTTGGGGCTGCTATGTTTTATCACTGTATTGTAATTGGCCTTTTAAATGTGTGTATATTTTTAATCTGTTGTTGCTTCCCATTGTGAAGCGCTTTGTGACCCTGGTCTGCGAGGGGCACTATATAAATAAATTTCACTTACTTACTACTTACTTACTTACTATTACCACTAATATTAATGGTACTACCACTAATATTAATGGTAGTGCCATTAATATTATTTATTTATTTTTATTTATTTAATTATTTCAGGACAATGCACATTGATAAACATAGTCATTCCAACATGTAAATGTGCCAGATTGTAGCCCAGGGGCTAATTTCCATCTGTTGTCCATAGGCAGGTGGATGTTACAGTAAAAGCAATACAAAAGATATACAATAAATACATAATATGAAAAGGTTCTATGAAAAGCAAAGACAAACATAAGTATTGGTTAAAAAGGAAATACAATTCAATAGAAAGTGGGCCGATACAGTGCAGTGTTATATGTGGTTACATGTTTGGTTATCAGTAAGCCATGTCTTTATTTTGCGCTTAAAAGAGGCCAGTGTGGGACATGCCCTTATAGTTGGAGGTAGTGTGTTCCATAATGCAGTACCGGTAACGGAAAGGGTGTTATGGCTAAAAGCAGTTTTCCTGAAAGGAATCTCACAGTCCCTGTTTGCAACAGCTCTGGTGATCCGAGTCTGTTTGTACCTAATAAACTCTAGCAGTGGTGGTGGCGCCAGGCCATGTAGTACTTTGTAAATTAAGCATACACAGGAGAATTTACAGAAATTATCGAAACTCAGTAAATTATATTTCTCTAAGATGTTACAATGATGGTAAGAGAAAGGTTTTTTATCTAGAGTTTTAAGTGCCTTTTTGTACAGAAGCTTAACTGGTTTTAAAATAGTAGAACCCGACATGGACCAGCTGGTGATGCAGTAGTTCTGGTGAGAAAGTATCATGGAATGCAGAAACATCATAGCAGCTGCATCTGACAGACATCCTCTGATTTGCTTGAAATTACAAAGATTGAATTTAATTTTTTGGGATATCATTTTAACATGTTTTTTGAAAGTAAGTCTGGAGTCTATAATCACGCCTAAGTTATATTAGTGGTAATACCATTAATATTAGTGGTAGTACCATTAATATTAGTGGTAGTACCATTAATATTAGTGGTAGTACCATTCCCTACTGTCCCCTACTGTTTTTCCACTGACATGCCACTCATATCCTGTGGTATTTACCAGTTCATACTGGCAAATACCACTCGATCCAGCTGCAGAATCATTTTGATACCAACAAATATATGATTGGCAATACATGATGGAAGCATACATTAACAATGTCAAAAGTGTGAAAACTAAAATTCAAGTAAAATAAGTAAGAAACAATTGAATGAAGATGGAGGTTTTTAATGATTTTATGGCTGGTGACAGTGGCACACAAATAATACAAAAAGGTTTATGACACTGAATCAGTGTTAAACGATAGGAACCTGTAGGCCTACTTTGATAAAATATAGTGAAAAAATTCTAAATGCCTATGTGACCTTCGTAACTATTCCACTGCTGCTGTTCGAATGATTCACAGGGACAAGCTGGATTATGCACTGGACTGGTTTTATTCTGGGATCTGGGACATGGAAAAGCAACATAACCAGTGTGCCATTAGTTGAAAGTCTGGTATCTCGTCTTGCTCGCACTACAAATAAAAAGAGGAGCTTGCATGAGCATAGAGGTCACGTGCACCCCGTGCTGAAAGTAACTAGCTAGTACAGCTTCACACATGTTGGCTGCTAGCCCAAAGACACTCTTCAAACACCACGGCAACAATTCATCACAAAACAACAAAACTATTAGTTTTACAGATGCCTCATTAGTCAAGCATGTTATACAACACATGCTGATATTTTACACATCATATGAACCGTAGTTTTCACTTATTACTATACTTAATGTCTGAGCGAACAGAGCAGCAACTTACCAACAGAGTGACGACATTTTGTTTCTGAACGCAAAGCAAAATGCCCAGCATTAAGGGTGAAATCAACTTCCGCTCCAGACTTTCAAAATAAAATACACAAAAACTTTTGTTGCAGTCCCAGGTTTGACAGGAATTTAACATTTAAGACAAGTAATTATTTACACTGTTACATACACCCCCTTTAAATTCTGTTAAACTCAGACAAAACCAGAGTATCATAACGAGAAAAGAAATAGAGAAGAAAAAAAATTGTGGGGTCGCTCAAAGTGAAACCATATCACTGATGTAAATTACAGTCGATACAAAATCCTCCCTTAGGGAGTGCAAAAGGATCAGGAGGTACCAGGCCCAATACTTTACACAGACCAGTAGAATATGCCATATACACATTCTAAACATCTAGTTCAAGGCAATACACATTGCATACCCAAGTTCACAAAAACAAAACAAATGGCACTTGGATGTAGGCCATACAAAATTGGGGATAAAAAAAATTCCGTGAAAGAATGCATACACAGGACTTGAAACAGGAAAGGTATGCTCAACCTTTTGTGTTGACATCTCATGAATCAACTTTTTGGGAGGTCTGACATGTCTCCCATATCTGGTAGTGACTGCATCACCAGAGCCAGCATGAACACTGTGAGGTTGTGAACAAACAGCAGTGTTTTCATCAACATCTTCTGTGGGAGTCAACTGGGACATGTCTAGCACAGGTAAATGAGCAACACTGGCAGGGACTGAGTCAGAGGAATGAGCTACACTGACGGACACTTGGTCAGGGGAATGAGCTACACTGACGGGCACTGAGTCAGGGGAATGAGCTACACTAACGGACACTTGGTCAGGGGAATGAGCTACACTGACGGGCACTGGGTCAGGGGAGTGCATTAGCCAGTCCAAAGTTCGGTTGTAGCCATCGGCATCGTTCATCTCCACAGAGTCTCGACCACTTTCACATGCCACATCCTGGTTATCTGAGCCCACAAGAGAGGCAGGAGTTTCATCCACTGTAAGAAAGTCAACTGAGAGAAGAAGATTCCGGTGCACAACTCTCTCTCTGCCGGTAACGGCATCTCTTATTCTGTACACGTTGATCCCAGACCTCACAGACACAACATCATAAGGTGTAGAGTCCCACTTGTCAGCAAGCTTCCTTTTTCCTCTTTCACCACGGTTGGCCAACAACACTCGATCACCCATAGCTAGTGGAGAGCCCTTGACTTTGCGGTTGTACAGCCTGGCATGACGTGCTTGCTCATCAAGGGTGTGTTTCTGAGCAATCCGCGAGGCTTCACTCAAGTCCTGCTTCAACCGTAAGACAAACTCATTATGGCTGATCACTTTGTCATCTTGAAGCACATGCTGGAACATGATGTCGATAGGGAGACGTGGAACCCGTCCATACATGAGGTAAAATGGGGCAAACCCGGTCGTCTCATGTATTGTACAGTTGTAGCAAAAGGTTAGAGTCCGCAGCACCTGAGGCCACCTGGCTTTTGCTGTTGGGGGAAGGGTTCTCAACATATTCCCCAGCGTCCTGTTGAAGCGCTCTGTGACACCATTACCCATTGGGTGGTAAGGTGTGGTGTGTGACTTCTTCACCCCTGCCATCTCCAAAAGTTCCTTCAAGAGCCTGCTCTCGAAGTTGGCCCCCTGATCTGAATGGATTCTCTTGGGAAAGCCATACACGCAGAAGAAAGCATCCCACAATCGACGGGCAACATGTTTTGCAGTTTGACTCTGACAGGGGAAGGCGTGTGCCATTTTGGAGAAGTGGTCAGTTATGACCAAGACATCAACAGTTTTCTTGTCACTCAGTTCAGCTGTCCAAAAGTCAATGCACACCAGTTCCATTGGTTCAGATGTGTGAATGGATTCAAGGGGTGCACGGGCTGCAGGTTCAAGAGTTTTGCCAACAACACATCTTTCACATCGTCGTACATGGTTTATTATGTATTTTTCCATTCCAGCCCAGAAGAACCTTTCTCTGGCGAGGGAGAGGGTTCGTGCACGGCCCTGATGACCAGCATTGTCATGAAGACCAAGGAGAATCTGATGTTTAAGGCCATCTGGTACAATCAACTGGGACAGCTTTTTGTTCAGTCGGTTGTCTTTTCTCACCCTGTACAGAATCCCATTTTGTACTTTGAGCTTTTTCCAGTGTTTGAGGAGCTTAATGACGCATGCAGGTTCAGCTGCTGCCTCGCGTTTGGTAGCTTTCCTTTTTCGCTGCACATAGAACAGGACTCTGCTTATCGTTCGATCTTGCTCTTGAAGGCTCAAAAACTGGCTGTGAGGGATAACTGTGGAAGGGTCTTCGTCAGGCAACTGTGGCAATGGTAGGTTAGCACTGAGATGACCACAACCACGATGAGCGCTTAGTGCCGCTGACACCTCGTGTGAGCTGATGGAACTTCCGTCAGTCTGAGGATCATGCACATCACTGAGGTCTGCTGACTTTGACCTTGCACCTTGTACAACCTGACAGTTGTTTGTCAGTCGAAAAGCATCCTGCACTGTACCTCTGACAACTCCATTGACTTCATCCAATAATGCGATATAGGGCTCTTTCAGCAAGCGATGACCAACACATGACTGAACGAATGGCCCACGGCTCAAAGCCTCTGCAACAGTGTTCTTAACTCCTGGCACGTACTTAAGATCAAAGTTGAAAGCTGCCAGCTTGGCCACCCACCTTTGCTCACACGCATCCAAGCGTGGTTTTGTCAGAATGTAGGACAGGTGATTGTTATCCGTCCAGGCGGTGAAGTGTTTAGCCTTTAGCCAATGACTGAACTTGTCGCATACGGCCCATTTCAGTGCCAGAAATTCCAGCCTGTGTGCAGGATAGTTCATTTGAGAACGGGTCAACGTCTTGCTGGCGAAGGCGACAGGCCTTGCAATTGTTTCGCCAGGTGCCACTTGTGACAAGACGGCTCCAATGCCATCAAAAGAAGCATCGACAGCAAGGATGAAAGGCTGGTCGAAGTTAGGGTGAGCCAAGGTGACACCATGAGTTAGTTCACTTTTTAGTGTTTGAAATGATTTCTGACATGCATCAGTCCAGTCACTTGGTGTCATAACTGGCGGGGCAGAGGACTTTTTCTTGAACTTCCCTCTCTTCTTGGCCTGGGATTGAACTTGCCGTCCAGAAATGAGCCTGAAGAGGGGTTTGGCTTTTGCGGAGCAGTCAGGAATGAAATGCTGGTAATAAAAGACCATGCCAAGGAAAGATCTGATCTTTTTCCAGGAGGGCGTGACACCATCATTCTCCATTAACTCTGCCTCTCCAACATCAGAAATGGTCTTGACCTTGTCAGGGTCTGTTCTCACCCCATCTGCACAGATGATATGCCCCAGAAACTTAACTGAGCTCTTCAGGAGATGACATTTCTTGGGAGCAAGCTTGAGTTTGTGAGTTTTCAGACGAGAGAACACCATTTCCAGACGTTCAATGGCCAGCTGCTCACTGGGGGCGAAGACCATCAGGTCGTCCAAGTAACAGAGCAAGCTGCTGAAATTTTCATCACCGAAGATTGATAACATCATCATGAAAGTTGCGGGACTGTTGGATAGACCTTGGGGCATCCTATTGTACTCATGGAGGCCAAAGGGGGAGGAAAAGGCGGTGTACTTCTTGTGTGCCTCATGAAGTGGTACATTGTAAAATCCAGAAGTCAAGTCCATGGTGGAAAAGAAGACATTTCCTCCAAGAGCAGCAAGGGTATCAGCTTGGTGAGGCAGTGGATGTGCATCCTTCACAGTCTTTGCATTGAGCCATCTGAAATCGGTACAAATGCGCAGACTGCCATCCTTTTTCCACACCAAGACCAGTGGTGAAGCGTACTCACTGTGTGACTTCCGGATTATGCCCTTTTCCTCCATCTCATTCAATGCAGTTCTCAGCTGCTCGTACTGTGTTGGAGGCACTCGATGGTAAGGCAAGCGAAACGGCCTCTCGTCCACGAGGTGTATTTTGTGGACGAAGTCCGTAGCCTCCCCGCAGTCCATCTTGTCCCTTGAGAAGACCGATTCATACTTCACAACGAGCTGCAGGAGCCTGTCTTTCCACTGGTCAGACACCTCACAACCATCCAAGTCCAAGTCTTGTAGACCCAAGTTATTTAAAACCTCTTTTCTCTGCTCAGGGGACTTTGTGGACACAGAGCTCTGTGTGACATCTTGAACATTGACAGAAACCTTTTCAGGGGAAGGCAGCTCCTCAACTGCAACACATGGGAAGACGTCTGCAATCTTGCAATTTCTCTTCAGAGTCACTGCCTTGCTGCTAGGATTTATCAGTTTAAGGGGGACCCACCTGTCTCCCCACAGAGGTGTGACAACCCGGCCAACCAGTACATTTCTGGGCCTTGATCTTGACTGAGTCGGTTCGACGATGACTGTGCTCCCTACTGACAAAGGTGCGGATGCGGGCAGCTTGCCCCAGACAAGGTGTTCACGCAGAGGTTCAAGTGTAATACTCTGCCTTAGCTTCACTGTGCCGATCTTGTCAGGCATGGGCCCTCCCCGCCATTTTTCAGTGTTGGAGAGCAAAGATAAGAACTGGCCACAGTCATCATCTGCAATGTCAACAGGTGCAGCCAGAAGTCTCCAATAGTCCTCAGACTTTTTCATCAAGTGTATGAGCAGCTTGATAGCATTACTACCGACAATCATGTCGTCTGTTTGTCCAGGGATGACCAGTGTTGGGATGAGCAACCTGAAGCCATAAATAACCACCTCCAAGTCATAGACTGCCTTTGGGTAGACATGGTGACCTCCAGCACCAACAACAACAATGTCATCAGCAGGACTACTCTTCAAATCAGGGCAGTGTTGCAAGAGACGTGCAGCAGCAGCTTCACTTATAGAGCATGACATGGAACCACTATCAATCATTGCTTTCAGTTGAACTCCACCAGCATCACAAACATCAGTGTAAAACAAGCTGTCAGACTTCTGAAGTCTGTGTGTAGATTGGAAAATCACTGTCTTTCCAGATGGTGCAAAGGAGCACAGAGATTCATACAAAGATTCTAAGTCATCACTGTCACAGCTGGGAGACACACTATCATGATCCACACTGTCCTCCCTAAAGTGCGGACCCACTAGTTTTCCAGCTGCTGCTGAGTGGTTGAGGCAGTGCGGCCAGGACAAGCACGACTCGAGTGATTTGGTGAGTGGCACTGAAAACAGAGCTTATGGTCACGGCAGTGAGTGAAGGCAGAGTGAGCAGCATCACGACAGACAGAACAAGGCATTTCATGTAATCCTTCAATCCTGGGACGCCGTGGGCCAGACTGTCTGGTTGGGCCCGACTGGGCAGGTCTCTGCAGAAGCACCTTCTCCAGCATGCTGATAAGTCGCTCCAGGGTAGCAGAGTGTGGCCTGCGACTGTGGCAGCCCCTGCCCCCCAGTAGGCGGTACAGGTGGTGGAGAAGCAGTGTGCTGTATGTTCATTGTTACCTTCTCTTTGGCTACTTTGCTCACAGTGGCTGTTAAACCTGAATGATACTCGCACAAGATTTCTTGGACTTCATGAGCATTCCACTCTTCAATGGTCTTTGAACGAAAGGTAATCGAAAGCTCAGGGGTGGGACAGTTTCTTATGAACATGCATGTCACCTCAGTGCCAGGACTTTCCAGCATCTTGCCATGCTCTTTAAGCCGTTCAACGGCAATGTCAACAGCACGGTGCAGCCTGAGCCAATAATCAAATGCCTCCTCACCTTTCTCAGGCAGAGTGGTATAGAAGTCTGCTAGTGGGAGTGATGAGCATGGGGCAGAACCAAAGTGCTTTCGTAGGAGAGCATAGATGGCTTCAGGGTCACGGGTGATGTCTATGACACTGTTTCTGGTACCCACCCGGGCGATGTCTTTAGCTTTACCCCTAAGATGAACAAGGATCTCCTCAGCTTGTTCCTCGGGTCTTAGGTTACTTTTCTTAATATAAGTTCTCATGAGATCCTCCCACTCTCTAACAGAAACAGAGTCAGAGCTCTCCCCTCTGAAGCATGGGGGGTCTTTCAGCTTTCTGTGGGATACGAGCTGCACATGAGAGCTGTCAAGCATGTTTGAAGTAGACATTTCAGCATTGGTTGGGGAAGTGGCAGCATTGGTTAAAGGGGTACTCACAGATGGGCTGAATTGGGTTATAATGTTCTGTACAACCTTCTGAGTAACATGCTGAATTACATCTCCCATCTGATTGACAATTTCATTAGCAAGGGCCACAGGGCTAGGGGCAGCAGAACTGGTATGTTGCGGCTCATTTGAAATACCCACAGTATTACTTAGGGGAGGGGACACATGCCTATTGATCAAAGGGAGCCCTGGTGTACCCTCACTTCCCCCCAAAACAATACCACGCCCATTTACAGGTGTTTCAAACTGCAAAAACATAGGAGAACTCAACACTCCTCTCCCCCTGCCAACACCACGAGGGGTGCTATTTCCCTCCCGAATAACAGTCATTGTGAGAAAAAAAAAATCAATGACACTTAAATCCAAATACTCAAAGTGCAATAGAGTTAGTACGGATGAGCAGCAGGATTACCACAAAAATCACTATGCGCTCTAACAGCTCAACAGTACACATGGAATGTCCACCTGATTACATATAGAGTAACAGCAGTAGCAGAAAGAATCCTCGGATCGCGCTGAAGAAGCCACCGTCCAGGAGATCGATGAGTCACGGCACCAATGTGACCTTCGTAACTATTCCACTGCTGCTGTTCGAATAATTCACAGGGACAAATTGGATTATGCACTGGACTGGTTTTATTCTGGGATCTGGGACATGGAAAAGCAACATAACCAGTGTGCCATTAGTTGAAAGTCTGGTATCTCGTCTTGCTCGCACTACAAATAAAAAGAGGAGCTTGCATGAGCATAGAGGTCACGTGCACCCCGTGCTGAAAGTAACTAGCTAGTACAGCTTCACACATGTTGGCTGCTAGCCCAAAGACACTCTTCAAACACCACGGCAACAATTCATCACAAAACAACAAAACTATTAGTTTTACAGATGCCTCATTAGTCAAGCATGTTATACAACACATGCTGATATTTTACACATCATATGAACCGTAGTTTTCACTTATTACTATACTTAATGTCTGAGCGAACAGAGCAGCAACTTACCAACAGAGTGACGACATTTTGTTTCTGAACGCAAAGCAAAATGCCCAGCATTAAGGGTGAAATCAACTTCCACTCTAGACTTTCAAAATAAAATACACAAAAAAACTTTTGTTGCAGTCCCAGGTTTGACAGGAATTTAACATTTAAGACAAGTAATTATTTACACTGTTACACCTAGTCGAAAAATTAAAAGAAACATTCTGGGCGGGACGCGAACTCCGGTCTACTGTTTCAAAACCGAAGTCACTACCGACTGAGCTAAATGAGCACTTGAAGAAAATGTCACCCCCTGCTACCTATAGCAACCTGCCTCTGTAGTGAGGGCTAATTCTCTGTTATCGACCTGCTCAGGAGGCTATGCTAACTACCGTGACCGGAGCAAGTCCAACTGTTTTATAAAGCATCTGTCATTTCAAAAGCAACAACAAACAGATCGCACATATCCTTACAACGGAAAGGACCAGAGACATGAATAAATCCATTTATTTACGGCGTTATGTTGTTATATAGTGTGAATAAAGACCAACTATATTTAGCTTTACCTGCCTCTGCCGTAAAGGCAATACCTGTCGTGAAATTATAGGGGGGAGGCGGTCGCAGAATACCACTTCTGGACTGGCATTACCGTTTACTGAACGGCTCAAGCCATGGTATGGCAGTGGTCGCCGTGGTACTGCCAAATGCCGGAAAACGATCTCGGCGCACATGTTATTTTGGCTGATTTTCTTACATTTAAATGGATTGTCTGACAGTGGTGACAAAAAGTGTCCCACCACTTTGAAACCATATAAAACATGAATGTGTTGAAGAAAAACTGTTTATATTGATATGAGAGATTAATTAGTGTTGCTTTTGATGAAAAAAACACTTTTTCATCTATAAAGTACATTTTTAATAGGTTTTATTGCATATGAAATATTGAAACCTTCTCTGTGCAACCCTGTCTCATCAAAATTACGTTCCCAGAGGACTATTCGGCATTCTCAATTACGTTTGACTGACAAACGTATTTTGTCCGTGATTACGTTTTAATGAACATATCGCAAACAAGCTCGTTCTCAGCCTAGAACTGTTCGGGATTCTCAATTACGTTTGGCTACAAAACGTATTGATTACGTTTTAATAAACATATCGCATACGTTCGTTCTCAGCCTATTTTTTGCCATTTATTTAGCCTACCTCTAGGATTATGTTTGGTTGAAGTGTGCGTTGTCTGGGCGGCTGCCTGAACTACAGCGCAGCAGGAAATTAATATGTTCCATAGATATGTTCACGTTTCTTCATTCATTCATTCAAACAAACTGGTGAAGGCAATCGACGTTCCGACATGGCCACGCCCCCTTTGGGTGGAAAACAAAGCGATTATGACTATAATGCAAAATTGCGGTCCAAAACAGCACAAAAAGAAAACGATCAGAGGTAAATAAGTTACAATTTGACCGACAGACACAATGTTAAGATCCTTTACAACAACTCTGCCAGCTAGATAACGTTAAACTAGACTACGGAACTACACAGGGCTGCAGGGGAAATATTCTCGTTTATTCAATACTGGTGACGTCAGACGCACGCCCCTCTACAAACCAATCAATATCGAGGAATGCGAAACGGGCCTATCGGCAGCCCTGAAAGATTATAAGATTTTAATGTGTTCGGTACACAAATAGGCTACGTGCCAAGCTGTTGATCAACTGGACAAAATCAAAGATAGCACACACACACACAGCTGACAAGAGCGCTCCCTCCCTCCGCCGAGTTTTTTTCCCAGAGCAAATTTTTGTTGTCAAGGGTTATCATGGTGACACAAATACGTCACACTTCAGCTAGTAAGTGCATAAACATATGTTTTGAAAACATATCTAGCGAGGAATACATCAGAATATCATTAGGCTATATTCGGTCATTGGTATCTGATCTCTATTTGGTTAGTTTGCTGACGTATTTACCACCGTTGCTATGTAATCCTACATTTCCCATCATCCTTTAGGGCTGGGTGGACCCGTTCGACTCCTATCAGAGTGTCTGCCAATTCAGGGCGCATTCCATTTACAATTCAGGGCCTCCGCCGTAAAACCACAAGTCAGACACATTCACACTGCTGACACTTCCGTTCTGCCCTTTCATAATAAAAGCACTTTACAGGAAGTAGGTTACATTATTCCCCTCCTCCGAAACGTCCCCGTTTCCACACAGAAACATCATAAGGGCCCTTAGGAATAATGGAACCACTTACAGAAACATGCTGCACTACCAAAAAATTAATAAAATAACTTAAATTGAACACATTCTGTATAGGCCTACCCTAAACCTTAAAGCATGTATCATTGTAGCCTACCCACTATTCTAGGGACACTATTTCAGTAAGAAAAATGTGTTTTATAGCCTTTGTGGTTGTATAATTTAAAGCTTCTGATCAAATATGTGGCGGATTATACATGAAATTATAAAACAATTAAATATACAGTTTAAAATGTCACTGAATAGGCTTCTTGAACTTATTAAAGCAGTACTCTACAATGCGTGTGTGCGTGTGCGTGTGTGTGTGTGTGTGTCACATCTTGTAGCCTATCCTGACAGGGATTTGGTTGTTTTCTTTTAGTTAATGATATCAAATGTTGCTATAAATTGTGCATAGCCTATACATAATATAAAACTAGGTGCATATTGATTGTGAATCCTGCAACTGAAAGTATTTGGAAGGAGTAGGCCAGTTACTCAAATGGGAGTAGTTTAAAGATTGCTTTATTCATGATTTTGACCTTAAAAAGGTAGAATTTTAGGCAGTCTTATGAACAGTGCTTAATCAGTGTTTGCGGTGTGGTGTGGCAGTGTTTATTATTTTCTGCATATGCAGTTGACTCAGTATATTGTCCCCTGTCTTAATGGTAAGTGGTCTTGACGGCGGTTTGTCCACCACACACTTGGCATGATATACAGGTGAAACTCGAAAAATTAGAATATCGTGCAAAAGTTCATTTATTTTAGTAATTCAACTTTATAGGTGAAAATAATATCTTATACAGACTCATTACATACAAAGTGAGATATGTGAAGCCTTTATTTTTTATAATTGTGATTATTATGGCTTACAGTTTATAAAAACCCCAAATTCAAAATCTCAGAAAATTTGAATATTACATAAAATCAATAAAAAAAGGATTTGAAATACAGAAATGTCGGCCCTCTAGAAAGTATAATCATGCATATGTACTAAGTACTTGGTTTGGGCCCCTTTTGCATGAATTATTGCCTAAATGCGGCGTGGCATGGATGCTATCAGCCTGTGGCACTGCTGAGGTGTTATGGAAGCCCAGGTTGCTTTGATGTGGCCTTCAGCTCGTCTGTATTGTTGGGTCTGGTGTGTATCATCTTCCTCTTGACAATAGTCCATAGTTTCTCTATGGAGTTCAGGTCAGGAGAGTTGTCTGGCCATTCATGCAGAGTAATACCATGGTCAGTCAACCAGTTACCAGTGGTTTATGGTACCGTGGGCAGGTGCCAAATCTAGCTGGAAATTGTCATCTCCATAAAGCTTGTCAACAGACAGAAGCATGAAGTGCTCTAAAATCTTCTGGTAAATGGCTGTGGTGACTTTGGACTTGATAACACAGTGGACCAACAGCAGCAGATGACATGATACCTCAAATCATCACTGATCCAAATTAAATGTTGCGTTTGATTTGGAAATCAAGGTTCCACAGTCTAGAGGAAGAGTGGAGGGGCACAAAATCCAAGGGGCTCGAAGACCACTGTCAAGTTTCAACAGTCAGTGATGATTTGAGGCACCATGTCATCTGATGGTGTTGGTCCACTGTGTTATCAAGTCCAAAGTCACCACAGCTGTCTACCAGGAGATTTTAGAGCACTTCATGCTTCTGTCTGTTGACAAGCTTTATGGAGATGCTGAATTACTTTTTCCAGCAAGACTTGACACCTGTCCACAGTGCCAAAACCACAAGTAACTGGTTGACTGACCATGGTATTACTGTGTTGATTGGCCAGACAACTCTCCTGACCTGAACCCAATAGAGAAACTATGGACTATTGTCAAGAGGAAGATGATACACACCAGACCCAACAATACCGACGAGCTGAAGGCCACTATCAAAGCAACCTGGGCTTCCATAACACCTCAGCAGTGCCACAGACTGATAGCATCCATGCCACACCGCATTTAGGCAATAATTTGTGCAAAAGGGGCCCAAACCAAGTACTTAGTACATATGCATGATTATGCTTTATAGAGGGCCGACATGTCTGTATTTAAAATCCTTTTTTTATTGATTTTATGTAATATTCTAATTTTCTGAGATTTTGAATTTGGGGTTTTCATAAGCTGTAAGCCATAATAATCACAATTATAACAAATAAAGGCTTGAAATATCTCACTTTGAATGTAATGAGTCTATATAATATATTAGTTTCACCATTTAGGTTGAATTACTGAAATAAATGAACTTTTGCACGATATTCAAATTTTTCGAGTTTCACCTGTATTGATAAGAGATGTATTCTTGTTCTTTTCATACGGGCAGCGACATTCAACCTGTGTATCGCGCTGGACCTGTGGTGTGGCATTGGGCGAGGAAGCCTTGACAGCGCCCTGATTTAATCTGCAAGGTTAAGATCTCTCTATAACAGTTTTTCCAATGACTCTAGCCTATTTTGTTCAAACTGCCTTTGTATTTCACATCCCTCAATTAGCACCTGTCACTTTCACATGGGCCTATTTTAATTAAATATTCAGATGATTCAGCAGATGCAAGGTGTGTCAGTTCTGTGTGCAGTTCACGGGACAGTTTACAGGGACAGGGAACAGGTGGACAGTAGTGTTATGGCATGGTAGGAGCTACACACCTCTTAAATGTAACCAAGGTTGGGAGATGGATATGGATTTTGGGAGGACCAGGAGGACTAGGCTGAATCTCCATTCTGGGAGAAGAGGTTGAGTTGATGGAGGGCTACAGAAACCTGGGCATTTAATTAAACAACAGACTGCAAATGTAACATGGAGGTTGTGCATGGAGGGACCGAGCAGACTCTACTTCATGAGCAAATCCTTGTTAACCTGTTTAAGCCCAGTTGGTTGTGGAGATAATGATAATGCACAAGCTGCTGAAGATGATGGACAGCATCACCTTCAGCTATTTGACCACTACAGAAAGTCATTCCTGATACAATCCACAATAACTGCTGCTACAATGCCACAATTTCCCTATGGCAATAAATAAAGTACATTATCCATCTATAAGTCCATCCATCCATGCAGGTATATTTAAACAACGCCTATGCATATGGGTTCTGTATTATAATCTCTGAAGGACACACCTTTTGGTTTACTATTTCCACAAGAAAACAAATGAGCAAACAAAAAGCTTAATTTTCCATATTGGGCCTTCAAATTGATCAGAAAATCAACCTTGCGGTAAAGAACACCATCTGAATACATTGCTGGAAAGGTGCTAATGTTGAGAGTGTGAAGATTGTACAATTTTACATTTAAACACACCTACAATTCACCACCATGCTTTTGATTAGATTTAATTTATTTGCACAATAAAAACAACAAAGAACATTGGCCACAGAAATATAAAATATAAAAACATTTTTAAAAGGCAACATATTGTGCATGTGAGATATATATATAAAAAAGTTGTGAATGATATCTTACTTCAAAGATCATTTAATGTAAAATACTGAAGAAAATAAAAGTAATTTAATCCACAAGGTTATACAGAGGTAAAAAGACAAGCAAAGTGGGTTGTAGTTTTCCTGCTTATTTAACTGTAAAGGCCGCCTACAACACCTTATTCGTGATAACCATCAAACTACATCGTGCACATTTACTGAGTGACGATTGTGTTTCATTTCTCACAAACAACAATGATCATCTCACAACGATTTATGCTCTTCGTAGCTCAGGGCTGCCGATATAGGCTCGTTTCGCGTCATGTGACATTCCTCGACATTGATTGGTTTGTAGAGGGGCGTGCGTATGACGTCACCCTACATCAGGTCGGCAATACGTCATCTAGACGGAACTCTCGTGGCAATACTCAAAGACAGCGCGATCATTCAAAATAAGCGTTATAGCTCAAATCTGCAATGTCCTGAGCTGTTGTGTGGTTTACAAAGTAAAAAAAAACATCATGGTTTTATTCCCTTGCCATGCCCCCAAAAATTCCCCTAAAGAAGGGCTGTATGACAGCAGGAAGCTCCCGGCTGCGCTCTGCATTCAGTGGGAGTTTGCTATCGTAAAGAACAATTAGTTCACGTGTAATCAGCTTACATAGAGACTCAATGAGGTGAATATATACATCAGGGCATGATATCTCTGGCCAATGGGTCGGATCATTGCGCCAGATTGACGCTGAGAGACTAGACACACATATGGTTTTAGATTGATCAAATTAATCATTTATAAGTGTCTTTAACGTTATCCAGCTGGCAGAGTTGTTGTAAAGGATCTTAACATTGTGTCTGTCGGTCAAATTGTAACTTATTTACCTCTGATCGTTTTCTTTTTGTGCTGTTTTGGACCGCAATTTTGCATTATAGTCAAAATCGCTTTGTTTTCCACCCAAAGGGGGCGTGGCCATGTCGGAACGTCTATTGCCTTCACCAGTTTGTTTGAATGAATGAATGAATGAAGAAACATGTGAACATATCTATGGAACATATTAATTTCCTGCAGCGCTGTAGTTCAGGCAGCCGCCCAGACAACGCACACTTCAACCAAACATAATCCTAGAGGTACATAAATGGCAAAAAATAGGCTGAGAACGAACGTATGCGATATGTTTATTAAAACGTAATCAATACGTTTTGTAGCCAAACGTAATTGAGAATCCCGAACAGTTCTAGGCTGAGAACGAGCTTGTTTGCGATATGTTCATTAGAACGTAATCACGGACAAAATACGTTTGTCAGTCAAACGTAATTGAGAATGCCGAATAGTCCTCTGGGAACGTAATTTTGATGAGACAGGGTTGCTCTGTGGACACACTGTTTTGGACATCGTGAGAAGATAACAAGTGTCATATATTTGACATAATAATGATAAAATTCAATTTAAGGGGATAATTGTACAATTTTAAATACTTTTATTTCTAAAGATAACAGCAGTTACATATGGAAGACGGCCTTTTGTCCCGGTTCTCAAGAATCACTGATAAATTATATGTTGGAGGTTAGAACTTCTTTTTATTAATAATTCATCAGTTCTAATGAATGCTGCAACTCAAAGCTGAGTATTCACATTGGATGTCTTGATCATGATGATGTGCAGCCCATCTCTTTTTTTTTGGTTCATTGCATCAGTATGAATTGTGAATCACGATGGATGAGCTGCTGAGCTGCCTTTACAATAGGGCTTGTGTGCTTGCAACTGCAAAGTGCTTGGTCTTAACTCTCCTAACCCTCCTGTGTCAGTAGCGTCTGAACATCTCTCCATGAGAGCCCGCAATGAATTTGCCTCCTTCTTTTCTGACAAAATTCACAACATTAGACAAGCTGTCACTGCATCAATACCAAGAGTGACAGTGTGCAGTGAGAAAGACAAGCAGGCAGACAGACAGAGAGAGCCAGAGAGGCCGTAATTTCATGATTTTGCATTTTGACTGAAGTGATCATAACTGCCTAGCAGGGCCGCTGCTAAGCTTTTGGGTGCCCTAAGCTTAAATTGTCAGTGAGCCATAAAATACATTTCAAAGTTAAGGTTCACAGGTTTTATTTAAACATGCTCCCTTAGCGCTTACAAACCAACACATTTTTCTAAAAATCGTCAAAATTAGATGGGGGAGAAAAAATAAAAATAAATAATATAAAATATTTTAAAATAATGTGCTAAATGAGGTTATAATCCTTCTTCCTTTTAGCATGGATAGTAATAATAATAATAATGGATTGGATTTATATAGCGCTTTTCAAGGCACTCAAAGACGCTTTACAGGGTTCCAGGTTCCATTCATTCACACACACAGTCATACTGGTGGTGGTAAACTACCATAGTAGCCACAGCTGCCCTGGGGCAGACTGACAGAAGCGTGGCTGCCATCCGGCCACCACCTCAAACATACAGCAGTAATACACATTCATACGAGGCAAGGTGGGTGAAGTGTCTTGCCCAAGGACACAATAACCATGACACTGGTGGCAGAGCGGGGATCGAACCGCCAACCCTTGGATCATTGGCCAACCCGCTTAACCACCTGAGCCACAGTTGCCCCCGTGACTGAGTGTGCAGTGGAGGGATAAAGATAGACAGATATAGGAAGGAGGAGATAGCTTTATTTTATTATTTAGTTCAATTATCACTGGCACCATAAATCCGACTTCCCAGTACAACTCGAATGCAGACTGACTCCCGCTGACCGGAGCCGATCAGCTGGTCCAAACGGCTGTATACCACGGAGATGAAAACGAAACTGAAACTTAACTATCGCCTGGCTGGGCTGAATTTGAGTTGGAGCAGCAAAATATAGCCTAAATTCATAAATATTGTTAATAAATAGATGCGATGTGTTGTGTGATTTTCGTCAGTAGCCAATAGTAGACCTAGATGCTGCGCTCTGAATGCCACAAACTGTTCTGTAATACACTATCGCCGACACTCCTGGCGTATTTTTTTATTATTTTTATTTATTTATTATTATTATTTTTTTTTATTGACGTTATTTTTGGCAAACCACACAACTTTTGGGTGGTCACGTGGTCTTAAAAAATCAACAAAACCCACCTCATGTGTATTTGAACCAATGACGGTGTATTATATGCTGCGCACGCCATGAAAATGAGATAAAGTAACAATGCTGCGCTATGCAGCAGCCGGCAGGAGAAACATTGTGGCGTTGCGCAGCAGCCTTCATCAATGGGTTAAAGGGATAGTTTGGGATTTTGGACATAGGGCCTGATTCCCAAGTTAGCCTTAGTGTTCTTTATCATCGGAGACAGTTTTCAACACATTTCATTCAGTCCTTCTAGTTGCAGAGTTTGCTCGTGCTAGGATAGCGCACAGGATTGGGGTCTAATTAGCCTGCTAGTAAAACAGTCTTACCAACTCCACAGTACACCCGAGGCCAATCAATTATAACGCCAGACTATAGATGTAAATGTCTGTGTTGATAGAATAATGTTAGAAATAAAACCAACCTTGCATATTGCATTTTGAGGGGCTTGCTGTGTCTCAGCAGCAGCGTTATATTCCTGGTAGTAGGCTTCGGTAGCGGCGGACTGATATTACCTAGGTTAAAGGCTCTATAATAGTTTGTTTATCTACCGCTGTCATTGCTACAGACGCAGAGTACAGTGCACAAAGGAATTTTATTAGCCTATTCAATTAACAAGATATGGCCATGTTTGGAGGACTTAGCGAAGCGTCTGCTTTTGAAGACGATTATGAGGAATTTGTTGTATCCAACACTAATCTCCACTAACGTTGTCATCAATCTGTCAGTAGGCTAACATTATGAAAGGGGCCAGCTTTATTAGCTAGTGTAGCCTACCAAAAGTTATTACCTGTTCATCAGTGCCTGTTGGTGCATCTGAAAAGACGGATGGCACCGCTTCGTTTGCAGTGATTTATTGCTCTTTAGATTGCGGGGGTTTCTCGAAGTCGTCCGGTCTGAAATTATCGTTACAAATACTCCGTTTTTATGTCCAAACCAGCGGCAACAAGCCACTGGAAATTGGTGGAAACTTTGTGCTGCACATCGATAGGGTTTATTTTTACAATTCCTAAATGCACACTGAACCACCGTGTTGCCTAGTCCTTCGTTTCCGCTTCTGTCCCACGCTGCTCTGTTTACTTTCTGCTGTAGTGATTCGGTTACACAACTAGCCGGAGCAAAGTAAAATTCCGCTGCTGCTGAGAAAGTAGTCCCTCAAAATGCGATGAGTTTATTATGCACATTGGAGAGAAAAGTGACAATACTTCACTTCATTTTGGCGCACCATGGACAGAGAGCGGAGGTCTAATTGTCAACACACACACACACGCACACACACACACACACACACGCACATACACACACACACACACACACACAATATGTAGACGGTATACATTTGACTATATCAAAACGTGAACATTTCCAAGACACAATGCCGCCTACACTTGAGGAGAACTCTGTTTGGCTGTATTGGCTGGTCTGATGAAGGCTATTATGAGTCGCAAAGAGTAATTTGCACCGGATTAGACTATGTCCGCGTTCTCCAGTGACTCCATATGATCGGATCTTGAAGCACTCACAATAGTGCAGGCAAAATATGAAATTCAACCGGATTTAATTATGCGAACTTTCTATTTTTCTTCACTTGGAGGGAGAAAAAGCGCTGTTCCCGTGTGCTCTGGCAGCACTACACCTGTGCCCGGCGTGGGCCTCAAACTGCGTCTTAATAGAAAAGATAACTGCAGGTCATATGACAAAACTAGCGATCGGACTAGGTTAGTAAAGCCTAATTCACCCTTTCAGCCTTTCCCAGGAAGGGATCGTGTGTGAATAAAACACAGAGTCTGGACTGGCGTATTTTTGGACTGGCGTATTTTTAATATAGCAGAACTTCTGTGCAAGCTGGAGCCGTCGGCAGAAATTTTGTTGTGTGCAAAACACACAATGACAATAAAGACTTCTTGAATCTTGAATCTTCCTTTGCTGTGCGCTGGGGAGAAACGCTGGTAACTGTTCTGCTCCAGATCTGCACATTGGACAGCCCCACGCGATCCTGACAGTTTTGCTGCTATTTAGTTAAAATTTGTGATTTTTTGGGTGCAATAGATGAATAACATGTGCCGTCGGGTGAAGCCTCTTATCTCTCTCGACCGTGTGCGAGGCAAAACAAATCAGACGCTGTTTCTCCCCAGCGCACAGCAGAGGAATTTCTGCTATAATTAGAATTCACCAGTGCAGACTCTCCTCAAACTATTAGTTTAATTTAGTTTTTATAATCAGCGATCGATTGTTTCATTTGTACACAGAGACAAACATGTAGGCATGTAGCGGTGTGGCACATTTACGCACGAAAGCTTCCCTCAGAACGGAAGAGAAAAAAATTTGCTTTTTTATTTAATTATTATTATTGTAGTCCAGACTGTGTTTTATTCACAAACGATCCCTTCCTGGGAAAGGATGAAAGTGTGAATGAGGCTTTACTAACTTAGTCCAATCGCTAGTTTTGTCATATGACCTGCAGTTATATTTTCTATTAAGACACAGTTTGAGGCTCAAGGCTCAATACATTCATCACTGAAATAACAAATTCTCAATTCATCCACAGCATTCCATTATATTCTAGTAAGAACAAAACAAGAAAATCAAGCAGACATTTTGAAAGTACGGGCAGCCCTGCGCATGCCGCCAATCCCCGCGTCGGCGGCGCCCCGCCCGTTGGCCGGGCTAGAACACTTCTACGAACCTCTGCCGCGGGCTTTCCGAATTCGAGTCCCGAGTTGGGGCCGATCGAAGGTTGCAATCGTGGCTTAGCAAAGACGTTTTCGTTAAGGGCGGCCAAGTTTTTTGAGCTATCTGGCTAAAACGTTATTTAGAAAGTACGGGCCGCCCGTGCAAATCGGGGAAGAAAAAAAATCACGGCCGACCCCTGTGGTCCGAGAGACTTTATCGTAGAGCAACATGAGCTGTACATGTCTGACAAATGATAAGTCAATCGGAGTCAGGGGGAAAGGGGCGTGGCCTGTCAAACATTGCATCGGCGAATTACGGTTTGCGCATTTGTGGCGCCCCCTATGGGTTAACCTCGACAAGCTTAGAGGGCCACACTACCACATGTCTTCTGCACGTATCCTGCAAGTTTCACGATGATAGGACCTACGGTCAATGAGTTATGGCCAACGTGTTATTAAGCCCCGCCCCTGCGTAAACGTTTTAGTCAATGGCGGCCATGTTTTCCAAGCTATCCTACTAATATTTTTCGGAGACGTGCGTCATAGTCCCCCGGGGCTTCGTGAGACATTTGGAGTTGATAGAGTGAAACTTGAGAAAGTTGTGGATAAAACCCTGTTTTTCAGTTTATGCTAATTAGCCGAAATTATTTCCAGGTTGGCTCTCAAGGTCCAAGAGGCTTTTTTGTAGTGCACCCTAAAATACACCTGTGTGAGAAATTTCAAGTCAATCGGACTTACGGTGTGCGGGGCGTGGCCTCTCAAACTTTCTTCAGTCGGGGCCTAATAACAGCGCCCCCTAGCGGAAATTAAAAAAAAATTCCGAGAGGCAATATTGTAGAGCACTATGAGCTGTACAAGTGTAATCAATTTCAAGTCAATCGGAGTCGGGTGACTTTTGTGGCGCCTGTTACGACCCTGGGCCGCATCTTCCTGGTTCTGTGCTGTTTTCCTTTTGTTTTCCTTTTGTTTGGTGTGTGAGTGAGACCTCTCTGTGTGAGTGAGCATTTATACAGGTACAGGTGCGGGTGATTTGGCCATGATGAGGAGAGGGAGGTGATTGGCCACTATCAGCCCAGGTGCAGTTAAAGGCTCCACCGGAGCCACTCAGCGGGGGGGATGGTTGACAGCAGCAGCACCCACTCACGACTCCCTAAACCACTTCAATTATTCTTTGTCATGTGTTAATTATTATTCAGTTGTAGGGGTGAGTTGCCGTTTATTTTGCAGAGTTTGTCTCTTGATTTTGTTAATGTTTAGGTTAGGGTTTGCTCGTGCTTTTGTTTCCAGTTAGGTTGTTTTGGCGTTAACTCACCCTGAAGATGATTGCTGCTTCTGTTTCATTATTGCTCAGTTTAAAATAAATTACCATTTATTTTACTTTAGAAAAGTTGTTGTGTGGTGGTTTGGGGATCGGGGAGTGGGATTGTAGCATTTATGTTATGCCTCTGGGTTCCCCTAGACTGGGGCATAACATAAATTGGGGGCTCTCGTCCGGTCTTTGCAAAGTACATTTTTTTGTGCTTGCAGAGTAGTAATCCGTCGCTTGTTTTTGGTTGGCAGTTTCTCACAAGATGTCGTTTGATATGGACAGATTTGCGCTGGAGCCTACTGTGGATAAATTGGAACGATGCACAAAAGCAGAGCTAATTTTGATTGCCAGTTTCCATGACATAGCTATTCCAAGAAAGGCTAAAAAAGATGAGCTAAAACAGCTTTTGGTGGAGCAGCTGGTGGTAGGGGGTGGTGATAAAGAGTCTGAAACGGATGGTGCACCTGATGTGTTAGTCGGGGAGATGGGAGCCGGTGCTGCCATTGCCTCACTAGCGTTCAGCAACGGGGCGGTGTTAGGGGCCGAGGCTGCTGCTGCCGCCCCGATGTATGGCACAGATCATATACCGGTGATACAGGCTGGGCATGAGACAATGGATCTCAAGTTGGCGCTCCGCCTAAGAGAGGTGGAGCTGCAGACAAAGACAAAGGAGTGCGAGCTCAAGTCAAAGGAGTGCGAGCTCATGCGTTTACGCATACGGGCTATGGAGGTTGAGAGGTCTCCCGGCACGTCCACCCCCGTGAGTACGCTCCCTTATGCTGCTCCACCTGAGCGGTTCGATGTTAGCAGGCAAATTTGCTTAGTCCCACCATTTAGAGAGGATGATGTTGACTCATATTTTAAAGCTTTTGAACGCATCGCAGCAACGTTGGGGTGGCCGATGGAAGTGTGGTGCCTGTTGCTACAGTGTAAATTGATAGGAAAAGCACAGGAGGTTTGCAATAGTCTGTCCATAGAAGAAAGTCTGAATTATGATATTGTTAAGACCACTGTATTAAGAGCTTACGAATTGGTCCCTGAAGCATACCGACAGAAGTTTAGAGGATGTGAGAAAGCTGCCAAGCAAACTCATGTGGAGTTCGCCCGTGAGAAAACGATTCTCTTTGATAAATGGTTGGCCGCATGTAAAGTTGCAAATTTTGCTCGGCTCCGCGAATTACTCCTGGTGGAGGAGCTCAAAACGTGCCTCCCAGAGAACATTGTTGTCTATTTAAATGAGCAGAAAGTAGAGTCGATGTCAAAAGTGGCCGTGCTCGCCGATGAGTTTGTTTTGACGCACCGAGTTACTTTTTCCACTGCGCGCCGTGAGCAACCGGTGTCGTCAAATTCTGTGAAAAATTATAAAGCGTCACCTCCCAGATCTCCCGCTAACCTGATGTCTCCTGGCAGGCCAGAATGTTATTACTGCCGTGAGACGGGCCATGTTATTGCTCACTGTCCTGTTCTCGGTCGGAAAGAGCAGAGCGCGCGCGACCCCGAAAGTGTGGGTTTGGTTCAGTCAGTTCCTTCTCTGGTGCCTGTCGGCCTAAACGAGAATAAAAACGAGTGTGTGGCTGATATTTTACGGCCTTTCATCCTAAAAGGTTTAGTCTCACTGACAGGAAGGGAGGAAGATCAGGTGCCAATCACTATACTGCGTGACACGGGAGCCACACAGTCGCTCCCGTTAGATAATGTGCTACCGTTCTCAGATAAATCATTCTGTGGTTCGGAGGTCCCTGTGTGGGGCGTAAAAATGAGTATACTTCGAGTACCACTGCACACTGTGTTCTTGCGTTCTCCTCTCGTCTCGGGTCCGGTGAAAATTGGGATACGCGCTAATTTCCCTGTGCGCGGTGTGGCTTTGATTCTTGGAAATGATCTTGCAGGGGGAAAAGTTTTTGCAACCCCCGAAGTGGTTGACAACCCCATCGCTGAGCCTAGTGTTGCTGTTCGTGCTGCTGTCAACATGTCCCTTGTGTTCCCTGCTTGTGCTGTGACACGCACGCAGACGCGCAAGTCTGATGGTGTTGATTTATCTGACTCTTTTCTGTGTTCTGAAAATGATTCTGTGGAAAATGAAATGTCCTGTGTTAAACCTGGAAGATGTGTGCCGGTTAACCTGTTGCCCTCTAACGCTAAGCTCTCTTTTGAAGTCGACAGAACTGAGTTTATCCAAGCCCAGCAGGCCGATCAGACTCTGGTTACTTGCCTCTCTACTGCCGCCAACCCCAGGGTTGGGAATCCCTGTGGGTACAGCATTAATGACGGTGTGTTAATGCGTAAGTGGTATCTACCCTCAGCTGGTGATCTAGGTTGGAAGTCGTGTCAACAAGTTGTCGTGCCTCAAAAATTTCGCTCTCAGGTACTCAGTTTGGCACATGACAGCTTTGCTGACCATCCAGGTGTTAAAAAGACGTACCATTTTATCCGGCGGTACTTCTTTTGGCCTGGATTAAAATATGACGTGACCAAATTTTGTCGCTCGTGCCCTGTCTGTCAGGTTAGTGGCAAACCAAATCAGGTTATTCCTCCTGCTCCGCTGGTCCGCGGGGCCGCGCACAGCGTCTTTTCTGCGTCTCGGATTTGGTGAATCGAACATTTTCTGGGGGAAATGTCCGATTTTTAGGAAGGGGGGTGTTACGACCCTGGGCCGCATCTTCCTGGTTCTGTGCTGTTTTCCTTTTGTTTTCCTTTTGTTTGGTGTGTGAGTGAGACCTCTCTGTGTGAGTGAGCATTTATACAGGTACAGGTGCGGGTGATTTGGCCATGATGAGGAGAGGGAGGTGATTGGCCACTATCAGCCCAGGTGCAGTTAAAGGCTCCACCGGAGCCACTCAGCGGGGGGGATGGTTGACAGCAGCAGCACCCACTCACGACTCCCTAAACCACTTCAATTATTCTTTGTCATGTGTTAATTATTATTCAGTTGTAGGGGTGAGTTGCCGTTTATTTTGCAGAGTTTGTCTCTTGATTTTGTTAATGTTTAGGTTAGGGTTTGCTCATGCTTTTGTTTCCAGTTAGGTTGTTTTGGCGTTAACTCACCCTGAAGATGATTGCTGCTTCTGTTTCATTATTGCTCAGTTTAAAATAAATTACCATTTATTTTACTTTAGAAAAGTTGTTGTGTGGTGGTTTGGGGATCGGGGAGTGGGATTGTAGCATTTATGTTATGCCTCTGGGTTCCCCTAGACTGGGGCATAACAGCGCCCCCTATGGGTTAATGTCGATAAGCTTCAAGGGACATGCTACCACATGACTTCTGCACATACCCAGCAAGTTTGATGATGATAGGACCTATGGTTAAGGAGTTATGGCCAATTAGTTAATAAGCCCTGCCCCTGTGGCGCCCCCTATGGGTTAATCTCGATAAGCTTCGAGGGACATGCTACCACATGACTTCTGCACATACCCAGCAAGTTTGATGATGATAGGACCTACGGTTAAGGAGTTATGGCCAATTTGTGGATAGGCCCCGCCCCTGTGGCGCCCCCTATGGGTTAATCGCGATAAGCTTCGAGGGACATGCTACCACATGACTTCTGCACATACCCAGCAAGTTTGATGATGATAGGACCTACGGTTAAGGAGTTATGGCCAATTTGTTAATAAGCCCCGCCCCTGCGTAAACATTTTGGGCAATGGCGGCAAAAAAAATAATCATGGTTGACCCCTATGGTCCGACAGGCTATAAAGGTAAAGGGGAGGAGCCTAACGTGGTAAAGGGGAGGAGCTTAATATGGTAAGGGGAGGAGCCTAATGCTGTAAAGGGGAGGAGCCTAACATGGTAAAGGGGAGGATCCTAACACTGTAAAGGGGGAGCCTAACGTGGTAAAGGGGAGGAGCCTAATGTTGTAAAGGGGAGGAGCCTAACATGATAAAGGGGAGGAGCATAATGTTGTAAAGAGGAGGGGCTTAATATGTAAAGGGGAGGAGCCTAATGTTGCAAAGGGGAGGAGCCTACTGTTGTAAATGGGAGGAGCCTAACATGGTAAAGGGGAGGAGCCTAATGTTGTAAATGGGAGGAGCCTAACATGGTAAAGGGGAGGAGCCTAATGTTGTAAAGGGGAGGAGCCTATCGTGATAAAGGGGAGGCGCCTACTGTTGTAAAGAGGAGGAGCTTAATATGTAAAGGGGAGGAGCCTAATGTTGTAAATGGGAGGAGCCTGACATGGTAAAGGGGGAGCCTAATGTGGTAAAGGGGAGGAGCCTAATGTTGTAAATGGGAGGAGCCTAACATGGTAAAGGGGAGGAGCCCAATGTTGTACAGGGGAGGAGCCTAATGTTGTAAAGGGGAGGAGCCTATTGTGATAAAGGGGAGGTGCCTACTGTTGTAAATGGGAGGAGCCTAACATGGTAAAGGGGGGGAGCCTAATGTTGTAAAGGGGGGGAGCCTAATGTTGTAACTGGGAGGAGCCTAACATGGTAAAGGGGAGGAGCCTAATGTTGCAAAGGGGAGGAGTCTAATGTTGCAAAGGGGAGGAGTCTAATGTTGCAAAGGGGAGGAGCTTAATATGGTAAAGGGAGGAGCCTAATGTGGTAAAGGGGAGGAGCCTAACGTGGTAAAGGGGAGGAGTCTGATGTGGTAAAGGGGAGGGGCGTAATGCTGTGAAGGGGAGGAGCCTAACATGGTAAAGGTGAGGAGCTTAATGTGGTAAAGGGGAGGAGCCTAACATGGTAAAGGGGAGGAGCTTAATGTGGAGAAGGGGAGGAGCTTAATTATGTAAATGGGAGGAGCCTAATGTGGTAAAGGGGAGGAGCCTAATGATGTGAAGGGGAGGAGCCTAACATGGTAAAGGGGAGGAGCTTAATGTGGAGAAGGGGAGGAGTCTAACATGGTGAAGGGGAGGGGCCTAACGTGGTAAATGGGAGGAGCTTAATGATGTAAAGGGGAGGAGCCTAACGTGGCAAAGGGGAGGATCTTAATGTTGTAAGTGGGAGGAGCCTAGTGTGGTAAAGGGGAGGGGCCTAACATGGTAAAGGGGAGGAGCTTAATGCAGTAAATAGGATATATAGTAGAGCACCATGAGCTGTACAAGTGTAAGAAATTTCAAGTCAATCAGAGTCAGGGAGCATTTGTGGGTTAATCTCGATAAGCTTCCAGGGACATGCTACCACAAGACTTCTGCACATACCCAGCAAGTTTGATGATGATAGGACCTATGGTTAAGGAGTTATGGCCAATTTGTTAATAAGCCCCGCCCCTGCGTAAAAGTTTTGGGCAATGGCGGCGAAAAAAATAATCATGGCTGACCCCTATTGTCCGAGAGGTTATATTGTAGAGCACCATGAGCTGTACATGTGTAAGAAATGTCAAGTCAATCAGAGTCAGGGGGCATTTGTGGCGCCCCCTATGGGTTAATCTCGATAAGCTTCAACGGACATGCTACCACATGACTTCTACACATACCCAGCAAGTTTGATGATGATAGGACCTAATGGTTAAGGAGTTATGGCCAATTTGTTGATAGGCCCCGCCCCTTCGTAAACTTTTTGGCGGCCATGTTTTTCAAGTTGTCCTACTGATCTTTTACGGGTATGTTTATTGTAGTCCCCCGGGGCTTCACGAGAAATTTGGTGTTGATACAGTAAAATTTCAGAAAGTTGTGGAGAACACCCTGTTTTTTAGTTTATGCTAATTAGCGGGAAATATTCCCTGGCGGACTTATATGGTCCCAGACGCTTTTTTGGAGAGCACCCTAACATACACCTGTGTGAGAAATTTCAGTAATTTAGTATGTTAAAGTATACTTTTTTTTTGCCTGGGTATTCCTGACCCCGGCTCGTTTTCCTTTGGGTCTTTTCCTCTTATTGGAGTTAGCGTGTCCCCCGTTGCTGTTTACGTTGTTGTTGTCAGCTCTCCGCAGTATCTCGCTCAGCCAGTTGGTGATTTCGCCGTTGAATAGACCGCTTGTACAATTTATCCTGATGCCAATAAGTGACTGCTGATCATATGTGATTGCACAAAGAGCAGGTTGTGCTAAAATATAAAAAATAACAATATACAAGACAATATAAAAACAAACTGCCGGAGCTGGTACAAAGGCAGCCTACTTCACCGGAGCCATGGCAACCAAAGTGTGTGTGTGTGTGTGTGTGTGTAATTATCTACCTGATGAATAGGTTGAAGAGAAAGACAGTACTGCGGATGACTCTGGCGGTGCGACTCTCCTCATGTTGTGAGCGTGACAGCGTCAGCCCGTCATCCATGTGACCCTCATGGTGCATGATGGCCTGGAACAAACACACCTCTACTTAGATATTTTTGATTGACAGCCCTAGTAAACGATATTCTCAGATGAGCAGTTGTACAGTACCTTTCTCTGAACTCCACTCATGCGTGCACACTTGGCATCAACAGTCTGATATGTGAGCCACAGACAGGTTTCCACATGTTGGATGTAACACACAGAGTCGCCATACTTAATATCAGGAACACCCATACCATCCACCTCCTTTTTCAGACCAGTATCCAACTTTTCCTGAAGGAGAGAGAAAGGAAGACATGAGATATCATTAGTACCATAATGAAGCTAGCATACAGCATAGCCTACAGTGTTGTGTATGTTGTTGACTCTGTACCTTGGAAGACCTCAAGCAGAAGGCTGTGGACTTAACGTCAGCCTGCTCTTTGTCCATCAGCAGCAGAGATCTGTCTTCTATCAGACTGAGGTACTTTCCTGTGGTCACATGTCTCAGTCGAAAGGGCTGGCCCCAGCGGATATGACTTCCACTCCACCTGCACACAAAGACAGTAAGAGATTGTGTAGATAGAAATAGTACTATAGAAATATTACTTCTCTTTGTTGTTGTTTCTACTTTGCATTGCTTTGTTTGACACAAGATAATTGGAAATGAGGCCAGGGTGCCCCCACAATGATACTTCAGTATAAATAAAGCTTGTATGAATAAAGAACTAAATGCAAACACAGCAAATATCAAACCTAAATGAAAACATACCTGGAAAAATCAACAAATAAGTTAGAAGTAGGTGATTAAAATAAATAAACCATACGCACTAAATAAAGTATATTCATAGCTGCACTAAATTGAACCATTTATTTTAAACCATGGTTCATTCATACAGTATATACTGTACCTGAAGTTGTGTTTACAGCTTGTTCTGCTGCCCCCAAGTGGGCAAAAATATCAATACAGGTTTAACATGGGGGTTGATCTACTAAAATCAAAATAAAGAGTGCTCAATTGCGTGAGCATCCTAACAGATTGTGCGTTTGGTTTGTGGGCATTTTGCGGCTGATCAACAGTAATTGTGAACATGGCAACAGTGCAAACAGGGCAGAGGCAGTAGATGTAAATGAGGATTACTGGTTTCCACATTTGTTTGGAGAGCTGAGGGACCACAAGCGCAACAAGAAATGTAATGCCATGAACTTAATGATTTTTAGCAAGTTCCAATGGCACCTCTAATCCCATGGCATTGCATTTCTCTTTAGCACGAGACCATCATTGCGCACCCTTAGTAGATCAGGGGCCTATTTCAGGTAGCTGGTTTTACATACTCTGGGTTTAATCCTGCGCTCTGAGTTGGTCAACTCAGAGCGCAGGGTTGACGAGCAACTCTGGGTTTTCGGTTTCAGAACAGTGGATCAGCGTTGGGTTAATCAACTCTGAGCGTGTTCACTCTGGGTGGAGCGTGTGCATAAAAGCCATCGTCAATGGATCGCTGATAACATGATTCACCATGGAAACAGAAGAAACAAATGCTTGATCCTCCCACTTCTCCACTTCTCAAAAAAGAAAAAAAAAGAAAACTTCTCCGCTCCTCCCACTAGAGTAAGAAATATTAACGAATGAGCTTATGGAGAAGAATGAACGGGGATATTGTCTCATAACCCTGATCTAATCACTTCGGCAATTGAGAAAAAAACGGTGCAAAAGTTTTTTGTCAAGAGCATCATTGCTTCCGTATGAGAAGCAAGTCTATTTTAAGAATTAAGTTACGCATATCAGCAGCAACAAAATTATTAAGCTGCCGCTGCAAAGCATTGCTGACAGTGTTTTATATTCGCTGTAGCCTATTATGTAGGCAAGCTATAATAGGCCTACTGTGCAGTAAACAGACTGTCGCTTCTTTTAAATGGGGAGTGAAAGATATTAACGTTTGACACATAAGGTGACAGTTTCCATTGAAGAGCCTGATTGTTTTATTACCAGATCCCTTGTCCTCTAGTGATCACAGTTTAAATTATTATATTGTTTCTATATTCATATTGGGCTATTTAACGAGGCTTGTCTGTGACTTTGGGATGACACAAGTGAACAGTAACGATCGCGTGCAGCCGCAGAATTACATTTCAACCTGACATAAATAGCCTATGTTCAGTGGCACAGATGTTAAAAAACTCCTGTTAATGATAAAAATAAATAATGAGATACATACAATACAATAGGTTTATTAATCTGAATGTAAAGCATGTTCACGATGTGTAAGGTGGCCGCATATGAACGGCACGAGGGCTGAGAACAAGGCTACTGATCAGATAAATGATCGATCAAACGTAAAATTATCAGGAAATGAGAAAAACATCCCGATGGAGATTTATATAGAGTGATTTTGCTTTAAACTGTACAGGGTTGCGTTGTAACAGTGACTCTTTCTTCAGTCGGAGCTGCAGCGTAAAGTGAAAACAAACTCAGGGTAGGTCAAATCACCTATCCAGCAGGTTAGACCCATGGCGTATGTTGCCGCAGTAACTGACTCACGGTAGCGCTGAACCTGCTTCTTGAAACGGAAAACCGAGAGTTTCCACTAACTCAGAGCGAACAAACTCTGGGTTGCCTCAAAACCAGCTACCTGAAATAGGCCCCAGCTTTCATGTTTAGCGGGGTGAAATCCAGTTTGCACATGTTTGTGTACACGCACCTGTAGATCAAACTCTTAGTGTATGTGAATTGGGGGCTAAAATATTAATATAATGTAGAATATGATGTATAAACTAAATTAGAAGTTTAAAGGCTGATGTTCATTCACTCCAGTACAAAGTCCTATGAATTTAAGTCACACATTTAACAGCAAAGATGCAGCAAAGCAACAGTCATACTTAAAAATTAACCTGCTGTTTACGGATTTTGTGTGTGTGTGTGTGCATGCATGTGTGTGCAGGGGCGTTGCACCACATTCTGGGCCCCTATACAGAAAGTCCTGATGGGCCCTCTGAGAGGCGGTCTTACAATACAAACATGTAAAAGCTATGTTTGTCTATAGTCCAAAACGTATGAGTGACTGGTCCCTCTCTGAACCAGATAACAACACAATGTTTCTACTGATGAATGACCAAATTATTGCGCGTACTTGAACACAACCCAGCCGCGGCTGGCCCATAGAGGGCGCTAGGGCACCCCCCCAAAAAAAAAAATATATTTTTTTTTTGTGTGTGTTAATTTGAAGCAACTAAACTATTTAATTTTACTTAAGAATGCACACTGAATTTATATTCTGGCACTGTATTTACATTTCATGACGAAATTCAAGCTCTAAACTGACTCATTAAGCTTCTACGGGCGCCAGTTCACGGCGCCCCAAACCCTCGTTCACTCAGAGTGGCCCTATCAATTTCTATTGCCATTCAGTTTTAACGGAGGGTTTGGGGCGCTGGGCATTGGCGCCCAGTAACTGGTTACCTGGCAACAATAACAACAACGTTCGGATCTACTAGCGGTTGCTCGCGGCGTCGCGTGCAGTGTTGCCAACTTAGCGATGTTGTCGCTATATTTAGCGACTTTTCAACCCCCCTGGCGACTTTTTTTTTCAAAACAGCGACAAGCTGTTACAATTTGCAATTTGTGTTATTTGCAGATGACACAAATATTTTTTGTACGGGAGAGGACTTGCAGCAGCTTCTGGAGTCAATTACATCTGAAATGAGAAAATTAAAAAGGTGGTTTGACAATAATAAATTATCATTGAATTTAAGCAAAACAAAAATCATGTTGTTTGGAAATTGTAATTTAAATAGTGATGTAAATGTCAAGATAGATGGTGTTAATATTGAAAGAGTGTATGTAAATAAATTCCTGGGTGTGACAATAGATCACAAGCTATGCTGGAAACCTCACATAAAACATGTTAAATCTAAACTGTCACGAAGCATCTCAGTCCTGGGTAAAGCAAAGCATATATTGGATCACAAATCATTGCATACTCTTTACTGCTCAATGATCTTACCTTATTTAAATTACTGTGTGGAGGTCTGGGGGACCACTTACAAAAGCTCACTGCAACCACTAGTCACACTTCAAAAACGAGCCATAAGAATAATCAATAAAGCTGGATATTATGATCACACCAACCTCCTCTTTTTATATTCCCGTATCATAAAGTTCAATGACCTGGTTGAATATCAAGTTGCACAAATCATGTTCAAAGCTAGAAATAAACTGCTACCAGGTAACATACAAAAACTTTTCTTTGACCGAGAGGGGGGTTACAATTTGAGGCAACAGTTAAACTTTAAGACACTGGCGGTACGCACGACTTTAAAATGTCATTGCATCTCAATTGGGGGTGTGAAACTGTGGAATGGGATGAGCACGGAGCTAAAGCAATGTCCAGACATGATCCAGTTTAAAAAAAGGTTCAAAGCAATGATTTTCATAAGGTACAGGGATGAGGGTGTGAAGTAAGAGGGTAATTATAATTATATGGATATATATATATATACTGATTGTATAGATATGTATGTATATATGGATATATTGATTGTTTATAAATATAAATATAGATATATGCATTATATAAATATATAAAATATAAAAAATGTATAGTATATTAAGTTGTATGTAATTGGCAAATATAGTATCGCCAATAGCACAGAGAATATAGATAAGAGAAGCGAATATAATTGTTGTTTTTGTTTTATTTTATTTTATTTTTTATTTTATTTTTATTTTTATTTTTTATTTTTTATTTAATAAATATTTTGATTTTTAATTTTTTTTAAGGAAAGGGGTAGGATTAAATAAGTGTATACTTCTTCCTGCTCCTTTTCAGGCATATTTATTGTATTTCCATGCTTTTCATTTTGTTTTGTATGTGGATGTCTGAAATAAACTAAATCAAATCAAATCAAATCAAAAGCGACAACTCTAGCTTGTTTCTGGTGTTATTGGTGACTTTTTCGCCAAGGCAAGTATCACTTTTAACTCTTCTCAACGAGCAGCGGGAGACTCCCCGGCCCCTCCCCCGTAACAGAGCACTGACAGGCGGCCCGGTCCTCGCGCAGCAGTCCCCACCCCCCAGCTGCGATCAGAGCAGGAGATACACCTCTCTGCTCGTGTTCCGTTAGCATCCCTATTAGCAGTTGTAGTAGCAGCTTTCCCCCCTCTTCTACAGTGTCTACGAGTAGTGCAACTCAAAATATTATGCAGTGCTTTTTTAAACTTTGAGCATGTATGATTACTGCTAGACTTACCATTATCACGTTGCTTGTTTATGCGATTGACACGTTCATAACACTAGAACCTCACCTATTGCCTAAGTTGGCATCATGCCTTTAGTGTGCATATTGTATATAGTTCTCTGCAAACCTATGTTTGCATCATGCCTTTAGTGTGCATATTGTATATAATTCTCTGCAAACATATGTTGGTATCATGCCTTTAGTGTGCATATTGTATAATTCTCTGCAAACCTATGGTGGTGTGACGCACACAAGACAGGCTATGGTCACAATTTGTGTTTATGTATTAATTTTATCAGTGATCATAATCACTTGTTTCCCAGCACTTGCTGATGATTTATTTCAACTTTTATTATCTCTTATTCAGTCTTTGAAGGCTTGTACTTCTGGGTGTGATACCGATTAACGCCAGAGAGAGAGAGAATGTTAACTTGTGTATAATTCTCAATAGTTATTGATGTATTTGCACTTTTAATCTTGCTGAATTCTACAAGGCAAATAAATTAAGTTAAAACCTAGTTCCCCATTTGTCTTTGTAAGGAAATGTTCTATTTTGTCTTTATTATTTTGTCAGAATGCACCAGAATGCTTCATTTGTATGTGAAAATCACAAAAAAATCTTCTGGGGGAGGATCTCCCCAGACCCCCCTGCACAGGGCTGCCTTTACCTGCCACTAGGCCCTGGGGCTGAGAGGTTTCGTAGGCCCCCCCGGGCGGCGGTCTTACAATACAGAAGCGTTAAAGCCATGTTTGTCTACACCACAATATCTCTATTGATGAAATACAAAATCACTTAAGGTAACATGTAAATAATCCCCTCCTGGTCTAATGACTTTTAATAACACACAAGTTATTGAGGAGACAGCGGTGGGGTCCCAGGACCTTTTAGGAGGGTCCGGGGGCATGCCCCCCCGGAAGAAAAATTTGAACCTTTCTTTGAAAGCGTTCTATCGTTATGTGTGTGCCTGGTGCCTTGCTTTAGTGCTTCTAAAACGCATATGTCTCACATATCAATTTGACCTCAACTTATACTCATACCTATAAACGTGTCACTTTGCGGCGAAATTCGTCATCTTGAATAAAAATATGTCATCCAAGTGAAAAAATGGCAACTTGTTTAGCTAATTTTACTTTTCATCTGAACTGAAATAAATGTTGACTTTTTCCTTTAATCTATTCACCAGAATGCACTAGATGCTTCGATTGCTTTCTGACCCCATGGTCCCTTCTGTTGTTCTTGACACCCAGAAATTTGGCTTGCATGACGCCCCTGTGTATGTGTACAGCACATGTATGTTGTACTTACATGACCCTAAGTGTCTCCAGCCTCCACAAGGACCTGGCATGACTGGATACTGCTCCCCCCTCATAGTGCACTGTCCTGGGGTGGAAACATGAAACAATCACACCATTAAATCAAATTTACAGTATATGCTCATTGCTGTCTGCATGCGGTATAAGTAGTTCCATAACTGTCTGTTTCTAGCATTCACATGAACACCCAAGTTGTAAAGATTGGTCTTAAGATACAATATACAATAAAGGGAGTACAATAGTGCCCAAAAAAGTCAAACAAATGTAGCGGTCACAAGTGGTTCAGATTAATTTTGCTATTAGAAATTATCTGAAGATTAATAATACCTTAATTATTTATCAAAGTTCAAAGTTCGGGGCACCAGCGATCCACTTAGGAAAGCAAAAATAGCAAGTTTGTCTCGTTTTATCAATGATTTATTCTCAAATGTTGATTATTTTAATGTTCAGTTAAATAAATCAATATTAATAAATCCTAGTCACAATGATCATTTCCATAAAATAATGTAATCAAATAATTACTATTATAAATTTGGTAATATGACCATAACACTGAAGGCTACAGAATTCAAATTCTTTGAAAAAAGAAAGTACGTAGGATATAAAAGTATGTAGGACCATTTTGAAAACTAATAGGTTTCCCCTTGTATGCATTTCAGGAAAGCATGTTTAGGGTTATTTCAAAAAAGTACAACTAGTGTCTTACCTTTTTCAAATCAATAAAAGATTGTGTTGTTTTCTTTCTCAGTCAAAAAGAAAGCATGACTTGAGGTTTATCACACTAATTTAAAAAGAGATTAGTGTTTTTAATTTTCCCAAGTAAAGAGGTATTATAGATAATAAAGAATAATTGTTGATTTAGTAGGATTTTGAACCAACCTTATTCTCACACTTTCAGAATACCTGATTTTTTTGAGGGTTGCTCTTTACATTTTACCGATTCAAGGAATTGGATTTTTTGAAAAAGGGTTACCATTCTAAATTTATAAACCGGTTTAAGGTTCATTGTTAAGGGGTTGGGAAAAAAAGCCACATGGTTGATTGTTCCTGCTTAAATACAATTGCTCACTACTCAGTGAGAATCTTATTTTTAACTGAATTTTTAACTAAAAATGCTCCTTTTTGTGTTTCAAATAAGAAATTTGAAAAGGAGGGGAGTTTGAGAGAGCACATTAATTAAAAATAATATAAGTACATGTTAAGAAAGGTAATAAGTACAATATCTAATAAGGCCACATAAAGAAAACACTACAAGCGAAGTAGGGTTAAAAAGGGATAATGATCAAAAGACTTAATATTCATTTAAGAAGTTAATGAGTTATAAGTGATTTATTTAGGGTTCAGGATCAATCTCTATTAAAAAGAGTAAGAACAAAATGTACTAGTGTAGTGTTGTTGTTGATGTTACAGTTAGCTTTTCCAAAAAGTATTACTGCACAGCTTTATATCAAGTGTGATTAGATTACACGTATGTGCATTGATACAGTTAGCCTAGGTTACAAAATTAAGTAAGGCAAACAAAACTTCCCATAACAAAGACAAGATCAGTTATCTAATAAAGTGTAGAGAGTTATGTTAGAATTTTGGTTTAGATAGGATTCTCTTCTCTATCTCTTCTTTTCTCTGTCTATCACTGTCTTTCTGTGATGGCCTGGAACATTAAGGTGTCTCATTGACGCGGGTGGAGAATCTTCTGATGAGGTCCATGTGCTAAGAATCGCTCCCTACTCTGCTGTTAGCCTGAGGGCACACGCGGGACATCGCTGCGTCCTCTCCGGCCAGCTGACAGTCGAAACAGAGAGTCTTCTTTCCCACTGGGCTACGTGCAGTTCCTCATTCCACATGTCATGCAGCGTCATCTCATCTGGCACCAAGAGGGTCCCCCCTTCCACCTGTCATTAAGGGTCAGCTCTACGGGTTCGAAACCGGACGAGCTGTCACTTCTACCGCCGGCAGCATCGCCGACAGTCAGGGGATCCGGTCGTCAACGTCATCGTCTGGCGTCGAGAGGTCTTCCCTCTCGTCTCTTTTCTCAACGGATCCAGTTGCACAAGTCATCAATGCCCAGCTACGCACCACTGCAGGGGTGCACTGGGGTTTCCTCCAGCCTCCCAAAATAGTTGCTATGGGGGGGCTGTTGAGTTTGTGCCTTTCCGCACGGGGGAAAAAGAGTTGCTTTGAAGCAATTCAAGATATGCGCGTGTCACACTTGTGTCGTTTCTCGCAAGTGCGCGGGTCCGCGGGTTTGGACATCGGTCCGAAGAACAAAGAATGAAAGACAATTGTAAGAGTTTTTGTCATACTATGCTGTTCATTATTGTCATTGTTGTTGAATTTTAAAAGGTTCAAACAGGTTTTATTAAGGTTCATACTATTGAGTTAAAAGTGGTCATTGAAGTTTCATTTTGCCAAAGTTTATCATCATAGATTTTTGTTGTTTTTGAAGGTTTTGCATTTATCATGCTCTAAGGTTGAATGTTGAAATTCTCTTTTGAGCGTTGCTATAGAGCAACGAAGGAGGGGATTATGTAGGAATTTGCAACATTTATGTTATCATTTTAAAAGAAGTTAGTACAAAGTTTTGAGACAAGCAGAAAAGCCACACAGGCCAGAATGACCTTAGCACACAAACTGCAACAACAACAGCTGTTGTAAGCACAGCAGAACATAGGGACACTATTGCAACATCTTGCTACGAATAGACTATAATCTATTAGAAGCAGCTAGGTTCTAATATGGCCAGATATTAGATCTGTTACAGACACACACATACACACTCACATGCACACTCTCACACAGACAGACACATGCACACAGACACACACACACAACTGCCTGATAAAAGGCATAGAGCCTGGCCTCAAGGCGCGCTCACTCGCCCGAGAAAGATGGCTGCTGTTGGGGTTCCCCTTTTCCCCAAGTTGAGGATAGGCTAGGTATATAGGATAAGATAAGATCTAACAAGATCTTTTGTAATGTATAGGTAACATCTGTGAGATAGTAGGAGCTGTGTCTACTAGCTTGTAACCTTGATGTCAACCTTTAATAAAGTGAACCTGTTAAGATCTGATCCTCTGCTCTCCGCGTCTCCCTTGCCTGGTAAAGTCTGTCCTCCTAGTATCAAATGTCGTGGAATCAATGGCCCACTCGGCCACCGTAATATCTCATTATTCCACCTCATTGTAGTGCCCAGCGGCAGCAAATATTGGCAGACAGTCCAACATTATGCGCAAGTGCATCTTCCAAGATCCGGTACGATCTGCTTTGATCAGAGCTCGGGCTGTCTGCAGCATCTTCTGATAGTTTACCCACAGCCGGCTGGTTTTTGACCTTGTGCTAAGGTCTGCCCTCTTCGTGTCCACCTTTTCCTTGATTTGGTTTATCATATCTGATGCTGCAGCACTCTCCAAAGTTATTTCTTTCGTTACCATGGATGAGTACATCTCAAGGGACTTTGTGCTCGGATACTGATCTGTAACGGACGGGACATTGGACTTATTTTATCTTATAAACCACAAAAACCTGGAGGACATTATACAACACCTGAACTCCTCATCCTGTTGCCTTGACATTCTGCCCACAGGCTTCTTTAAAACAGTTTTTAGCTGTATGGCCTCAGATGTTCTACAAATTGTCAACATGTCCCTTCAGACAGGTGTATTCCCACAGGCCCTGAAAACAGCAGTCATCAAGCCACTCCTAAAAAAGAACAATCTAGATACATCACTCATGAAAAATTATAGGCCCATATCTAACCTACCATTTTTAAGTAAAATCATTGAAAAAGCTGTTTATCAACAGCTAAATAACTACTTAGCAATGAATAACTGCTTTGATGTCTTCCAGTCAGGATTTCGACAACACCACAGCACTGAGACTGCTCTGGTTAAGGTCCTCAATGACATCCATTTAAACACAGACAGTGGCAAAAGTTCTGTCTTAGTTTTACTGGATCTCAGTGCCGCCTTTGACACAGTTGACCACAGCATATTACTAGATCGACTAGCAAACTGGGTTGGACTTTCTGGAACTGTACTAAGCTGGTTTGAATCCTACTTAAAGGATAGAGACTACTATGTGTCAATAGGCAATTTCACATCTGAGCGGACACATATTGAATGTGGGGTCCCCCAAGGTTCCATTCTTGGCCCTCTTCTATTTAACATCTACATGCTCCCACTAGCTCAGATTATGAATAAGAACAAATTATGCTACCATAATTATGCAGACGACACACAAATTTACATAACCATATCACCAGGAGACTACAGTCCGATACAGGCACTGAGTAAGTGCATTGAACAAATCAATGATTGGATTTGCCAAAATTTCCTTCAATTAAACAACGATAAAACTGAAGTAATTGTCTTTGGTGCCAAAGATGAACAATTAAAAGTCAGCGCACAGCTTACATCCGTTATGTCACACCCCAAGCCAGAAATCTTGGTGTTGTTGTAGACTCCGACTTGAATTTCAAGAAACACATAAAATCAATTAATAAATCAGCCTACTACCACCTAAAAAACATATCAAGAATTAAAGGGCTTATGTCTCAGCAAGATTTAGAAAAACATATCCATGCATTTATCTTTAGTAGACTTGACTACTGTAACAGTGTCCTTGCTGGCCTTCCAAAAAAATCTATCAGACAGATTCAGCTAATTCAGAACGCTGCTGCTCGAGTCCTCACTAGGACCAAAAAAGTAGATTAGATCACATTACCCCAGTTCTGAGGTCTTTACACTGGCTTCCAGTCACTCAAAGAATTGATTTCAAAATACTGATGTTGGTTTATAAAGCACTAAATGGTTTAGGGCCAAAATACATTACTGATATGCCGATACGTTATGAACCGTCCAGAGCCCTTAGGTCGTCTGGGACAGGTCTACTTACAGTCCCTAGAGTTAGGACTAAACAAGGAGAAGCAGCTTTTAGTTATTATGCACCAAAAATCTGGAACAAACTCCCAGAGAACTTGAGGTCTGCTGCAACTCTCAGCTCTTTTAAATCGAGTCTGAAGACTTTTCTGTTTCCATTTTAACCTGCCATTTTCATTTTATTTGCTTTTCGAGTTTTCATTTTATTTGCTTCTTTTATTCACTTTTAAATGTTTTATAATGTGTTTTATGTATTCTAATCTTACAAATCCCTGTAAAGCACTTTGAGTGGCCTTGTGTCTGAATTTGTCATGATCCCGCTTGGGCCCCTTGGCCTTGTGTGTGTTTTCCCTTTCACCCTTGTCTTTGTGCTGAGCTAATTGTAGGGGTGGAGCCAGGTGTGCTGGAGTCAATCAACATCATTCACAGCTGCCTTCAATCCTCATCAACTGCTCTACATATACCCGGGCCTACCTTCCAGACACTGCCAGATTGTAGCTTCTGTTTTCATACAGTCAGTTCTCTTTCTTGCTCACCTGTTTACAGCTCCGCGTTTTTGCATTTTTTCCTGGTTAACCCCTGTTTCTCTGCCACAGTTCTCCCAGCCTGACTCCAGCCACCAGCTCCAGCCCTAGCTCTCCAGCACTACTCCTCGGACCCCTCCTGCCTGCCTGCTCTAGCCTGCTCCCACTCAGCCCCCCTGGACTTGCCCCGTTGCTCTCTCCCTGGACCCCCATGCCAGCCAATTCCCCTCCCCGTGTCACGGTCCTAACACCCTGCTGGTTTCTCCTGAAATAAATCATCTTTTACTTATACTGTCTCCGCGCCTGTGTCCTCCAGACCCAACCGTTACAATTGTGCTATATAAATAAACTTGCCTTGCCTTGCCTTAATATCACTTTTGATCAGTCGCGCAGCTGTTCGAATGATCGCTTGTTTTTGGGATTCTTCATCCTTTTCTTGTTTGCTGAAATAAGATCTTAGTATTTGTGATGTCTTCTCTCTCACGGCCATAGTACTCCCTCCTACCTTTCACAGTAAAATCCCATTGATCTGCACGATTGTCACAACACCCAAGAATGGACTCTGCAAGTGTATCAGTCTTAACACTACTTGTGTCTTTACTTCCCTCTGTTAACGTAGTCCCACAGAAGAGACAATCGTTTTGGCTGTTAAAAGGACCAGTTGCTACTCTGGCACTTCTTTTTGGCGGCTGAGCTTTGTTCTCCTGTTGGATTTTAATGTCCTTTTTATTTACGTACTTCTTTCGACATTTTGAGTGTACTATTTCACCAGCGGAAATGTGTACATTGTCGTCTCTTTGTACACTTGCATTGTTGATTCCATCAGCTTCCTTCTGATGAACCTCAACCACATCAGAGCCATCTCTTAAATTTTTACAGCAAATGGGGCAAGTTTCTCTGTTTACAACAAGACTCATGGTCAAATGTGGGGGGGGAGGGGGTTAAGTACTTAAGGATGGCTTGTGTTTGAGCAAAAATAGTTACACTGTACTGCCAAGAACATTTTTGTGAAGAAGGACGCTCAATTTAGGTATGCGAATTGCCAGGCAAATTTGCATCTGTGTTAGAATGTATTTGCCGGAGACGTTAGTTTGAAGTAACGGGCATATGAGATGAAAAGTGTGTTTTAAGTAGTGAAGGATGAATTTTGTAACAGTAATATAAGGCTGCAACTAACGATTATATTGATAATCGATTATCAACAATTATTAATCGATTAGTGGTTTGGGCCGTAAAATGTCAGAAAATTGAGAAAAATGTTAATCAGTTTTCCAAAGCCCATGTTGACGTCCTCAAATGTATTGTTACATCCAAAACACAAATATGTTTCAGTTTACTGCCATAAGAGGTGAAGCGATCTCGACTTCCAAAGTCTGACCTTCAATGAAAAGTTAGTTTTTAAGTTCATTAGTTATGACCTATTAAACTAGTATTAACCAACTTGTAACACAATGCTTTAAGTACTCATAAAGAAACTCCCATTACCCTCACGGTCTCTGCTGAGTGGTGAACCCGGGACTCCGCGGTGAGTGCGCCGAATCTTAACCACTAGACTACCAGGGTTTCTTCTTTAAATATAAAAATTGTTCTACTTAAACCCACCGTGTTCAGCGTTTTACTTCATCAAAACTTATTCATCTATATAATGAATCCTGTTTAGGTACGAAATGCAACACTTTATATTTGATTCAGATAATCATTCACCACTTTTAGGCAGAAGATATCCTTCACAAGTTATTTATTTCAGTTTTATGCAGCCTATGCTTTTTAACCCCGTTTCCTAAAAACAGAACATATATACTATTTCAAGATTTAAAACGCCTGCGTTAAATCCGGGAAGGAATCAGAGCATATTCTCTCCTTACAGAGAGGTTAGTTTTATGAGGTTGTGTGTGTTTTAAATCAGTAATGTGCCGTAGTGTGGAGTCAGTGTACTTACCTCCCGGGGGTGAAACGATCTCTTTGAAGAAAAAACCCTAAAGTCCTTCTGTTCCAACTATAAACTAATTCAAACTGAGGCTTTACAACATTTAAGGGATTTTATTTACAAAATACAAGAGAGTATAGAAATATTACATAAAAATGGACAAGAAAGGAAATGAAAAGAGGTTATTGGCCTATAAACTCATCAAATGGAGTATTTGCTCATTATCCCCTAGTAGATGTTTTCTTGGTATTTTTCACAATTTTTCAAAGCCCAAGATCAGAGTTATTGCATGCTCTCCGATTTTAAACTTGCGCTCTAGCCCTAAATAAAATACATCCCGCTAAGTCTGTAAAAATGGTGAGGACTTAAAGAAAGTTTCCATTAACCTTCGTTAATTCCATCCCCATTCTATCAGACCCCTATGCTAATAATCCCCACCTAAAGTTTTAGAATTTTACCAAGTCATCTGTGTTTCAAGAGTTTTAAAGAAGTGTTTTAAAAGACTCTGCCTCTAAGTTCTTCGAAGTCCAATCTTTCAGAGTATTTCGGACTCACAAAGTTTTTCTAAGTTTTTCTTCTGCCTCCATGGTTGAAGACAGATAGAGTCTGCTGGAACAGAGTAGTGCCTGCAAAAAGTGGCCCAAAAAAGTCTTGTCCTGCTTCAAACAGGCTCTTATATAGTGAACTGAAAACCAATGAGACTTGGGAGCGAGAGGAGTGAAAAAGGCACAGCTGTGTGGGGGAACCCCGGTAGCCTCCTCCCTCTACTCCTTACTACTGTATGGCCATATAAGGTCCTTCCCCCTACTTACTTCCTATGGCCCTAGGGCACCTGCTCGGGGGAGCCAGGTAGCCCCCCTTCTCTCTGGCCATCACGGGGACCCCGGTGGCCCCCTTCCTCTACTCCTTCCTATGACCCCAGGGCACCTGCACGGGGGAGCCAGGTAGCCCCCCTCCTATGGTCAGCTTTTACCCTGATGATCAGTCACACTCTATTCTGTTTCATTAAAAATATCCTACTTTTACCTATGACAAAAAGATATACAAATGTCACAAGATATGCACAAGTAATAAGTTGCATCAAGGTCACCTCACTCAACAGAGGATTAAAGAAACCAGAAAATATTCAAAGTTGAGAAGCTGAAAACATTGAATTTCGAATTTTTTTTATTGAAATTAATTGGATAATTTATCAATTATTCAATTAATCCTAGCAGCTCTAGAGCAAAATGGTTTACACTGCACTGCCAAGAACATTTCTGTGAAGAAGGACGGTCAATTTAGGTTTGCGAAGTTATTAATTTGCCAGTTAAAATATTTAAAGTAAGCTGAAAACAGTGAATTTGGAATTTTTTTATTAAAAAAAGATACTTGAAATTATTAATCGATTGTCAAAATAGTTGGCGATTAATTTGATAATCTATAAATAATCAATTATTCGATAAATCCTAGCAGCTCAAGAGCAAATAGAATAGAGAAAATATTTACACTGCACTGCCAAGAACATTTCTTCGAAGGATGGTCAATTTGGGTTTGCGAAGTTATTAATCCGCCCAGTTACTTCAATCGGCCAATCAGAGAGCCCGACCTGTTGCCAGGCAAATTTGCGTCTTTGTAAGAATGTACTAGCTGGAGACGTAAGTTTGAAAAGTAACGGGCATACAAGACTTTAAGTTACTTTTGGGTGCAATAACGTTAACATTTTGTTTTAGCAAAAAAAAAATGGTATGTGCCCAAAAACACGTACTAGGAGTTACATGACTAAATCGTTTACACCTCTAGTTCACCCCAAGCGAAGATAAAACCTTACAGTAATCTCACAAAATCATGTATTCCATAAGTTTGTAATCATGTCAGTGCAATTTAGACAAGTCCAATGGATTCATAGACCCATAAAACATGGGGTTAGATACCAAAATTACTTGGCTAGGTCAAATAATGAAGGAGATAGGATATTTAGGGGCTTCCTGCCCATCTCGGGCGCCATCTTGAAAATGACACCTTTCTAGTGGTCAAATTTTGGTAGACTTTTAGTATGTTATTAAGGACACCTAGTACTACATAAAACAGCTGAAAAACCTTTTGTTAGAATTTTTTTAGGGTTAGGTGTTTTTTTTCCATATATGCAGCCGCCTACTACAGAAATGAACAACTGCTTATCTATCTATCTATAAAGCAAGAAACGTCTGTCTGTCTGTGTGTCTGTGGCTCGCATATCTCTCTGAGTTTTGGTCAGATCGGCATGAGCTTCCGGATATTGCTTAAACACAGCACGAAGGTGTGCATCCTTCATCCTTCATTTTGAAGTTGTAGAAGTTATCATATTTATATCATGCTGGCGAATAGTAGCTTACGTGCGCACAGAGCCGACTAAACCCCGCCTCCCTCTGACGAGCGGGACACACACACACAGCAGACCGACACAGCCTTACTTCCTCAACAACTCCTCATCTGCTCCACCTGTCCCTCTGACGAGCGACACACACACACACACACACACACACACACACACACACACACACACACACACACACACACACACACACACACACACACACACACACACACACACACACACACACACACACACACACACACACACACACACACACACACACACACACACACACACACACACACACACACACACACACACACACACACACACACACACACACACACACACAGCAGACCGACACAGCCTTACTTCCTCAACAACTCCTCATCAACTCCTCATCTGCTCCACCTGTCCGCTTTAGTGGTAAAGACTGCACTTCACGCTATTTTCACTATAATAATACAGCACGGTCTCGGATGCTTCCACAAAATGTTTTATATCCGTTTAAAATCTAAACTGAAAGCCCGAGCGCGAGCGCGCGCACACAAGTCCCCCCCCCCCACACACACACACACACACACACTGCTGCCTGCTACTGACACAGTAACGTTAATTGACAGTTATCCAAACTCTGTCTTATCTTTCAAATACCTAACAGTAGCCTGATGGTAATGGGGTTGACCATGGTGTCATGGCGTGCAGCATAGCCTCCTTTTATACACAGTGCAGCCATTTACTATATAGGCAACTGATTGTAAGTTTGAGTGTATTGTGCAGTATGGATGGCAGTTTGCAAGGTACCATAATATCAGATTGTATAGGTAACACCTGTACAGCTCGATTCTTCTTTAGGATTCAACACTTAATTAACACACTTTCTGTTTCATTTCACTGAACAAAACACATGGAATTAGTTTGTGGTTATCTTTACACAATAAACTAAGGAATGTTGCCCTACTCTATAGCCAACTTCTACAAAGTAAGTTACTGATAATAACCTTCAACAGTGTAAAATTAGCCATCACTGATAGCAGCCAAATGTCTAATATGTTTCTTTGTTTACCTGCTTCCTACGGGCACTGCACTAGTTTGAATAAAACAGACAACTGACCTTACAGTTGTAACTTTTTAAAGTTCCTTTTTGGATGGGGGGCTGTTGTGAGATTATTGTGGACAATTAGGCCTACTGTGATGCGATAGCCTATAATTAATTAATGATTATTAATAGCCTATTTGCTTGATTTCTTTTTAAATACAGAGGTTATTGGTCGTTTTGGAACATGTATTTCCCAATTTAAAACATAAAAATAAAGAAGCATTGAAAATTCAGAAAACAAATCTTGTATCTACATTAGCATGCTGTTTTACAAATCACTAAACAGTTGAAATAATAAATACAATGTGTTTTCCCCTTAAAATGATTAAATACATTTCTCCAAAGGTCAAAGACAGTAACAGTGTGGCACTTCTGTAAACTTAGGCCTAATGAAAGGTGCCTGGGCCATCACTCTCATGCATTCTTCAAACTTTTCTCTGCGATGTCTGAGCTGATAGGTTGTGTTGCCACGGTGATATGGAGTCTTAAAGTGCTTTCTTTCAGTTCAGCTAAATATCCCCATAGAACCGTGATGCGTTTATTATCGCCACCAGTTTAGTGACGACTTTCTTCTGCTCGTTTACTCTCCCGCGTGCATGCCGTAGTCACGCATGGCCGCAAGCAGAGCCGCAGAGCAGCACACACACACACACACACACACACACACCAGCTAATAGAGAAACCCTTTGAGACACGTGAACATTTATTTACCGCAAATCGCGGCCCTTCGCGCAGTTTTGACCATGGGAAGAGGTGCATTTACCGTTTTAAGATTTTTAACATGTAAAAAAAACTACTACCGGTAGCTCGCAATCAACGTGTTGGAGACCCCTGGTCTAGAACAATGTTACATCTATATCTATGCACTAGTATGCGTATGTGTATGTGTGAGTGTATGTAGGTGTGATGGTGTCAGTGAGTGAGTGAGCGGATGTGGGTGTGTGTGTATGTGTGTGTGTGTGGATGTGTGAAAAAGAGTAGGAAAAGTAGGGGGGGAGTTCCCACGTGATTTATGACTCGAGGGGGAGTCAAAACGCACGGGGAGCTAGTGAGTAGATCAGTGAGACTAGTGGGCGTGTAAATAGACCTCTACCAAAGGTAAAGGGAGGGGCGAAAGGCCCAAAAGGCTAGTGGGGGTAAAATAGGCTATTCTACCTCCAACCGATAGGGGGAAATAACGACCACGAGTACTCAAAATGGCGCTTAACTCAGAACAAAGGCACAAAGAAGGGGGAAGGTAGAATAACGCGGGAGGATTTAAAATCACCCCGCACCCCTTTAAACTGAGATTATCACCGATCCTTACACAAGTTCTATCTGTTCAAGATTACGAAAAGGGGAATCTAACGTGTGTATGAATGTAGGAAAGGGAGAGAAGGAAAAACCACGCTTGAGCGCGGCCCAAATTCAGGCTCCGGACGCTTGGCGGTCGGGGCTGACTTCTGCTGTTTTCAGGTCGCAGGGAAAAGCACAGCTGAATCTGCGCAGGAGGCTGCGAGAGGGGACGAATCACTCGGCTTCAAGATGAATAATGGAAAATCACTGCGGCCGCTGATGAAAGCTTTTGTAGAAAAAAGTGGTGGTTGTTGTAGGACAGAAGAGAATCCTGTGAGTTGTACGCTTCTTTTCTCTATATATCCAGCAGACCAGCCGGAACAGAGAGGGTGAACAAACGTGGGGGCGCTTTTATAGGACGTGTAGGGGTCCTTCAACCGTGTTTCAATCCGGCGCTTTAAAGGCCAGGACACACCAGTCCGACTACCCGAAAATGGTGACTGCCGATTCAGGGAGCTCCAGTCTTCCCGTCGCGGCCGAAAAAGTGCAAAGAACACACCAAACCGACTGTTGCCTTTCCGTACGCTCTGCGCTTGTGCGGGACATAATGTCTCCATAACAGCAGGCGGCGCCAATCTGTATTGTGGCCCGAAAAAATACGGAAGCCGGAAATGATGGGACGGCTCTCTAGACCATAAATATAGATAGAAATACGTATTTATATTTATGGACCATAAAGAGCACCATTTTTAGCAAATGTGTCGAGCATGGTGTCGAGCAGTCAACAAGGGTTGATGCATGCGAGTACTCGCTGAACGAAACATGTTCAATCGGCTCAAAAGAAGCCCGACGACATCAACTACGACCGATTTCACGGCACACACCAAACAGATTCGTGTCTCCGTCCCCTCGAAACTCTATGGCGGCGATTATCGGGCCGGTGAGTCCTGGCCTTAAAAGGCACCTGAAAAGGTGAGGGCGCACCGCAGTGTTTGGCCACCGGGTGACGGCAGAGTTGTCCATGTATGTAAATTAGTTAAAAATCAGTCAGCATTTGCTCATTGCTAGCATGTGTTTAGTGAAATCCAATCACATTCATACTAGGTTTTCCCACATGCCATCCACCACCTCAAACTCTTCGTATTATGTTTTAGTATTTCCTATTTTTGATTTCAAAGATGTGTTGTTTTCTCTGTCACACTTTGTTCCTGAAAGATTATAAATTGATGCGTGCTGGTGCTCTACACTGAAGAAACAAACACTGCCCGGCCCAAAAAAAAGTCACACACTCAAAAGTCACACACTCAAATATCTTGTTGGACCATCTTGTCACCGTAGCACATTTTGACAAGCTTTATTTGGCACATAAGGTTGCTGAACTTAACCCTGACCAAATTAAGCAACCCCAGATCATACTGTACACTGCCACACAGGCTTGTAGGCACTAGACATGATGGGAGCATCACTTCATCCACCTCTCTTCTTACCCTGATGCACCCATCACTCTGGAACAGGGTCAACCTGGTCTCATCAGACCACACAACCTTTGTCCATTGCTCCAGAGTCCAATCTGTATGCTCCCTGGCAAATTGAAGCATTTTATCTACAGCCCCACTGATAAGTGGTTTTCTTAAGGCTGCACATCTGCATTGTCCATATCCCTTATGTTCTCTTTGCATTGTGCCTGTGTAAATGCTCTTACTTTCACTACTAAACATAGCCGGATGTTCTACTTTTGACATTTTAAATTTTGATTCCACGTTATTTTAAAGCATCAACTCATTGCAATCATGTGTGTGTGCTGACTGGCATTAGTTGATGCAGTGTCACTAACCACTCTCACGGAGCCGAAAAGAGTCCGGTGCCCTCACACTTTCAATAGGCTACATGGACATGCACTATATTGCGTCCTATTCATTTGACTCTTTGACGGCACGCGCTAGAAAACAGCTTTGCGACAGCTGGCGTTGTAAAAATACTACCGCTTTTGTCCAAAGGGGCCGCCAACGGACAAAGTTACTCGTAGTGGCTTTAAGTGATCTCACATCTAGTGGAGGTCCTGGGAAAGTTGTAAATGCGCTTCATTTAGCGGAGAATATCTCAACTGTTATAGACTTATATGACCCCAGTGAACAACGTGGGATGTGTGACAAAATCTCTATCCCGGGCGAAAGTCCTGAAAATGACCACAACAGGTTACACTAGTAGCACACTACGTGGTGAATGGGACTTTTTTTTTCCTGATAGATATCCTCATACTTTTTTACCAGATTAATCTTCATATTATGAGAAATACTTTTTGTATTACACTTAGTCTAAAACATTTAATAATTGCTGTTTGTCTATTTATGTTATTTTCTACCTCGTACTGCTTTTTATAGTATTTATTAAAATTATTTTTTACCGCGAACTGGAACTGTAAACTAAATTGCCCTTCTTGGGATAAATAAAGCTTTTTCTGATTCCGATTCTAAAATATGCAAATTAGGCAATATCTCATTCAATATGCGTACATACAGTACGTAATAGGTTGACTGTTTTTTAGCCACTTTCATTATATATCAAATCAGAATGTTTACATTCTTCTATGACCTTATAATCATTGTCATTGTGAACATTGTGATCCCCTCAGAAAATCTGTAACTTCAAGGGTTTATATGTACGCATATTTAATGAGATATTGGCAAATTTGAATATTATATTACATTTTTTAGACAAAGTGTAATACAAAAAGTATTTCTCTTAATATGAAGATTAATCTTGTAGAAGTATGAGGATATCTATAACGGGGGAAAAAGTCCAATTCACCACGTAGTGTGATACTAGTGTAACCTGTTGTGGTCATTTTCAGGACTTTCGTCCCGGGTAGAGATTTTGTCACACATCCCATGTTGTTCAATGGGGTCATATTAGTCTATACCAGTTGAGATATTCTCCGCTAACTGAAGTGCATACAAATCGTATCCAGGACCTCAACTAAAGGGTTTATACACTCAACAAAAATATAAACGCAACACTTTTGTTTTACCATTTCTCTCAAACATTGTTAACAAATCTGTCTAAATGTGTGATAGTGAGCACTTCTGCTTTGCTGAGATAATCCATCCCACCTCACAGGTGTGCCACATCAAGATGCTGATCTGACATCATGATTAGTGCACAGGTGTGCCTTAGACTGTCCACAATAAAAGGCCACCCTGAAATGTGCAGTTTTGTCTCACAGCAAAATGCCACAGATGCCACAAGCATTGAGGGAGCGTGCAATTGGCATGCTGACAGCAGGAATGTCAACCAGATCTGTTGCTTGTGCATTGAATGTTCATTTCTCCACCATAAGCCGTCTCCAGCAACTTCGCACAGCCATTGAAGAGGAGTGGACCAACATTCCACAGGCCACAATTGACAATCTGATAAACTCTATGCGAAGAAGATGTGTTGCACTGCATGAGGCAAATGGTGGTCACACCAGATACTGACTGGTTCTGAGTCCCCAGACCCCCAATAAAGCAAAAAAATGCACATTTCAGAGTGGCCTTTTATTGTGGACAGTCTAAGGCACACCTGTGCACTAATCATGATGTCAGATCAGCATCTTGATGTGGCACACCTGTGAGGTGGGATGGATTATCTCAGCAAAGCAGAAGTGCTCACTATCACACATTTAGACAGATTTGTGAACAATGTTTGAGAGAAATGGTGCAATTGTGTATCTGGAATGAATTTTAGATCTTTAAGTCCATCTCATGAAAAATGGGAGCAAAAACAAAAGTGTTGCGTTTATATTTTTGTTGAGTGTATGTAGGCTACGCATATTTAATGAGATATTGCCTCATTTGCATATTTTATTAAATGTTTTAGACAAAGTGTAATACAAAAAGTATTTCTCTTAATATGAAGATTAATCTGGTAGAAATGTATGAGAATATCTATAAAGGAAGAAAAAAAGTCCCATTCACCACGTAGTGCAGTGTTACATGGTATCTGCACATTTTTAAAGTTCAAATTTAAAGACATTTAAGACCTTTTTAAGACCTCTAAAATGAAAAAATAATACCAATACCGTGGTAACAGAAATCGACAAACTACACAGTACTCCGTAAAGGGTTGCATTAAATCTGACTAACACATATTCAATGCACTTTAGCTAACAACTGCTGTCTAATTACAGAAAATAAAAAATGTTCAGCATTCTGAATGAAGACAATGTCCCCCCGCACTTACCATCAAATATAAGAGATCACTGTAAAGGCAACCTGAAAACCCATCATTACCACATTTTCAACCTATTATAGAACTGTATCAATTGGTTTACATTTTCTGATTAATCGAGTAACAAGAACAGTTTAATCAATTTAGAAAATATGTGTTAGGTGCAGCATACAATATTTTAATTAGGCTAAATTAAAAATGGGATATTTTTTGGGGAAGAATAATCCGAATGTTCTTCATATTTTAATTCCTTATTCAATAAATAACAAACTTAGTCCATTAACTTTTTTTTTTCAGAACTTATGGCAGAAACTATTTAAAAATTGGTTCCACAGGTCAAGGGAGGTTTTTGCAATTTCAAAATCGTATGTATGTTGGCCTTGCCACCTGTAGATTTACATCCATGCTCACGGGACCTGCGGTAATTTGGGCAAAGTAATTTGTTCTTCATACAGTATTGTTGCAGGCATTCAGGTTAATAAACCGCGGGTAATAGGGTTGTACCGATTGGCAAAGGAAACGTAGGCTACTATCTGCGATTGATGGAAGGATCGGCAATAGCTTTTATCTAGCTGTCAGAAAGGGAGTGCAGAGTGGAGAGAAAGAAAGCGACGGAAAGAGAGACAAGCAGTGAGATAGAGACCCGCGTGTCACTCCATGAGCTAAGTCAACGCGACCTGAATGAGCTGAATGAACGTCTGATGAGCAACTATTTATAAATATAGATAAATAAACATGTTTACTAAACACAATCAACGTGTTGTGTGATTTGCGACAGTAGCCTACCTATATCATCAGCGGGTGGGTGATTGCGCACCTACAAGCAGCGGCAGTGTGTGGTCGCGGGGTGAAAAAAGCCAGCCAGTCGTCCTCCCTCCACCTCTCACTGAATTTATAATAGTTTGGCATGCATTCCGCCCGATTCCGCCGCGTTCTTCTCTCCTTTTTTGCTCTACCGCGGCCGACTTCAAATTCGAAAGCAGGGAACACACATTCTTCTTCTACTTTTTAAATGCGGTACCCAGCCTCACACGGCCGTACTGCCTCTAGCGTATGTGTCGGACTTGCCGGATATCTTTGAAGTATATAAAACACAGATAAAATAAAAACATAGAAATCTAACAATTAAACTAGAAAACTAGAAAGAAACACATAAGGCAAGCTCATTAATTCTGCCCCCGATTAAATTTAATGCCGCCCACCCAATAATTCCAGACTTTTTAAGACATTTAAGGCCTTGAATATTGAAACTTAAATTTAATGACTTTTAATGCTTTTCAAGATCCGCGGCAACCCTGTGTTACTCATTGCGCGGCTCGCGAGCCGCATGCGGCTCGCCAAGCTTCTATTTGCGGCTCGCATGGCAGTAAAAAAATACTGTGTTATGATCATGCAATTAAAACAGATATTTCATAAAACCATTAAAAACAAGCAGATTTATAACATTAAACCTGTTAAACTAACGTGGCTGCTCTCTTACAAATAAGTATTAAAATAATAAGTCAACAGCGGCATTACAAGGTGGAAATACAGACTAGAAAATATATTTAAACTTGCTCAACCTCAGCCCTACTCAGACTGACAGCGTGGTTGCCAGATTTTCGGTTTTCATGCATTACAAGGGAGAACGTGCTCTTGGGTGGATTGGGCTACTGTGGGCAAAAAATAATAACTCACGGCCAACAAAAATATGTTATGCATACCGTCTATCACAAGCATGCTCACAAATATTAAATAATTTGCAAAAAATAGGTCTCGTTTTATATCGCTAAATTGGACATTTAAATTGGAGGATACTAACAACCTGGCAACCATACGCACGGTACCGCAACAACGCTAGCTTGGATGCGATTTCAACATTTCATGCTGGCTATTTAACTGGTGTTATAAGGACTAAGATTGACTGAACATGTGCTGAAAATTTATAGATTTCTAGCCATAACCAGTTGGGCACCAGGTGGACAGATACAGAGCTCCACAAACGAGGAAAATGAAGTGTTTTGGCTAAACTGCATATTGTATGTTCACTTTGATCAGGCAGGGTTCCCAATGTCTATGAATTATTCCAGAAAAATAATCGGCTGCTAAACAGCTCACACAGGACACAGTTGAATTAGCCTCTTAATTTTCCTCTCATAGTGCACCAGATTGATGCATTTACCTTTGAAAGGTAAAAAAAAAAATTTATTCCAGGGGGGTATTATATGAACACACCCATTTTGATTGATAATATGACATTCATAATTTGTTTTACAAATATTTGAATAAAAAGTAGGATAATAATTTATTCTTCAATATCTTCCATGTAATGTGACCCAGTGTCTTCAAATCATTCCAGATAATAGTACACATTCACACAGTTCTTCATTTTCCTCCAAAAGTGCACCAGATTGATGCATTCTGGGTTAAAAAGTACCACATTTCCCCCCCCCCCCCCCCCCCTAAGGACTGGGTTCCCTCTGTCTCACAAAATTCTGTGGGAAACACTGGTTCATGAATTACATATTAATTAGCAGGCATGCAAATGTATGACTGGATTTATAGCTTTTGATACTCTGCGGTAAAAATGGCTCTCCTGTTGACTTTGACCTGTAAGTGCGGCTCTCCTGAAAAAAAATAGTGAATACCACTGACGTAGTGTGATACTAGTGTCACCTGTTGTGGTCATTTTCAGAACTTTCGCCCCGGATAGAGATTTTGTCACACATCCCACGTTGTTCACTGGGGTCATATTAGGTCATAGTCTATAACAGTTGAGATATTATCCGCTAAATGAAGCGCATACAAATCTTACCCAGCACCTAGACTAATCATGATCATTGACGATTTTTTTCCGACCTCATTTCTTCCTCAAAGATGACGGTTCACCACTATCTATCCAGGTTTTAATAATGCGGAAATATATTAATCACTGCAGTTTTTGACCGATGGAGGACTCTTAACTATTTGCTTAGTAAAATGCAGGTGGTGACTCTTTTTTGGGCCGGGCAGTGCATAAACGCAACTCCATCCATCCATCCATTGTCCTTCGCTTATCTGGGGTCGGGTCGTGTGGTAACATATCCAGCAGGGGACCCCAACCTCTTCTTTCTTGGGATCCTGAGTTGTTCCCAGGCCAGTGTGGAGATATAATATATCCATCTAGTCATGGGTCTTCCCCGGGGTCTCGTCCCAGCTAGGTAGGCGCCTAGGGGGCATCCTTACCAGACAACCCCGAACCACCTCAACTTGCTCTTTTCTATGCAAAGGAGTAGTGGCTTTACTCCTAGTATCTCACAGATGACTGAGCTTCTCATTATATATACATTACCTCCTCTGCTCGTCCCCATGCTCCCCCGTTGGAACAGTAAGACACTCATCCATGTGACCATGAAGGAGGCGCAGGACGTCCCCTCCTATCAGGAAGCCTGCACACAAGTGAGCACAAAGGGGACAAAGATGGATTACATTGGAGAAAAGCAAAAATTGGGGCAGAGAAAGAAAATAAGAAAGAAGGATTGGTAGAGAGTTATAGGAGAATAGTGCAGAGGACAGGAGGGAAAGACAGGGCAGCAACAGAAGAAGGTCACAGACAACACACCTACTTTGCCTACACTTTGCTGTATTCTCATTACCTGACTGTGCTTATCTGGATGCAGGGGAGCAGGGCAATGGCATTAAACCTAACATGGATTGATGTGGAAAGCTGGCGTATGGAAGAAACTCAGGAAGAGCTTGCTAACAAAATTATTTGGATTTAAGATAAGATAATACTTTATTGTCCGTTTTCACGGAAATTTGACTTGCAGTACAAGCTCCAACAATTATACATGAAAACATGACACTACATTAAAAACATAAACAACAACAATGAATAATAAATATGATGGGGGGTCCAGCCCTGCAAGAGTGGTCATAAATAATATGGGGTTAAAAGTCACTTCTTTGCCTTCCTGTGCTGATTCAGCAGTGATATTGACAAAGGCACAAATGAATGTTAGTATTTTACTTTTCTGCACACAGGAACCCTGTAGCGCCTCCCTAAGGGCAGGACCTGGTACTCCACATGTAACACATGGGCCGGGTCCAGACTGATCTTGCCAGCCAGTTTGACTGTGGGCCTGTTTTGTGTTTGGAAGAGTGGCCCACCAATTTGGAGCAGATTGATAGGAGCAGCATAATCCTAGCTTTAAGTTGCGCTGAAAGGGAACCAAACCAGATGGAGCCTCCGTTCTGTAGGATGGTTTCAATTGTGGCTTTGTAGAACAGAGACAGGACCTTGCTGCTAGCTCCAAATGACCTGAGCCTCCTTAAAAAGTATATTCTTTGCTGCACCTTGCTGCAGATGTAGTCCAGATGCTGGGTCCAGGATAGGGCACTGTCCATGTACACTCCCAGGTATTTGAATGATGAGTTTTGTTTTATGGTTTGGTTATGAATTGTTATTGGTGTGGTCAGTAGCGGCCTTAGCTATGTTTCAACCCATTCAATTGAATGGGGCCCCGCCCTCTGGGGGGCCCCCCCAACACATTTTTTTTGTTGATAAATAATTCTTGAGCATGCTACCGGGCCCAGGAGCCTCAGGGGGCCCTAAGCCAGAGATACTCATAGTAACTTTTCATGTTGCATTGTCAAAGAGCTCAGTCACTCATGTCAATAACAGGGTCCAAAAAGGAATAAGCCTAAATATAAGGAAATAAATCATCATGGGCCCCTCAACTAGTAGGGGAGAAATACAAAAGCATAAGAAAACAGCATTAGTAGCTCTGTCTAAGGGGCTTCATGATGAGCCTTTAGGGCCTCCACACACATACAGGAATACGATTTCAATGTGTAAATTCTATGCTGTTCACAAAAAGTAGCTATCCACCCTGTATCTGTTGAAATGAGTCTCTCCATCATAGAACATCGGTCTGCAGACCAATCTACTGTACTGTTTTTACAGTTGCAGAGTAAAGAGTGCTGCCTGATAAAGAAAAATCTGAAAAATAATGTTCCTGCTGCATCTCAGGATTTGATATAGCCTCTAAATTTTCCCCTCAAAGTGCACCAGATTGATGCATTTTAATTCAAAAGGCACAAATTTTCATCCAGGGAGGGATGACCCCGGAAACCCCAACAAGGACCAGGGTCCCTCCCACAGTATCCCTAAATCCTGTGGGAAACACTGACTTCCTTAATATGTTTTTAACATTAATTGTATATGTGCGGAAAAGTCAGTGTACCTGACTGGATAGGTAGGAGTGGGGGGGCCCTTTAAGAGTCTGCACCCAGTGGCCCATCATCTCATAAACCTCTACAATCTGTTTTGTTTTTGCGGGCAGCATGCACAAGCATGCACAAGAAAGATGCATAAAAAACAAAAAGTGGGGGGCCCCACACTAGGTCTTGAAACGGGCCCCCAGATCGTTAAGGCCGCCACTGGGTGTGGTGTTGCACTCATTTGAGGTGCCGAAAATGATCTCCTCCGTTTTGAGTGGATTGAGAATGAGGCCATTATGGTCGCACCACTTCACCATGTCATCCACCATATCAAGGTAAAGGTCAGCCCCCTCCCCCTCCTTCATCAGAGCTACCAGTGCGGTGTCATCGGAAAACTTGATGATGTGGCATACCGGTTTATCTTCGGAGCATCCAGATGTTTTGAGACCAGATGCATGAGAGTGGCAACAGCATCCTCAGTGCTGCGCTGTTGCCTGTATGCAAACTGGAAGGGCTCAAGTTTGTCCTGTACAGACTGAGAGAGCAGATGGGATAGGATTTTCTCCAATAACTTCATTAATACAGATGTTAGTGCCACAGGTCGGAAGTCATTGCACTCCTTGGGCATGATTTCTTTGGGAGGGGGATGATGTGTGATGTTTTCCAGGCCGTTGGGAATCCAGTGCACACTCACGTCTTACGCCTGTTTCCCTTTATAAATCGCAATCAGCTCCAAATGTGGCGCAGCCTTTGCGGGCTTCACGTAACGCCCATATTTACCAATAAATTGTCTTTTAAACACCCTAAATGAACAACATTTACTGAGTGAAAAAGGGCGATCATGGCAAACACCGACTGAAAGGGAAACGGAAAAATAGACTCCACGTGGTGTGGATCACTGTGGTCACGTCAAAGTTCCAGTTGGGAAGGTGGCGACCAGGGAACATGTAGTTTGGTGGTAAAGTTTGAGCGTAAAGGCGTCAGAGTGTCAGCGTGTGCCGATCTCTGTGAATGCTGCAGACTCGTAAAAAAGAAGCGATCCGACATAAAAGTGGACGCGAAAAAAATCATATCCTCACACAGCAGTGTTTGTGCCACGAGCGAGGACACTGAGACCCACCATGGGGGATTGTGGGAATTCCTCCTGGCGCAGTGATGGTGACGGAGGGTTAACAATTAACTTCACAGCCCCTTTAAAAACACAGTTACAACGTGCTTAAGAATAAAAAGAAAACGCCTTGATACAACAAACAAAAGCCTTAAATAATGTGCAAAATATGTGAAGATCAGTAGTTCTATGATTAAAATATGAAACTGTGCCTCCCTGTCTGCCTGACTGAGGCATCGAGAACAGCATCAGTGAAGCCTAACGCGCCCCACACACATCCTACCTCTACTGCGCGTCTACCTCGCGTCTGCGTCTGACTTTTGGTCACAGACTGTGAAATCAACGTAGAGCGAGCACACATCCAACCTCAGACGCACTGCTGAGGCACGTCGGAGGCACGTCTGCAGCGCCGCTCCCCTTCACCTCAGGAGGCTCGCCTATTTTTTTCTGAGAGCAGCGCGTCTCTCTCGCGTCTCTGTGCTTTAACTGATAGAGAAATACTCTGCTGACAGTCATACCAGCAGCATTCACTCTAGTTACACGTTTACCCGGTGTGTTTATTTCAAAATAAAACATCCCTCAGTCGTATACGCAAATAATCCCTTTATTTCACGATGTAATTGTGCAATCAAAATCCGAGGGATTCAAAACCTAATTTTCAATTAGTTCTGGCATTTCATTTTTGGATAAATGACACATATAGAGATCCAATATAGTGAAGAAATAAAAAAGATCATGATGAGCGCAACAGTTTTCCGTTGCTCTATCTGTGTCTACGGCCTTCTTCTTCCCCGACCACACCCCCCTCTCTCTCTCCCGTATAAATCAGTAAAGTGATTTTTGAAATACTCTGCTGAGAGTCATATTGACTTCATACTGGCAGCTTTCGCTGTAGTTTCACCATTTCCTGGTGTGTCCCCTTCAAAATAAAACTTCCAACAAGCAGCAGCAGCTGCTGAGACGTTGCATGTGTGTCCGAGAAAAGTCAGAGAGAGGCAGCAGTAAGGTAAGGCGACGCGCTCCAGAGGTAGACGCAGGATGTGTGTGGGGCGCGTAAGCGTCATTTGTAATCAGCTGTTCACCTTCATTTGATTGAGAATAGGTAGGCTACATTCATGCAGGTATTGTTTAATTACAGACTTTTTAATTTTTTTTTGCAATAACATATATCCATTTATATGATCCTGAATCGTGTTTTATATATTTTTTCACTCCATGGAGTGAAATCGATCAATCAGGGGAGTCTTCGTTAATTGTAAGAAGAGTTTTATCCGTATTTACAGAAGGAACTCCTTATATAAGTGACATGGCATGTAATATTTGGATTCATTTTACACACACTCATAGTTCCTCACGTTACATGATTCTGCCCACGGCGTCGCAGTTTCTCATTACTCCCGTTTCTGTGTGTACGCCTGGGTCAAAGTGTCCTAGCAGACTATGAGAGGCAGTATCCAGAGTGTGTCCAAATTCACACTATATATTAATTAAAAACAGGTTTTGGAAAAGTGACTATATTAAGTATTAGTGATGTGTAGTGGAAAAAACTTTGTGTGCAGGGTAAAATTGCGTTTGGCTGTGCTTTCAAAATAGTATACTATATTGGATTCACTCTGGTCTTATGCAATTTTGACAAGTGGAAAACAGAAAGAAAAAAAGATCCATAGACAGGTGTACCTTGTTCGACTTCACTGCCTGAACAGATGGGAGCCACGCTCCATAGTGTCTGCTGGAAGGCTGCATCAACATGGAGGCTGCCGTTACCATAGGACAGATGCTGCAGGAATACACAAGAGTCCATAATAATATATCAATTATCATTGAATATTTCCGGACATACCAGATCGAAATACACACAAACATTAAGGATTATAATGATTGTGAGCCTCGTATTTAGCTAGTCAGAAGACCATGGGTACACCAGAGAGTGCACAGTGCTCCCATTTGTTCGGACTATGCAATTTGACTGATGCATTCAATCAGATGTATTGCCTAGTAAGTTCACATATACAAGGAATTGGCTTTGTTCTGATGGTGCATAAAAATAACATAAAGAAGATAAGTAAAAGCAAGTTATAAACATTTTTGAATTGATAATAGAAAATGTATATAAAAAAAATTATAGAAGCTTTTTGTTCACTTTCACTGTTTGTCAAAAGCTATGGTGGGCCCCCTTTGTTTACATACCCCTTGTGTATTAACACCAGATTTTTTTTGCACACACACAGTATGGAAAAGTAGCGTACGGTGAGAAGATAGCCTTTGATTCTGACAAAAAAGTGATTTTGACAACAAGCATGCCTCAGAATCGCTGACTCCACATTTAAGAATTAAAAGGGAAAGGGAAACACACGAGAAAGACACAGTAAAGGCATAGACACACCGGGCCGATAATCGGGCTTCGGACATGGTCGGAGAGTCTGGAGGGGGCGGGGACATGAGTGTTTGGTCTGTTCGGTGACGTCGGCCGTCGTAGATGTCGTCGGACTTCTTTTCAGCCGATTCAACATGTTCAATTGGTGTCGGCCAGTCTTTCAGCCGGAGCAATCTGATTGGTGGAGGGCTCGCCCGTCTCTGCTCTGCCACGGCAGCGGAGCAGATATTAGTTTAACTTTTGTCAAACATGATTTAGGAAGCTATCGATAGAATCAGAGAATGTTCGGATTCTCATGTAGGGTTATCACAACACAACAGCACACAACATTAGATTGTCCGTGCATGACGTTTTCACGTTTTCAGAAATAGTCAAGGTAATTTGGGCGAGGAGCGGCCACAGGTATGTAGGTGTGTGTGTGTCTGTGTGTATGTCTGCAGCATGCATTCTCTCCGTTATGACAGCCTATGTTATGATAAGTCGGCTCGGTGTGTTCTTCGCACTTTTTTGACCGCGACAGGGAGACTTGAACGGACTGAATCGCCCGAATCCATTTTCTGGCGACAGTCGGTAGTCGGCTCGGTGTGTCTTCGCCTTAAGATTTGATCCCCCCTTTTCCAGAAACATGCTCCCAGACACAGCGGATACTGACCAGATATCTTTCAGAGGAGATGCTGACCAGGATGAGATCATCTCCCACTCTAACCTTCTCTCCCTCTGAACGCTGTTTGGATGCTGGATGGATGGTCCACCAGCATGCCTCACCTAAACACACACAGCAAGAACAGACACACAAAAAAGAAACAATAGCTCACCATAATAAAGAGTCACAATAGCTCACAAAGCAACCTCAGCCTGTGTACCACATTGGTAGCTTAGATTTGTGTTGCCACTGTTCTGCTTGTGCTGTTATCGGCATCATGTTTAAAGAAGCAGGTCACCGACAAGAACGGGACAGACATTGACTTTGCAGTGGCTTCTAGTTCTGAATTTGTTCTGACTGTATCCTGCTGGTAAAGTTACGCCCTAAAAGCCAAACACTCGCTCCCAAATAAATACCCTAAGTTGTGTCACACCACATCCGCTTCCATTCCAAGCCTCGTAGCGTGCTGCTCCTAAAGGTATGTAGATTTGCCACCGATAAACTTAAACCTGGTTTATATTACTGATCCCATGTACCTTTCAGATGGTCTACCTCTGGAGCGCATCGCTGTCCGTTACTGCTGCCTCTCTCGCTCCATAGAGTTTTCATAGATAATTCCCATTGCCTTTTTTTTTTTTTTGCCACATTTTCGCTTGTGGCAAGTTTAATTTTGAAAGGGACACACCAGGAAATGGTGAAACTACAGCCAAAGCTGCTGGTATGAAGTCAATATGACTGTCAACAGAGTATTTCTCTATCAGTTAAATCAGCGAGACCCAAGAGAATAGGCTCTGCCTCCTGATGTGAAGTGGAGAGGTAGGATGTGTGTTTCAGGGGTAAGCCCGTGTGTCCCGTGCTGAAGTTGCCAGCTGTATTATCGGCGTGAGGTTGCCCGCTTAACGTTGTGCACAGCCAAGGTACTTTTTTAGGGGGCCAAGCCCGAGAAGGGCATGGAACCCTGTTGTTTTTGCTGGATGTTTTATTATTCCTCCCCCTCCCTGCGTAAAACTGGTGCTGCAGCCCAAACCGTAAAGGGTTGGGACATGCCACTTGCATGACTAGATCCAGGTCTGTGCCTAGTACGCAGACAAAAAAATTCAGACATGCCGGCCACTAGGTGGCGCTACAACAAAGGAAAACACGTTTGGGGCCACAGCGAACATCCGACAGTCAAAAACTTTGGTTGCGTTCCGAATCGCATACTCTTTCTTTTTTAATCTAGTTAGGATGCAGTAGGTATACTATTGGGACATACTTTACTCTCTTATTTCATCATAACATTGCGCCTTGATCTTGCCTCTTGCTTTTATATCCGTTGCATCCCCGTTTGTTTTCATATGGAGGCTTCGTCGATGTGACGTCACTTCACGTGCGCACTGGATTGTGGGTCAGAATCGCCCAAATAGGATGCACTTTTCAACACTAACAATCTTGGCCGCATGAAGTAGGACATCCGGGTACTTCTAACCATCCTAAATCTGGCCACAAGAATCGGGACATCCTAAATCTTTTTTCTACATAATATATAGTAGAAAGTATGCGATTCGGAAGGCAACCTTTATATCCACAGATGCCCACAAGTCAGCTGCATCTTTTGAGATAGGCCACGCCCATTTGCGTCATGATACATTTTTCGCTACGTCGCAAAAACTGTGTCAGTCACCAAAACATACTCCTCCTACAGTTTTTGCCCGATTTGGACGAAACCAAAAGCATTATGCTCTACCGACTCCCACGAGCAAAAGTTGTATAAAGAATTGTTCCACGACCATCGGAAGACCAAACGGTAGAGCTTTAAAGATTCGAGCAAATCCCTTTAAAAAAAAAAAAAAACGATTTTCTTGAAACTCAAGGGACACTGTCATGGGGCATACCCGAGTCTATAAAAGTAAAATATGGCCAAGAAATTCCTATGTGGCCGGGACTTATAAAAAAAAAAAATTGTTTTTCAAAGTTGTTCCGGTTTCCGCCATTTTCAAAGTGTTTTGGTGGCAAATTCAAAAACTTGACATCCACTTGTTCGGTAATTTGAGCTGCAGCTTTCTACCTAGGCGGTTTTGCGAAATTTATCAATAGGGGGTGCCAAAACCACAAAAACTGTATATCTTGTAACAACAGCAAAGAAAACGTGTTTGGGGCTATAACTTCCACACCGAACATCCCACAGTCAAAAACTTTACATCCCCGGATTCTGTGAAGCGAGGGGCCGGCACTGCGGACGACGAAGCCCGTTCCCGAGTTGCGTGGGAGGCTTGGCCGTTCATACCTGCTTTCAGTTCTAGTCTTTATTTGATTTTGTCTCGTTCTTTGTCCCTGTCTTTGCTCCCCGCAGCCGAGCAAGCCACTGCTGCTTTATTTTTACCTTTTTCATTTTTACTATATTGTTTGCCTACTGATCAAATATTATTGTTTAATATTTAATTTTATGCACATAAGGCCAGTATTGGTAAAAGCTTTTGTTCTCACCAACCATATTGGTTGTTATAATAGCGTTACTTACCTCTTATCTTGCAAAGTGACAACAGATAAAGCCAGAATTACACAACACGTGGCTTTAATTTATTTACCGTGTGCTGTTTTTGCTGTGTTTTTGATTTGAGTGTGTTTAATTTACCTGGCACCTTGTTTATTTCATTTTAGCTTGCTGTTAAGCAGAGGTCCTGTTATCAATTAAACTGTCTATTTATTCGGCCTATGTGTTTGTGCAATATAACAGTTTTTAAAAATACTTTTTCTAAATTAAATTATTAGGAAAATAGAATAGATCTATCTAGATCTAGAATAGACCTCTCTGACTTTGAATTGTGGACTAACAGTATCTTACAAAAGTGAGTACACCCCTCATATTTCTTCAAATATTTCATTATATCTCTTCATGGGACTACACTGAAGAAATTACACTTTGATACAATGTTAAGTAGTCAGTGTACAGCTTATATAACAGTGACAATTTACGGTCCCTTTAAAAAAACTCAACACACAGCCATTAATGTCCAAAGTGCTGGCAACAAAAGTGAGTACACCCCTAAGTGTTTTGTGTGGCCACCATTATTTTCCAGCACTGCCTTAACCCTCTTGGGCATGGAGTTCACCAGAGCTTCACAGGTTGCCACTGGAATCCTTTTCCACTTATTCATGACGACATCAAGGAGTGGTGGATATTAGAGACCTTAAGGCCAGGACACACCAGCCCGATAATCGCGGTCATCAAAAAAAAAGACGAATCTGTTTGGTGTGTGCCGTGACGTCGGCCGACGTAGAGGTCGTCGGGCTTGTTTTGAGCCTGTCGGGCGGCCGACCGTCTTTCATTTGGAGCAATTTGATTGGTGGAGGGCTAGCGAATCAGTGAAGCCCGGAAGTGAGGCGGGTAGCACAAACAGCTAACAACAGCTAGCCATCGTTTTAATGTGTTTGTTCGTTTCGTTTTGAGAGTACTCACATGCATCAACCCTTGTTGACTGCTCGACACCATGCTCGACACTCTCTGCTAAAAATTGTGCTCTTATGGTCCATAAATATAAATACGTATTTCTATCTATGTTTATGCTCTAGAGAGATGTCCAATCATTTCCGGCTTTCGTATTTTTTCGGGCCACAATACAGATTAGCGCCGCCTGCTGTTGTGGAGACATTACGTCCCGCGAGCGTACGGAAAATAAACAGTCGTCTCGGTGTGTTCTTTGGCCGCAACGGGAAGACTGGAGCTTCCTGAAACGGCCGACTCCATTTTTTGCGTAGTCGGAACATGTCGGACTGGTGTGTCCTGGCCTTTACACTACTCCACCTTCCGTTTGAGGATGCCCCACAGATGCTCAATAGGGTTTAGGTCTGGATACATGCTTGGCCAGTCCATCACCTTTGCCCTCAGCTTCTTTAGCAAGGCAGTGGTCGTTTGGAGGTGTGATTGGGGTCGTTATCATGTTGGAATACTTCCATGCGACCCAGTTCCCTAAGGGAGGGGATCATGCTCTGCTTCAGTATGTCACAGTACATGTTGGCATTCAATGAACTGTAGCTCTCCAGTGCTGGCAACACTCATGCAGCCCCAGACCATGACACTCCCACCACCATGCTTGACTGTAAGACAAGACACATTTGTCTTTGTACTCCTCACCTGGTTGCCACCACACACGCTTGACACCATCTGAACCAAATAAGTTTATCTTGGTCTCATCAGACCACAGAGATGGTTCCAGTGATCCATGTCCTTAGTCTGCTTGTCTTTAGCAAACTGTTTGTGGGCTTTCTTGTGCATCATCTTTAGAATAGATTTCCTTCTGGGACGACAGCCATGCAGACCAGTATGATGCAGTGTGCGCCGTATGGTCTGAGCACTGACAGGCTGACCCCCTACCCCTTCAAGCCCTGCAGCAATGCTGGCAGCACTCATACATCTATTTTCCAAAGCATACCTCTGGATATGAGCACGTGCACTAAACCTTCGTAAACTCGGCTGCAGGGCAGTATTCCAACATGATAACGACCCCAAACACACCTCCAAGACGACCACTGCCTTGCTAAAGAAGCAAGGGGAAAAGGTGATGGACTGGCCAAGCATGTCTCCAGACCTAAACCCTATTGAGCATCTTTGGGGCATCCTCAAACGGAAGGTGGAGTAGCGTAAGGTCTCTAATATCCACAAGCTCTGTGATGTCGTCATGAATGAGTGGAAAAGGATTCCAGCGGCAACCTGTGAAGCTCTGGTGAACTCCATGCCAAAGAGGGTTAAGGCAGTGCTGGAAAATAATGGTGGCCACACAAAATATTGACACTTTGGGCCCAATTTGGACATTTTAACCTAGGGGTGTACTCACTTTTGTTGCAAGCACTTTGGACATTAATGGCTGTGTGTTGAGTTTTTTTTGAGGAGACAGTCAAGTTACATTGTTATATAAGCTGTACACTGACTACTTTGTATCAAAGTGTCATTTCTTCAGTGTTGTCCCATGAAAAGATATAATGAAATATTTGAAGAAATGTGAGGGGTGTACTCACTTTTTTGAGATACTGTAACTTGTTGTTGGAATCCAATGTGGTGTAAATTCACCTTTCTAGTCATGTAGTAACCCATTCTGAGTGCAAATACCATGGAGGTATTTTTTTTTACCCGGTCTCATAAAGTAAAGCACAGCTTGATATACCATCAACAGGATTTGATTGTGGCTTCCTTTTCCTGGTCAGGCACTGAGGTGTGGAGTCGTTGGTGTGCATCCTTTGTCAGCTGATTAACCCTTTGTCCAAACCAGAAGCACCTTATGGCGCTTGTCCACCGCACATGTAGCTCTACTCGACTCAACTCGACTTAGCTCAACTCGGTTTGGTTGCAGCACGGGTTGTTTTTTCACCGCAACTAGTACTTCCTGAACGTGGGCGGGGTCATCATACAAAGGGGCAGAAAGCCGACTCCGGAGCCAAGTAGCAAAGCAGAAATTATGAGCAGTTGTTGTAGGCTACTATTACCTGAACCAACCGCCAAAAATACGGATGGAAAATATTCAAGAAGTACCCCCCTTGTATCTGTTTGCTAAAAGAAGTAGAAAAATATTGCGACGGGCCATTGAAAGGGAGGATTGGTGTACAGTGAGTGACTCGGCCACTCAGTCAAATGCAGGGAATCCGGGATAATACATTCCTATGCTCGTAAATACGGGCATCATAAAGTTGATTGTTTTGTGCTTGTTTCAGGATACGTGTTTGCAAATGCACTGTTTGCAATGTCTCAGCCTGAATATTTTATTGAGGTAATCAGTGCAGTCCGATGCTTGTAATGTAATCGCTCGCTATAATTTCTGTCCCAGCTGGCTACTATAGGCTATTTCTCCTGATTTGGGAAAATCCTGACTGATCAGGGCACTTACTGTAGTTCATTTCACACACACTACGCAAACTGGACTAATAGCTGGGTGTTTATTCTATCTGGGTTAGCGTTTACCTTCCACAGGCCGATGGGCTGGTGGAGCGATTTAACAAAGCCCTTAATATACTACGTGACTTTGGGCACATGGATAGCCAAACAGCCATACAGGGATAAATGTTTACACCCTCTGTTGTTTGCAGTGAGGGAAGTCCCTCAGTCATTCATGGGATTTCCTCCTTTTGAACTCCTGTTTGGAGTTCAGACCACAAGACACTAGCCCCTTTTACACAGAGATTGCGGCATATTGACGGAACAACATCACTCCAATATGCCGGCTTTGCTTGCTTCTGTGTTATTTACACAGAACCAAGCAATGCCGGCCTGCTGGCGCATCAGTAGCCCCTTTTACACAGCGTTCCGGAATGAAAGAGGTGCTTGTAAACAGCGTCAGGTGTGATGAAAACATTTAGCGCCGCGCCGGTCAGCTGCTTTACAACAACACTGGCCGGTGAATTGAGAGCAGAAGTGTTGGAGCTTGCAGTAAGAGGGCCGTATTTTACTTTAACCAAACTGACAAAATCACTCCGCTCACTGCTTCACCTGTGTGTCTGTGTGTGTGTGTGTGTGTGTGTGTGTGTGACAGGTTGGCTGTGAGCGAGTCTCTTTGTGAGGGCAGCGATCTGCCAATCAGACATACACATACACACAGTGTGTGAAGTCACGTTACTGTAGACAGAAATAAAGTGTGGATATACGCTCAGACTTAGGATAATAATAGCGGCGGCGATCCGGTCGCAGCCTAGCTTAGCCTAGCCTAGCTTAGCCTAGCCTAGCTTTCCCATTGTACAACTTTCCCATGGGCAGAAATAGACTCATAAACTCTGCAAAATTAAGCGTGGGGGTTTGGATTGAGCAGCGGACCTTATGACCAGCTAGATTATACGCCGTTCCTTTTATTTGGTGATTTTTACGGGACATCAGGCCGCCGTGGTTAATGTTAAACACACGTCCTTCAACTGCTAACATGGTCGCATGTTTAGAACGTAGGCTATGGAACGTCAAACGCCCCCCTGTTCCGCAACAACAAGCTGGCCGCATTTATACAGCAGGGCGGAGGGCCAAAATTCCGGCATAAAGCCGGGAGGCTTTCACTGGCTGTGTAAAAGGGGCTACTGATTAAACAAGACTGGGAGGTGGGTCCAAGCAAAAGTAAGAGCCAAGTAAAGTACGTGCTTGACCTGCAAGCAAACCTCAATTCACAAGGGCAATTATCATGGGCCCAGGCCCAGCAACAATCGACATACTTTTTTTGCCGATGCTGTCGGAGTGACAGTGTGCAGTGAGAAAGACCGGCAGACAGATAGACAAAGAGAGGCAGAGAGGTCTTTATTTCATAATTTTGCTTTTTGTCTTAAAATTTTTCAAAATTCCCTCACAATAACTAGCTCAGCGATCGTCATTTTTTAGACTGACTCCAGCTGTCGGGGCCGTTGGGCCCACGAGCCGAGCCGAACAGCTGATCGGACCAGCTGTTTGAGACGGCGATGAAAACAAAAGTGAAACTGAAGGTGGAGCAGTTATAGTTAAATGAATAGGCTAAATATTGTAAACAAACACAGAGTGTTGTGTTATATGCGCGGTAACGCTTTATACTAAGGTTCTTGTAGTAAGCCTTAGTTAATAGGTAATAAGGACCTTATTAGATGCTTATTAACATTAATTTGTGTTAATAAGACTATATATAAGTGTTAATAATAACATAATAAACACGTTGACAGTGTGATTATAAGACTTTTATAAGCACTTATAAGAAACTTCTTAAGTTAACAATACATCTACTGATGCACAGGCTTGGACACATCATCAGTGTTGTATCCTGGAATCACTGGGTGTTTCGGGTCTTACAACAGACACCCTCCTCCAGGCGACCCGACCGAGGCTGATCAGACCCCGGTCTGTGTCCAAGCGGCATTCTACTGCCCCCACTGCTCTCCCCTCTTCAACCAGAGCCATCTGGAGGCTTTTTCCGCTGCCTCCACGTTGTTTCCTATGGCTCTTCTTCGGTTTGCACCTGTTATTCCCAGTGTGCCATAGGCTTTGCTCAGGGAATGACTGGCGAACCCCCGACTGCCCACTTCCACTGGCATACACCTGGTCTTCCACCTGTTTCTTCGACAATCCTCCACCAGCTCCTGGTACTTCTCCCTCTTTCTTTCTTGAGCCTCCTCCATCCTCTCCTCCCATGGAACTGTCAGCTCCAGCAAGACTAGTTGTTTTGTGGCCTCTGAGACCAAGATGATGTCAGGTCTCAATCTCGTCTGGGTGATGTGTGGTGGAATTTTCAGCTGCCTCTCCAGGTCAACTGTCATCACCCAGTCTCGGGCCATGGGGAGCAAACCAGCAGATCGGTTTCTTGGAGTTTTCTCCGGCCTTTGTCCTTCCTTGACAAAGTGAATGGTCTTAGTCGTGGCTTGAGTGTATCGACTGCCTTTGATCCCCTTGCTGATTGCTTCAGCGATGGACTTGAGGACCTGGTCGTGCCTCCATCGATACCGGCCCTCACCCAGCGCCTTGGAGCAACTGCTCAGGATGTGTTCCAGTGTCCCTATCTTTGAACACAGGGGGCATGCAGGTGTTTCTATTTTGCCCCATATGCACAGGTTGGATGGGCTCGGGAGGACATCATAGACCCCCTGAATCAAGAACTTGATCCTCTGGGGGTTCCACTGCCAGATATCCTTCCAGGTGACACGCCGCTCCATCGCCTGCTCCCACTTCATCCAGGCTCCCTGCTGCCGCATGGCCACTGCTCTGCTTGTTCGCTCTTCCTCCATTGAAGCTCGCACCTCCTCCTGCACCAACCTCTGCCTCTCCCTTCCGCTGGCAGAGTCATATCGGGCCGCTGCTCGGCTCCCAAGTCCGGCTCTGCCTTGCGCCACTGTTCCGAGGATGGCCTTGTGCTTCAGTCGAGTTTCTGCCTGCTGGACTGCATCTGCTGCCCTCCACTTCCTCCCTGTCTTCACAACAATCCCTGCCCCCGACACTTTGGCGTCTCTGGATCCTGAGTACTGCAGATGTTCCCGTGTCCGTGCCACGATGAACTCCTCCCTGACTGAGCTGAAGGGAAGCCTGAGCTTATTGGTGTTCCCGTACAGCCCAATGTTGCTTAGGCTGCGTGGCAATCCCAGCCATCTCCGTAAATAGCTGCTAACCCTTTGCTCAAATCCTTCCACCACAGTCATGGGGACCTCATAGATGAGCAGGGGCCAGAGGATTCTTGGGAGGATTCCATGCTGGTAGACCCAGGCCTTGAATTTTCCAGGGAGCCCAGACTTGTCCACTGTTCTTAACCAGCCTTCCAACTCAGCACTGGTTGCCTTGATGGAATCTCTGTCATTCAGACTGCAGTTGAAGACCTTTCCAAGGCTCTTCACCGGCTTCTCAGTGACAGACGGGATCTGGTGTTCTCCCAGCCTGAAGTGGAATTTGTCTGTGACCTTCCCCTTCTTGAGAACCAAGGACCTGGACTTTGCAGGTTTGAAGCTCATACGAGCCCACGCCATGATGCTCTCCAACCCCTGGAGGATCCACCTGGCTCCTGGTACAGCTGTTGTTGTCACTGTGAGATCATCCATGAAGGCTCTGATGGGAGGTTGCCTTACTCCAGACTTGCTGAGGGGACCTCTGCATTCTGGTTCCGCTGCCTTGACCAGCATGTTCATTGCTAGTGCGAAGAGGATCACTGAGATTGTACAGCCAGTGATTATGCCCACTTCCAGCTGGTGCCAGTCAGATGTCATCTGGCCAGAGGACACTCTCAAGCTGAACTTGCTGTAGTAGTCCAGGATGAGGTCTTTCACCTTCTGGGGTACATGGTATTTCTCTAGTGCAACCTCTACCAGCTTGTGGGGTATCGAGCCATATGCGTTGGTAAGATCTAGCCATAGCAAGCACAGCCAGGTCCCCTCCGCCTTCTCTCGCCTCCCTGATGAGTTGGGTTACCACGCCTGTGTGTTCTAGGCAACCAGGAACCCCTGGTATTCCTCCCTTCTGCACTGACGTGTCGATGTACTTATTGCTCAACAGGAAGTTGGAGAGTCTCTTGGCGACGATACTGAAAAAGATTTTGCTCTCCACACTGAGCAAGGAGATGACACGAAACTGGTCGATGTTCTCAGACTTTTCATCTTTCGGTATGTACACTCCCTCTGCATACCTCCATGACTGGGCGATCTTTCCTCTCCTCCAGATCACCTTCAGCGCCCTCCAAAGCCGGTGTAATAGCTTTGGGCAGTTTTTATAAACTTTATAAGGCACTCCGCTTGGTCCTGGTGCCACAGGTATAAAAGGTGTGTCACTTGATTGTTTGTTTGTTTGTTGTTTGACCCCGGAAGGGCTCACGGTTTTTGACCGCTGGAAGCTCAATTGTGACAGTTGTTATCACTGAGGAACTTAACAAACGTATTCCGTAATCACATGTACCGTAATTGGTGTCTTGGTAAGCAAAATAAACGGTGTGCACCGGAGATGATCGCTTGGTTCAGTCATTGCTTTAGCAACCACAACTACAAACATTGAGACACACAGCGCGTCAACAAGTCACCCGGGAGTCAAACCGCACCAGGAGCAGCACACATATTGGATGTGGCTCCTATACTTGTCAAAAACCTGCCGTTTATTCAAAACTAGCCGTTGGATCTTTAGAAAAACCCTCGGCAAGTATATGAACTAATACAGAGGCGGCACAAGGACTTGGAAAGCTACCGGTAGCTTAGCGCAGCATCGGCTATTGTACCTTTTGGAGGACGTTTTCGGGCTGCGGATGGACCGGGAAGCTGTCGGGACTTCGGTGGAGGGTGTCTGGAGGCTGCGGGATTTCGAGGAGTATCGCCGGCGGGAGCTGTCAGGGCTGCGACTGCATCATCGGGTCTAACCAGGGGCTACGGTGCTAACGAGTTCAGCGTACACAAGCTACTGGACGGCGCCCAACGCAACATTAAAGTGCAGGTACGTGTAGCGCTACACTGGCCATTTAAAATGTGTGCCCGGGCTCTAAATCCAATGCATTGGTGACAACTGACGTGACGGTAGACTTTGCATTGACTTGACTTTTGTGTTGCGAACTATTGAACTGATTTGTGACTGTTGGTCATCATGGACGGAAACGCAGCATCGGACATTGTAAACGGGACTGGCAAAATGCCAACTGCTAAAAAAGCAAGTAGCACTACTGGTGGTGCTGAGACACTGTACCAAAGCGGGGTGGTTAAACTTACAGCAAAGGCGCTTGTTGGTAAACTAGACCAGTTTACAAAAAGAAAGAGTAAACAAACTAAATCAAGCAGGTGTGATAAGAAAAACAATACAGGGTTTTAATGTTGAATAATGATGAAACTGAGGTAAACAATGCTCTTGACAAA